>NC_137423.1:487500-920000 GCF_964374335.1 Astatotilapia calliptera
AACCAGCAGACTGAGAGACAGCTTCTTCCACCAGGCCATCAGACTGCTGAACACTTCATAGACACCTCACCTTCACTACTGGAACTGCAACATTATGCACTCCATACTGTACAGTAATGCCACTGTTTTGCACATGTCTCACTCTGTATATTTTTATATATTTTATTTATTGTTGACTCTATTTAATTTGTAAAATATGTGTACACACACACACACACACACACGTAGAAAAATATTTAGTATACACATCCAGAAATGCATATACTATTATATATTGTACATATATTTATTAGTCTCAGATGTAGCCATTCTTGTATTTTGCATGTTTACATTATTGTATTTTGCACAACTCTGTTGCTTGTGAAGCTCGCACGCAAGAATTTCACTCACATGTGCTGTACCAATGTACCTGCACATGTGATGTGACAATAAAAGTGATTTGATTTGATTTGATTCTCTCACACCCACACACACACACCCACACACACACACTCTCTCTCTCTCTCTCTCTCTCTCTCTCTCTCTCTCTCACACACACACACACACACACACATCAAACTGTATGACTCAGTTCAGTCTAAGGAAAATATTCATCTTGCTCCATGTTTCCTTTTAGAGTTTCTTTTGTGGACTATCTGAGTTAGTGACGTTATTAATAACTGACTTCAAAAGGGTGACGTGTGTGGGCTCAAACTGTGGTCATAAATATTTTGTACTTGTAAATCAGACTGTGTAGTTGAGAACTGAGTTTTGTAACCCTGTCAACCAAAATATCTGAAGGCTTTACCTTTGCGCATCTTTGGATGCCAATTTGTGTGTGTGCAAAAACGATTTGAGTTTGTAAAAAATATTTACACAAGTTAGAGTTTTTTTTGTTAAGGTCTGGTTACAGATACAAAGGAAAAAACTCTGTGCTTGAGTTCCCCGGCTGTGTGTGCATTTCAACTTGCAAGTACGGGTTTTGACCACTCCGACAACCAAACCCATCTGTTATCTTATTGGACTGTTACATTTGTGATTGACATTAGATCGACCAATCAGCTGAAAGGAAGAAAAATCTGGTCAACAAATGGAAGCCTTGTGCCACCTGACTACAAGTAGAATTTCTGTCCTTAGAAATAATGAACAGACTCAGTAACAAAGGGAGCCCTGGAGGAGTCCAACACCCACTGGGAATGAGTCCCACTTATTGACAGCTATGTAAAGCTAATTCTTCCAATAGTTGTATGAGGATTGCATGGCTCATAGCAACAGACACCCCATGCTCCTGAAGCACCTCCCATAGGACACCCCAAGGGACACGGTCAAGTGCCTTCTCCAAGTCCACAAAATACATGTGTACTGGTTGGGCAAACTCCCATGCACCCCAAGCATCCCAGAGAGGGTAAGGAGCTGGTCCAGTGTTCCACGACCAGGACGAAAACCACATTGTTCCTGCTGTATCAGAGGATCCTGTATCCTGGAACTCTCCTTTCCAGCAACCTGTCATAGACTTTCCCAGAGAAATCAATCAAGACAGCCTTACAACATCCAGAGCCTTCAGAAACTCAGGGTCTATCTCATCCACCCCAGCAGCCCTGCCACTAAGAAGTTGTAGCAGGGCTCCGGGGGTGAGGTCACTGAGACGGTTATTGACGAGTCATCCTCCTCGTCCCCAGACTGTGCTTCCTCTATGGAAGACATGGGATTAGGGAGGTATTCCTTACACCGCCCAACAATATCCTCAGTTAAAGTCAGCAGCCACCTGCACTATACACAGTGTAGGCAGAGCACCGCTTTCCCCTCCTGAGTCACCTGATGATTTTCCAGAATCTCTTTGAGGAAAATGAGCAACTTCGTATATCTCAATTTTACAGCTTGTTTAATGCAATACCAGGGAGCACTAGTGTAGGTATGTGGGTAAGATGGCACCAGTGTGCATGCCAAGGCATCTATCTGGGTTCCTCTGTTATTTTTCTTCTTTTTTGTTGCCCTTAATTTATGAATCCCAAACACTCCCGAGTCTTCTTCCAGTTAAACCACAAACGTTTTATCTTAGAAATAAGCCAGAAATCTTCCTCCACTACTGGCTGAACACCTACCACTCTTGTTTCTCCTTACGAAGCGCTCAAAAAGATAGGGAACAAAGGGCAGCATCTTGATACACATCAGAACCTACCTGAAATCCACCAGACCGATTAAACACTGTACTATTGCATCCGTGTTGCCATCTTTCCCTACTGGCTCCACCTGTCATAGTGTGGAGTCACACAGAGGTGGCGTGAATCAGAGAAACTTTCAGAGACGTTAGTACTAGCATGCTTCGGATGGCTCTGCTGAAACACCAGATCAGCAAACAATACTTTTGTCTTAAATTACCTCTTTACCTCTTCAGACCTGCATTACATATTTCTGATGGAAATTTGGCTTCATCCCATAGTCTTCCAGGATCACTGGCAAAGGTGGAGGGATAACTTCAGTATTTCAATCCAAATATTGTTTTTGGCAACGGTCACTTTTCTTCTTCCTCAATTTTGTAATGCAGCTTTTTCAACTAAACTCTGCTTTCTCAATCGTCTGCACTGCGGTGTATTGTCCACCAAAAGGTGTTAAAGATTTTAGTTTTGTTCCGCTTCCGGAGTCTAATGTCAACATAAGGCCATGTTTTAATCAGGGGCCTCCAGAATATTTTCATAGGAGTGGCCAATAACAATATTGGGCTGGCACAACAAAAACAGAATTTCCAGATGTATTGTGCTATTGTCAAATATGGATTACAAAAAAGAGAGAGAAAGAAAGGAATTATCATCATATGTCTCATTAATTTTCTGCTGTTAAAGTTCAAATCATTGAATATTGGTACTTCTCAAACCTTGGTGGTGTTTATTTTACAGGGAGTGCAGAATTATTAGGCAAATGAGTATTTTGTCCACATCATCCTCTTCATGCATGTTGTCTTACTCCAAGCTGTATAGGCTCGAAAGCCTACTACCAATTAAGCATATTAGGTGATGTGCATCTCTGTAATGAGAAGGGGTGTGGTCTAATGACATCAACACCCTATATCAGGTGTGCATAATTATTAGGCAACGTCCTTTCCTTTGGCAAAATGGGTCAAAAGAAGGACTTGACAGGCTCAGAAAAGTCAAAAATAGTGAGATATCTTGCAGAGGGATGCAGCAGTCTCAAAATTGCAAAGCTTCTGAAGCGTGATCATCGAACAATAAAGCGTTTCATTCAAAATAGTCAACAGGGTCGCAAGAAGCGTGTGGAAAAACCAAGGCGCAAAATAACTGCCCATGAACTGAGAAAAGTCAAGCGTGCAGCTGCCAAGATGCCACTTGCCACCAGTTTGGCCATATTTCAGAGCTGCAACATCACTGGAGTGCCCAAAAGCACAAGGTGTGCAATACTCAGAGACATGGCCAAGGTAAGAAAGGCTGAAAGACGACCACCACTGAACAAGACACACAAGCTGAAACGTCAAGACTGGGCCAAGAAATATCTCAAGACTGGTTTTTCTAAGGTTTTATGGACTGATGAAATGAGAGTGAGTCTTGATGGGCCAGATGGATGGGCCCGTGGCTGGATTGGTAAAGGGCAGAGAGCTCCAGTCCCACTCAGACGCCAGCAAGGTGGAGGTGGAGTACTGGTTTGGGCTGGTATCATCAAAGATGAGCTTGTGGGGCCTTTTCGGGTTGAGGATGGAGTCAAGCTCAACTCCCAGTCCTACTGCCAGTTTCTGGAAGACACCTTCTTCAAGCAGTGGTACAGGAAGAAGTCTGCATCCTTCAAGAAAAACATGATTTTCATGCAGGACAATGCTCCATCACACACGTCCAAGTACTCCACAGCGTGGCTTGCAAGAAAGGGTATAAAAGAAGAAAAACTAATGACATGGCCTCCTTGTTCACCTGATCTGAACCCCATTGAGAACCTGTGGTCCATCATCAAATGTGAGATTTACAAGGAGGGAAAACAGTACACCTCTCTGAACAGTGTCTGGGAGGCTGTGGTCGCTGCTGCACGCAATGTTGATGGTGAACAGATCAAAACACTGACAGAATCCATGGATGGCAGGCTTTTGAGTGTCCTTGCAAAGAAAGGTGGCTATATTGGTCGCTGATTTGTTTTTGAATGTCAGAAATGTATATTTGTGAATGTGGAGATGTTATATTGGTTTCACTGGTAAAAATAAATAATTGAAATGGATATATATTTGTTTTTTGTCAAGTTGCCTAATAATTATGCACAGTAATAGTCACCTGCACACACAGATATCCCCCTAAAATAGCTAAAACTAAAAACAAACTAAAAACTACTTCCAAAAACATTCAGCTTTGATATTAATGAGTTTTTTGGGTTCATTGAGAACATGGTTGTTGTTCAATAATAACATTATTCCTCAAAAATACAACTTGCCTAATAATTCTGCACTCCCTGTAATTGTTAGGGATTTTTACATCCATGTTTGCCTTGAGTCCACTTGTAAAAGACTTCTTCACCCTTATTCTGGGACCGAATTAGAATATTGTGGGATATCAGACCATTTCCCTGTTATGTTTAATATTGTGGTGTGTAAGCATCACAGCAGGAGACGCTCTTCACTTTTCCCCCATTTTCATCACCTCTTCTCTGTGTGATGCCAACCTTTGTGCTGAACTACCTATTAACCCTTTAAGACCTACCATAGAACCAAGTACGCCAGAGCTTACTTTATATTTTTACATGCTGTAATTCCATTTTTGGGAGCATTTCAAGTTGCTATACATCAATAAAACTGTTACAGCCCAAATTCTAATAATACGTATGCATTAAGCCCATAGTAACTACATAAATTGCAAAAAAGTGCAACAAACTACAAAAAAACTGAAAATCTTTTTTGTTTTTTGTTTTTTACATATATTTCTACTTAGAGAAATTTAAGAGGTCTATCCCTCAAAACGTTAAATACAAAAAAGTTGCAAAAATTAGTTTACAACAACAGGATATTTATTTTGAGTGTCTTCATATTTTATTTTTTAGATACACCAATTTTTACTTCAGAAAAAAACGAAAATAAATCCTATAATACAAATTTGCAAAGAAAACAGCATGTGGATCAAAATAAACTATTTAAAGCAGTGCAATTTGAGTTCTAAGCATCCCAGAAACTATTCAGAAGTCAAACATGACTTATAGGCTTATAAGGCCTATAAGTAAAAAACTACATTTTCTGCAAAAAATATGTCACTTCCGGTTTCGGGCAGGTAATGGCAGACACGCGATAGTTTGCGCTGATGCCTATTTCAATGTCGGAAGTGTTACGAACAGCTGATTGGATCGACAATGCATGTTTCTGGAATATTATGTTTTTGTTGCTGCAAATGCTTTTTATGGCAAATTGGTCCTGGGTGAGGGACCAGACAAAGAGTGATTCAGAAGACCCTTATGAGGAAAACATTGAGGGAACAGTTTACCCTGCCCGGGATAGGGTTACCGGGTTCTTGCCATGGAGCCAAGCATGGGGAGGGTTCCCGAGGGCGAGCGTCTGGTGGCCAGGCCTTAGTTCATGGGGCCCGGCCAGGCACAGCCTGAAAAGGGGACATGGGCCCATCCTCTCGCAGGTCCACCACCCGCAGGAGGTGCCATAGGGGTTGGGTGCATTGTGTGCCGGGTGGCGGCCAGGAGCGGAGGCCCTGGCGGACTGATCCCCGGCTGCCAAGACTGGTAATTGGGACGTGGAATGTCACCTCTCTGGTGGGGAAGGAGCCTGAGTTAGTGCATGAGGTTGAGAGGTACCGGCTAGATATAGTCAGGCTGCCGGTACGTTGGGGTTCTTCCCGGTGGAGGAGAGGGTTTGTTCCCTGCGCCTTAGGGTCGGGAACGGGTCCTGACTGTCATCTGCGCTTATGCACCGAGTGGCATTTTGCAGTACCCAGCCTTCTTAAAGTCCCTGGGTGGGGTGCTGCAAGGTGTTCCACCTAGAGACTCTGTTGTCCTACTGGGAGACTTCAATGCTCACGTGGGTAACGACAGCGAGACCTGGAGGGGTGTGATTGGGAGAAACGGCATCCCTGATCTGAACCCAAGCGGTGTTTTGTTATTGGACTTCTGTGCAAATCACAGTTTGGCCATAATGAACACCTTGTTTGAACATAAGAGTGTCCATAAATGCATGTGGCATCAGGACGCTCTAGGCCGCAGGTCGATGATCGATTTTGTAATCTCAGCTGACTCTTGGTGGCGCTGTCACTTGGTGTTCGCTCGCTCTGCGGTAGAGTATCACATCCTGTTCCTGCTCAAACACAGTGGTGTTTCTGAGTAGCTTATTTCCTTAGCAATCTAATTAACAACTTTTAAATAAATTCTTTTTCATAGTATAAGCTTCACGTGCTTCATCCGAAGCACACTTTCTGTGTATTCACTACCTAATTTATAGCCAAAGTATTCACTCACTGTCTCTGTACTGTTTTGCTAGCTTAGCTTAGCTCGTAGCCGACTCGTTAGCACCATGGCTACTTCACCTGTCCCTCCTGCACTTTCTTGCTCATTGTGTCAGATGTTTAGTTACTCCTCAGCCTCCTTTAGCAGTAATGATATCTGTAACAAATGCAGCATATTTGCAGCTCTGGAGGCCAGGATTACTGAATTGGAGACTCAGCTTCGCACCCTTCATTCACCCATAGCTAGCCAGGCCCCTGTAGCTGGTGCAGCCGAAGATAGCGTAGGCCCCGCTAGCTGTTCCCCGGCAGACCCCAAGCAGCTGGGGAAAGAGGGCGGCTGGGTGATGGTGAGGAGGAAGCATAGTCCTAAACAGAAGCCCCAGGTACACCACCAACCCGTTCATGTGTCTAACCGTTTTTCCCCACTCGGCGACACACCCGCTGGGGGTCAAACTCTGGTAATTGGTGATTCTGTTCTCAGACATGTGAAGCTAGAGACACCGGCAACCATAGTCAATTGTCTTCCAGGGGCCAGAGCAGGTGACATTGAAGAAATTTTAAAATTGCTGGCTAAGGGTAAACGTAAATTCAGTAAGATCATAATTCACGTCCGCAGTAATAACACACGGTTACGCCAATCGGAGGTCACTAAAATCAATATTGAATCGGTGTGTAACTTTGCCAAAACAATGTCGGACTCTGTAGTTTTCTCTGGTCCCCCCCCCCAATCAGACCAGGAGTGACATGTTTAGCCGCATGTTCTCCTTAAATTGCTGGCTGTCTGAGTGGTGTCCCAGAAACGATGTGGGCTTCATAGATAATTGGAAAACCTTCTGGAGGAAACCTGGTCTTGTTAGGAGAGACGGCATCCATCCCACTTTGGATGGAGCAGCTCTCATTTCTAGAAATATGGACAAATTTATTAAACCCCCCAAAATATGACTATCCAGAGTTGGGACCAGGAAGCAGAGTTGCAGTCTTACACGCCTCTCTGCAGCTTCTCTCCTCCTGCTACCCCCCCAAAAACCCATCTCCATAGAGACTGTGTCAGACAAAAAACAAACTAAAAACCAGCAACAAACAACTTAAACATAAACAATTACAAAGAAAGAACAATACAGTATCCACATCTGAACCAAAGAGTAATCCTCCCTTAGTTATGCTGCAATAGACATAGGCTGCCGGGGGATTCCCATGATGCATTGAGTTTTTCCTTTCCAGTCACCTTTCTCACTCACTATGTATTAACAGACCTCTCTGCATTGAATCATATCTGTTATTAACCTCTGTCTCTCTTCCACAGCATGTCTTTTATCCTGTCTTCCTTCTCTCACCCCAACCGGTCGCAGCAGATGGCCGCCCCTCCCTGAGCCTGGTTCTGCCGGAGGTTTCGTCCTGTTAAAAGGGATTTTTTCCTTCCCACTGTTGCCAAAGTGCTTGCTCATAGGGGGTCATATGATTGTTGGGTTTTTCTCTGTATCTATGAAGTGCCTTGAGGCGACTTATGTTGTGATTTGGCGCTATATAAATAAAATTGAATTGAATTGAATTGAATCACCAGACCTGAGGCCACATGTTCTGGAAACTCGGGTAAAGAGAGGGGCTGAGCTGTCAACTGAGTTGGATCAGGTGGCGGGGGAGGATGCTGGACAGACCCGGTGCACCTAAATGCGCAGTGAGGGTGTGCTGGGAACGTCTAGCAGAGGCCTCAGTCCGTGAGATCTTCAACGCACACCTCCGGCAAACCTTCAACAGCATTCCGAGGGAGACTGGGGACATTGAGTCCGAATGGACCATGTTCAGCGTCTCCATTCCCGAAGCTGCTGCATTAAGCTGCGGCCGCAAGGTGGTTGGTGCCTGTCGTGTTGGTAACCCCCGAAACAAATGGTGGACACCAGAGGTGAAGGGAGCCACCAAGCTGAAGAAGGAGTCCTATCGGGCTTGGTTAGCCTGTGGGACTTCGGAGGCAGCTGACAGGTACCGACAGGCCAAGCGGAATGCGGCTTGGGCAGTGGCTGAAGCAAAAACTCGGGTGTGGGAGGAGTTCGCAGACACCATGGAAAAAGACTTTCGGACTGCCTCGAAGAGATTCTGGCAAACCGTCAGAGGGGAAATCGGTGCTCTACCTGCACTGTGTATAGTGCTGGCAGAGAGCTGCTGACGTCGACTGAGAAAATTGTCGGGCGGTGGAAGGAATACTTCGAGGACCTCCTTAAACCCACTGACACATCTTCCGACGAGGAAGCAGAGTCTGGTGATGAGGGGAATGACCCGCCAATTTCCGGGGGCGAGGTCACTGAGGCAGTTAAACAACTCCTTGGTGGCAGAGCCCCTGATGTGGATGAGGTCCGCCCCGAGTTCCTGAAGGCTCTGGACATTGTAGGGCTTTCCTGGTTGACATACCTCTACAATGTTGCGTGGAGATCAGGGGCAGTATCCCTGGACAGGCAGACCGGGGTGGTGGTCCCCATCTTTAAGAAGGGGGACCGGCGGGTGTGTTCCAACTACAGGGGGATCACACTCCTCAGCCTCCCTGGGAAAGTCTATGCCAGGGTGCTGGAAAGGAGAGTTTGTCTGCGGATACAGGAGGAACAATGTGGTTTTCGTCCTGGTTGCGGAACACTGGACCAGCTCTTTATCCTCTCAAGGATACTTGAGGGTGCATGGGAGTTTGCCCAACCAGTCTACATGTGTTTTGTGGACACATTTGACCGTGTCCCTCGGGGTGTCCTGTGGGAGGTGTTGCGGGAGTATGGGGTGTCTGGCCCATTGTTACGGACCATTCGATCATATACAACCATTGCAAGAGCTTGGATCGCATTGCCGACAATAAGTCGGACTCGTTCTCGGTGGGTGTTGGGCTCCACCAGGGCTGCCCTTTGTCACCGATTCTTTTCGTAATTTTTATGGACAGGATTTCTAGGCGCAGCCAAGTGGCGGAGAGCTTTCACTTCGGTGGCCTCAGAATCTCATCTCTGCTTTTCACGGATGATGTGGTTCTGTTGGCTTCATCGGATGATGGCCTCCAGCTCGCACTGGAACGGTTCGCAGTGTGAAGCAGCGGGAATGAGGATCAGCACCTCCAAATCTGAGGCCATGGTTCTCAGCCGGAAAAGGGTGGAGTGCCCACTCCGGGTCGGGGATGAGTTCTTGCCCCAAGTGGAGGAGTTCAAGTATCTCGGGGTCTTGTTCGCGAGTGATGGGAGAAGAGAGCGGGAGATTGACAGATGGATTGGTGCTGTGGCTGCAGTGATGTGGATGCTGCACTGGTCTGTTGTGGTGAAGAGAGTTGAGTGTAAGAGCGAAGATCTCAATTTACTGGTCGATCTACGTCCCTACCCTCACCTATGGCCACGAGCTGTGGGTAGTGACCGAAAGAACGAGATCGCGGATACAAGCGGCGGAAATGAGCTTAAAATTAGTCTAATAATAGATAAAATGCCATTGTGAGTTGGTCATTTATACCATCTACATGGATGTTAACCCTCTGGACTCGACGGAGGAGCACATCCAGATCACATTATCCATTTTAAGATGATGCAGCATCAACATGCAGTCTCACTGTGGACTCAAACTGTACACCAATTTTCAAACTTGATGAACCAAGTAAAAACCAGACAAAGAGGACAAATAATTAATCCAATGCTTTTTCCTGAAAACTGTTGTTGGGTCTTTATCTTACAATATAAAGCACCCTGAGGTGACTGCTGTGATTTTGCACTACATAAATAAAATCAAACTGAAATACTCGTTGTATTCAACAATGAGACGTTGCCACCTAAAGACTGCCCAGTTTGGAAACAAAAGATTTTCTGGTACCAGAATGATGAGAAGAGAAAAGCTCAGGATCTTAAAACTTCATCTCAAAAATATGGCTGAAACAATGTAATGGCATGGGAATATATATGGGCTGCTGCTGAAACTGGGTCACTAGTATTTATTGATGTGAGTGCTGAGAAAAGCAGCAGGATGGTGTACAGGGACAGACGCTCTATCCTTAACTGAGATTGAGAAATAAGAAGGATTTTTCTACTGTTAAATAAGATTAACAACTGTAAGATGTGTTTAACAAAGAGAAAAAAGGCTGCTGTAGAAAGAAAGATTATGAAATTCAGTACAAAGTAGATCCAGGGTGTGCTAGTTTGAGATGCTAGTCCTTCAAGAAAATATGAGAATACAGATTTTGTCATCAGTTTACTTTCTTGACTGTAATATGACTGTGCAGTAATGAGATGAGATTGAATAAAATTAATAATATTTCCCGTCCTGTGTGTGTGTGTGTTGATGAAATCAGCTCCTATCTTAACACCACGGTTGAATCCAGTCGGTCATGTTTGACTAATAACTTGCAGGTTGATCCCTGTTAAACTGCTGCTGTCACTGAGATGACAGTTTTCTTACACAAAATCTAACAAAGTAAGAATCAAAGAATCTGAACAAATGATTGTTAAACACATATTAGCATGGACCAGCACTCACTGAAGGGTCTGCACATTTACTATAGCACATTTTCAAAGACATGCAGCTTGTGGGGATAGGTTAATTGATTAATCCAAATTGTCACTAGGTGTGAATGTGCGAGAGAATGTGAGTGTGAATGGTTGTCTGTCCCTATGTGTTAGCCCTGCGACAGACTGGCGACCTGTCCAGGGTGTACCCCGCCTTTCGTCCTATGACAGCTGGGATAGGCTCCAGCGCCCCCCGCGACCCTGAAAAGGATAAGCGGAAGCGAATGGATGGATGGATGGATGGATGGATTTTCAAAGCAATTTTAATGCTACTATTTTTTTTATTTCTGCAAAGCATTAAAATGATAGAAACAGTTTATTATTCTACTTAACTGTTTTCTTGATATGATGAGTTTGTTTTCTTTAGTGTATTTACATCTTAAAAACACATTATACTTAGGACTGGATGGACTTCTCACTGCACGTCTCTTCACTCCCCATGTGTCTGTGTGTCACTCATCTTTGTCTGCTCTTAGATTTTGTCCTTGACTCCTCGTGGTCTCCTTTCTCTTCCCTGTCCTTCCTCAACAGGTCAGGTCATGTCTGCCCTTTCTAAAGCCTGGTCCTGCTGGAGCCTCTTCCTGTTAAGAGATCATCTGATTGTTGGGGTTAATAATGTACTGTGTCTTGAAATTACAGATCCTTGCCAAGACTTGATTTCTCACCAGTTATGTATGCTAGTGATGGTGACAGGCCTATAAGGAAGAATTCCAACCTGGATGGATGTATGCTGTCATAAAAACAAAGAAATGCTTCTCCTCAGAACAATCCAAAAATCACATTAAATCATATGACAGAAAAGATACAAACACTGGTGTTAATCGTTCTTGTTTTGTGTCATGGTCCAGGTGAGTGCCAGTGTTTTTCTGCAGTGCAGTGGTCTCCACCTCTGAGCACAGCCCTCATCGTCTCACCTACTGTCCAGACCTGCTGTGGATTCCAGTCGCTATACTTAAGCGTGCAGTCGTCTCCAGGTCGTCTGCTAACCTGTGTTAGTGCTTGGCTGTCTAGTCCCACGGTGAATCATAGTACTTGTTTTACTGTGTAATTCCTGGGATCATCTACTCACGTTCACCTGGACACTCGTCTCTGCTGTGAAATCACAGCTGCCCGAGCTTCACCTGCCTCACTCCCTCCTCGGTCACCCACAATCACTGGATCATCTCGCCCAGTGCTGTTCTGGCATCTCTCCCTCTATTGCACTGACTCCGATTGTCGCTCCTCGAACCACGACCCCCTTCCTGAGTCCCTCTCTGCTGTTCACAGCTCCCAAGCATACTTCTCTTGTTTGTAAATCTAGAACTGCGCCTCTGCTTGTATCTGCTTTTGGGTCGACTCTCACGCTCTGGCCTACGCCGCCGTAACACACAGATGCTCTCAGTAATAGTTTAGCCAGTGTTTGCAGCTGCTTACAACGGCATTGCGCTAGCTTAATGATTTATCAGCCACTGACACATGTGCTCATCTATTTACAGCACTGATTTATACTCGTGAGTACTCCCCAGCACCTGTGGAGCAGATTTATTATCCCACATAACTCCCACATATCTCTACATGCATTCCACATTAACAGGAAAAGGAACAATTACCCTCTCCTCTCATTGTTTATGCAAAGTCTGCTGCTGTGCTGTCCTTTACAGCAGTAACAGAGCTGAGATGGCTACTGCAGATCCACGCTTTTCTGCCGACTCCTGCATTATCTCAGCCTGATAAAAACACATTCTCCCACAGGCACTCGTATAACACTGCATACACACTCACACACTCTCTCTAATCTGATTGTTCCGGAAAACTGAATTTAAAATTGCAATCAGTGCAGTGCAATTATTAGCCATCCAGCAATTCAATCTGCGCTCCTCTCTGCCTCCTCCACTGCTGGAAATCAGCATGTTCACTACAGGCAAAACAAGGAACAAGTGGGTGGAAGGGAAGACAAAGAAGTGAGGAAGGAAAGAAAGGGACATGGAAATAAAGTTGAAATAAAAGAAAACCAACTGCTGTCCCAACTATCACTGAAAGTAAAGCAGGAAAAACACATTTAAAGAAAGTTTGTAATAGGTACAGAACAGAGAAAGGGCAACGAAAGAAGCAAAGCAGGAGCGAACAGGGGAGGAGGGCGAAGAGTTGCAAGAACAAAAGCACAATGAAGAACTCAATTATTGTCACATCTGTCGAAGAAAGTGGAGTGACAGAAAGAAAATGAGAGCGGCTGAGAACGGGAATCATCTGAAAACCTGCATCTGAAATTCAGAAAGCTGCTGAAATATTGAAACAGCCCATTGGACTAATATATCTGATATTTCCATGTAGAAATAAAAGCCAGTGAGTAAAAGATTTATATCTTCTGCATTCTCTGTTTCCTTCCACATCCTGGAAATGGAGGAAAATAGAGAAAAGAAGAGAGGAAAACCAAATACAGAGCATGAGGAAGTGATACATATTACCTGGAAGAGATGAAACGATGAGGGAAGACATCGTGCAGTAGACCTGACCCCAGGTTTATGGGGCTTAGAAAGAATTACATTTGGAACCTCAGCCCACAGCTTCAACTATCAGCAGCAATATTAACTACAGACTGTCTGTGCTTATTAATGTTGGTATTATACATCCAACACAAGCACTGTTGTGGTTCACTTGTGTGCTGGAAATGAAGAAAATAAACCAATGTGCTTCACAAGGCATTACCTGATTTGTTTTTGAAATAATATGTGCTAATATGTAATCAGCATGTTCACTAGAGGCAAATGTAATTAAATATTTCCACTATTTTTACATGTAAAAAAAGACAACATAAACTAAATTAAACCACATTAACTACAGTAAGCCTAGCACACCTCAACTGAACCAAAGATTTGTTTAATGTGTTTGTAGCCAAGTAGAGGATAGGGTATGATTAAAGTAAAATGGAGACAGAGTCATAGGAGGTCATAGGTGAGTTGTGTGCAGAAGAATGACTGGAGCCACAGGTCCAGTTGCTTTGAATTGTATTGAACTATGTAGCAACAATTTAGCAGCACTTCACAAATGGGAATGAAAGCATAAAAGAAAATACAATAACAGCAATAATAATAATACCCAGAATCCTATCTGAGCTCAGACACGTCAGTCTTGCCAGCTAAATAGTCAGTGTTCAGTCTAGTCGAATCCAAAAGGTCAAAGTGTGTGATTAGTGCGATTTTGTCCTACCGCACTGTTGCAGTTGTTCGTGAGGGAAGAGCAACCTGCCCTTCTGGGCCAACTCGGAATGGCTATGGTTCGGTTCAAAGGGAAAGGTTCGCCATCTTCCTCGTCAGGAAGAAATCCACTTCTCACGATCCCACAAAAAACCAAGCCTGTAAACAACAGGGCTATTACTAATTCAGTTCACACTCTATAGCAGGGGTCGGCAACCCTGGGCACACGTGCCACAGCTGGCACGCGAAGGGTTAACTGATGCCACGACACGCAGTGAATTAACCTGAGGAAGTGCATTAAAAAATAAATGGCCGCGCCAGCGGTGCACATCGCAAATTAGCTCGCATAGACACATTAGTCGTGCTGTTTCTTAATGACGGTATCTTAGCTAACAACCCCAACTACCAGATTCAACTTGCAGTTGGCTAAAAATAACTCAGCCTACCAGTGAGACCGACGTTGCTAGCTGGCAGTTTTTTCAAGCGATGTTGAAATTTCCACATTCCGACACTTCAAAAGCTTCAGCAGCTGTCCGCTCAGCATCAGCACCACGGAAATACACGGATACATCCGTAGACTCGAGACAGAATTCACAATGCGTTTTTGGGGCTTTCAGGTGTTTGGACCAATGTTTTCTTTTCTGATCAAACCAGAAAGCTTTAATCAGCAGCTGGATTTGTCTCACATTAACTGGCTCGACACAGAGGACATCGAAATGCAGCTGATTGAACTGAAAAGCTCGACTCTGTGGGGGTCAAAGTTTGCAGAACTACAGATGCAGCTGGAATCCACAGCTGTGCGTGTTCATGGAGCTGCATGTTCACCTGCTGGACATCACTACCTGACAAGTTTAACTGTCTTCAGAACATTGCAGAGGCCTTATTGACAGTATTTGGCTCTACATGTCTGTGTGAGCAGATTTTCTCTCACATGAGTCCTCAGGTAGCCGTCTCAATGCTGGACACTCGGAGACCTGTGTCTCTGAGTGGGAGACCAGAGATCACATTAACATGTGTGTCTCTGTATTAACAAACATGCCATATTGGCCCAGTTTATTTTCCTTATCATTGTTGTGAGGAGACCATAAATAGCATTTGCATTTTCTGTTGTACAGTTTGTAAATTTGCTGTTATGGATAAAAAGTGTCTTTGTTTCAGAATAGCTGATAACTATTTGCTGATAGCTGCCAACATCTGTGAACAAATATAATTCTTTAAAGTGGTTCTATATAGTGTGTAACTGTTAATATAGAGCGTTATTAAATTTATTGCTAATGCAATCATATGGCACATTGACTCCTGAGGAAACCATAGGGATAGAGATCCATAGGAATATATATGGCCATATGTAAATAATTCAAGTGCTATAACAAAGACAAGCACAAAACATTAAGTCTCATTTCTAATCATGGTCTTTACAGTGCATCTTAATCATGAATGTAATCTTTAAAACCACAATCAGCTTATTTTATCATCAAGGTGCACATTTCTATCAGAAACCATAAATAAACCATTAACTATGGTAGATTACTTTTCCCAGTACTGCCCCTTTAAGTGAATTAGAGGAGCATTGCTTTGCACTGAATAGCAATGAAGCAATATGTTAACTCATTCACTGCCATTGACGTCTATAGCCGTCAATGGCAGTGAATGAGTCAATGGGTTTAACTCATTCACTGCCAATGGCTGGCAGTGAATGAGTTAATTACATTCAAAATAAAATTACCAAAAAATATCCAAAAGCCCACAGGCTGTAGTTTTACAGTGTGTGGTAACATATCAGCACAGTAAGAATACTCAGAGACATCTATACAGCGATCTTAAAGGTTATAAAACAGATTCATAATCTTTAAGATCAAAATTAACTCATCAGCTTATTTTAGTGCATTTAATATTCAACATGTAATACTAAAACATCATCAGAACACAGCTGAGTGCTCAGAGTAGCTGAACTCCGTGAGAAACCCCGTGTGTTCTCCCACAGTGAAAACGTGGTCGGCCCCAGCTTCAGCTATGAGCATTAGGCTGGTTAGCTTCTCAGTTAGCCTCATTCACCCAGTCCCAGTTTAACTCACCAGCATGCTACTAATGTTCAACTCTCAGAGAGGATCTTCATGGATCCAAGGTCCATGCAGATCTCTGGTATGGATATTTGTTCAATTTATCAAGTTCATAGCTGTATTCCAGCAATAAGCTCGCAGTGAAAATCAGCAATGGTCTCGTGTACATGCGTGTCTCTCTGTGTCTGAGCACATGTGACGGTACAGACAGTGTTGCCAACCCCTCAGTAAGGAAAATCGCTATTGGTTTGTCCTAAAAGTTGCTAGAAGTCGACAAATGACGTAATTGCCTAATTTGCATAATTGGTCATGCAAATTACAGTTTTTGCCCACTGCTTGAACACATTTTGCAAAACTCCGCTCTCTGTGCCAAAACTGTACACACAAGTACACATGACACAACACTGGGAAATATACCATTCACATCTGTGCCAAATTGAAACTCTACTCCCAAAACCTAAACTCTGCTATCAAAACCTGACATTCCTTTGTCAAAATGTAACTCTGTTGACAAAATGACACATACTTGCATCATATGCAAACACTGACAGATCAGGGGGAACACACTAGTCTTCTTTATATAAAACACTGCAGTCCTTGATTTCCATTGTTTATTCAGAAGGCACATTTACAGGAGACACATTTTCAAACAACCAAAAACGCAAATAGACCTACTCAATATTGTACATTGCAGTACCATGAATTCAGATAAAGCAAAAAAAAACAACAACAACACAATAATACTGCAATAGAAAAAACACTATACTGTAAACACAAAAAACCATGACAATTGTGCATAAGTGGGCTCATGGATCCCGCCGTCTGTTGGGGTCTGGCCACAGGACCTCATCAACATCGCAAGCAATGTCCTCTCCCGCTAGGCACCGGGGAAAATATCCTCTTGCATGTCGAAACCATCCATGGATTGCTGTCACCTGAATGTCGCCGCAGGCCTGTTCCATTGCCTGCAGAAGAGGCATGCGGGCATGTGGTTGGCGGTCATATACTCGCCATCTCCAAGCCGAAAAAAATTCCTCTATAGGGTTCAAAAATGGTGAGTAAGGGGGCAAGTATACCACTTCAAATTGATTGTGGTTGGTGAACCAGGCCTGGACCAGAGCAGCCCGATGGAAACTGACATTATCCCATATCACCACAAACCTGGGCTGATCTGGTCTGTTCTGTACAACTATATCATGGAGAGCATCTAGAAATGTGAGTATGTGTTGGCTATTGTATGGACCTAGTATTGCATGATGGTGCAGAAGCCCTCGAAGGCATATGGCGGCACATAATGTGATGTTTCCCCCGCGCTGCCCTGGGACGTGCACAATTGCCCTTTGGCCAATTACATTACGACCCCGTCGTCTTGTTTTGCTCAGGTCGAATCCAGCTTCATCAATGAAAATGTATTCATGAGGCTGTGCAGCTCCATCCATGGCCAAGATTCTCTGAAAAAAAGGGGAACATATCACTGTACTACAGTGCTACACATACAGCACCCTCACCCCATCACACAGGTACCTGTGTAGCTCTCAGAATAGATCCATGTGGTACTGATATGGTACATATTCAGCTGCTACTGGACTTCACCAATACTCTATTGTAAATGTAAGGGACAGTTACACGTACCCGTACATATTCAGCTCGAAGTCCTTTGACCCTGTCACTGTTCCTCTCGAATGGGACTCTGTAGAGCTGCTTCATGGTGATGCTGTGTTTACCCAAGATGCGTCTGATGGTGGTGATGCTCACATGGTCTATGTTGCTGAACACTCGCCTGTCTGCAAGTATTTTCCGTCATAGCTGGTGGAGACGGATGGCATTGTCTGCCCTCACTAGGTCCACAACGGCAAGTTCCTGCTGTTGTGTGAACAGACGTTGCTGTCCTCCCCCAGAAGGTCTTCGAGTCATTCTGGAGAAATACAACCACATATTGTCATTGGTTTGCTTATTTTTCTTACAGTACTTTACTGTATGTACTGTGTCATCCACTGTACAACACTGTACTTCAATATAAGGAATCAGCCCCTTTGGCTGCAAAAGGAGCATTAGCACCCCGTACATTTGATATGGTGATGTGATATACTGTAGAACAGTGCTATAAAACCATCTGAGTAGAGCAGAAGGTATGGAGGTGAAGACATACCTGTTTTCTAGTCGGAATGTTCGTATTACAGATGCCACTGTGAAGCGGCTTAGATGTGGGTGGACTCTCTGCCCAGCTTCCCTCATAGTCAGGCCATGGTTGATGACATGGTCCACCAAAGTTGCTCTTATTTCATCAGAAATATGGGTCCGTGCATGGCCTCTTCGGCCTCCTCCTCCTCTTCCTCCTCCTCCTCTACCTCTTCCTCTTCCTCTTGCTCTCCCTCCATCCATGCTTGCAAAGTTCTTGAAATGGCTACGCTGAGGGCTTTTTGTAGTTGGCTAATTGGTGTTCGGTTTTGCAAGTAAGTGCTTTCAGGTGTGTATTTGAGTGGTTGCAATTACCCGATGTGTTTTGTATTTTGGATACATGTGTTTTCTGAATGGCACCCTGAAATTTCATTTTGTGAGCGAAGTGTCTTATGTATGAAATGGAGTGTAGCATGCAGGACCATGTGTGTTGCATAAAGGAGTAGGTGTGTTGCATAATTGGAACTGGGGTGCAAAGCAGCGCTTTTGTTTAAGGTAGGGGTACATGTGTTTGAGGTATGGTAACAAAAGCTTCAACTTGTGTTACTTTAGTCTAGGCATGGGTTCATGGTGTTCAAGCAACGGGCAAAAACTGTAAATTTCTTTTAGCAATTTTTCTCTTTTAATGTCACAATTCCAACCCTGCTCTTTTACCAGGGCTTGGACCGGCAACAGTGACCCGAAATAGACACTCTGGTGGAGTTACTTTGTGTGTGTGTTTATAAGTAGTTTTAAACTTTGTGATAACACAAAACAGCATAAGAGTAAAAAGAATTGAGTTACAGTCAGTGTGGGAGCAGCTCATACGCGATTCATTTGTAGTTTGGACACATAGGTGTGAATATCTTCTGCCCTGATAGCAGCTGGGGGAGGACTATCCTCCACCCGTGAGCGCTTTGGAACGGGCGAGGTGCCCAAGGCAGCACCGCTGCTTATTGAGAGTAAGAGCGATACACGCTTTCAAGTCAAAAAGTCGTCATAAGTAAGTCTCCAGTAAAACCAAAAAAAGTCGTCAGATTTGTTGCTAGTCGCTTTTTGGAAAAAAAGTCGCTAAGGGGGTCTGAAAACTCGCTAAATATAGCGACAAAGTCGCTAAATTGGCAACACTGGGTACAGAGCAGGGGAAGGCGGGGCTTGTTAATCCTAGCCAGTAGGGCCCTCAAATTTACTCTTTGTGGTTTTATTCTTACATTTATGTTATTTGTCTTTTATTATTGATTTACTTTTGCTCAAGTCAGAGTAATGATGAATCACAATCAGCAATAACAATGTTGAAGTGCATTACTGAGTCGTGTAAAACTCACTGGGTTACATGTCAGTTTGTAATGAATACTTCTCATAAAAAACTAACATGTAATAATCAGTAACTAATTACTGATTACTTCCCCAAAAAGGTAATCCCGTTACTTTACTGATTACTTATTTTCAAAAGTAATTAATTACTTAGTTACTTTTTAAAAACACGATTTACAACCTGAATAGGTGATAAAGCGATAGCTCTTTCAGCCCAATTCTACTTTTTCTGCATAATCCATCATACAAAATGTAATCAAATGGAAAAGTATGGGCTCAAAATGTGGTCATAAATATTTTGTACTTGTAAATCAGTTTTGTATGTGTAAAAAGAATTTGTGTGTGTGTAAAAAAGATTTGTATATGTAAAAAAGATTTGTGTGTGTAAAAAAGATTTGTGTGTGTAAAAAAGATTTGTGTGTCTAAAAAAGATTTGTGTGTGTGTTAAAAAGATTTGTGTGTGTAAAAAAGATTTGTGTGTGTAAAAAAGATTTGTATGTGTAAAAAAGATTTGTGTGTGTAAAAAAGATTTGTATGTGTAAAAAAGATTTGTGTGTGGACTTAGCCAAAAAAACCCTGCAAGTTACAAGTACGAATTTTGACCCTATTTTTCTTCCTTTCATCTGATTGGTCAATGTCATTTCAATCACAAATGTAACAATCCAATCAGAGAACAGATGGGTTTGGCTGTCGGAGGGGCGCTTTTTTTGAACTGCAGGTCTTTGAAGGGAATGAATGCCCTTTTACATGCCAACCCAGCGTTTTCCTTCATCACCACGAAGGAAAACAGTCTGTGGTCGTCCGAGTTTGGTGATTTTTGTGTCACAGGTCTACGTGTTTAATACAGGGACTTCCACAGCCTTTTCACCAGCGCTGCGGACGCGGGGGGGGGGGGCAGTGTTTTGGAAATGACAGTCTTCATTACAAAGCTTTCTTCGTTATGAATTAGCATACATGTTTTTATTGAACATTTGAAGAACTAGCAAAAAAAACCCCACAAACTCTTGTAGTTCACATAAAGTCAGCGATAAAAACGACAAGGAGCAGGTGCATCTAGTACAGGTAGAGCTGAGCTGCTGCAAAAACCCACAGAGCCCAGCAGCCAGCAACAAATTCTGGATCCTTTGCTTTTAGTTAGCAATTAGCATTGGCAGCACATCCTGCGTCCGATGTGAAAGGACTTTTATGCTGCGCACTGTGACTCACAGCAATGGTCCCGGGTCAGCCTTGACTTTGTGTTAAACTAATCCTAAAGTAATAATGGTATTTCTAACCACTGACATACCACAACTTTATCCTTTCAACAGCTGCTGAAAGTAAGGGGACCTAGCTGCTATCGGATATTTATATAGAGATTACCCTTCAAGGACCTGCAGTTCAAAAAAGCGCCCCTCCGACAGCCAAACCCATCTGTTCTCTGATTGGATTGTTTAATTTGTGATTGACATGACATTGACCAATCAGCTTAAAGGAAGAAAAATAGGGTCAAAATTCGTACTTGTAACTTGCAGGGTTTTTTTGGGCTAAGTCCACACATAAATCTTTTTTACACATACAAATCTTTTTTATGCACGCACAAATTTTTTTACATACACAAATCTTTTTTACAAGTACAAAACCAATTTACAAGTACAAAATATTTATGACCACATTTTGAGCCCATAGAAAAGTCTCTTTTTAAAACTTGTTTTATTAATTTTAATCTTTGAACTTTATGCATTGAGCAAATATTAAATTATATGCAACATTCTCTGACTGGAAGAAATTTGTTGAACATTTAAACCTATTTTCTGCATATTCCAGCATAAAAAAACTAAAATAGTTTTTTGTGGTGTTTACACTCACTCTTTCAAATAGATGCAAGTAAAACACAGCAGAAAATAAATAAAATCAAAGTCTCAGCGGTCATGTTGCTCTATTTTCACCTGTATGGGGCAGGCGGAGGTGTGCTCTGGTGCAGGTGTGCCACAGCGGTCAGTGGAAGGATGCGGCAGTTTGTCTGTTAATTTCCCATTCTGTGGTGGCGCACTCGCTGCTTGCTCGGACATTTAGGGGTTTTTTCGCTGTAAAAAGAAGTTTTCTTCCCACGCACAACGGACACTAATGTTTTTGTCACTTTTTATGGAATCAAACTCAAAGTAGTCCAACACTACTCAGTGGTTCCACACTTTAAACGCTGCACGCTCATACTCTCTCCCGCACTCGTTATATTATCCACTGTTGATCTGCACACAGCTGTTGCCACGAACGTCGCACTCGCTTACGTCAAACACTTCTGCCAGGGCGCATCATTACAGTCCAATAAATGCTTCTGGAGGAATTTGGGGTTCAGTATCTTGTCCTAAGACACGTTGACATGTGCACTGGAGGCACTGGGGCTCTAACTACCAACTTTCAGATAAATGAACAATTCATTATACCACTATTTGTTACTGTGGAGGTTCTGTGGCTCAGGTGGGAGCGCAGGTCGTCTACCTGTCAGAGCTTTGGAGGATTAATCCCTGACGCATCCAGTCTGTATGTCGAAGCATCCTTGTGCAAGATACCGAACGCTAAGCTCCCCACCGAGTGGATGTGACTGTTAGTGAGACCGTGGTATAGATAAAAGTGCTGTATGAGTGTGTGTGTGTGTGTGTGTGTGTGTGTGTGTGTGTGTCTGAGAGACTGGGTGAATGAGACTTGTAGTAGAAAGCACTTTGAGTGTTGTGTGTTGTTTTTGTTGTCGTCTTTCAGTCTGATGCATACTTTTCTTTGTGCAGCATTTAACATGAAAAATGATTGATTGGTAATTTTATTTCAACATGTGAACAATATACAAGTACATTTAGAAAAGAAATAAGAGAGAAAAAAAATACTATACAAATTACATACAAAAAAACATTCTGATTAATTTACATGTTGAAAGGGAGTGGGAAGAAGTATACACTGGACTGGAATGGAAAATTCTTTAATGGTCCTGCTGCCATTTAATTGCTCATCCGTTTTTTTTAGTCATTTTTCTTTGAATGCAATCCATTTCCGTCATTAGTCCAATGACCCAATTTGGTTTGAAGGATCCATCCATTTTCTTCTACTTATCCAACCCATGTGTGTGTGTGTGTGTGTGTGTGTGCGTGTGTGTGTGTGTGTGTGTGTGTGTGTGTGTGTGTGTGTGTGTGTAAAATGAAATTTTAATATAATTCTTCATGATTTTATCCCTTAGTATAATTAAATATAGTCTAATAGATGATGTGCAGCCTTCTTGAAACAATATGTTCTGAATGTTTTGAATTTTAAAGGGACTTACCAAACTGATTGGTAGTGGAAAGTTGGGGCCTTAAATCAGTCAACATAACTTTCCTTTTATTTCCTCATCCATACATTCTGTTGACTATGAATAAAGATACACAGTGCTAAACAAATTAGATAAAACAAAGAGAACTACCACCATATGCATGACTGGATACATAATCATGATTGGAAGATATGTATCAGTATTGCAGGGGGAAAAATTGTTCTGTGCAGCCAGGGTACTAAATCTAATTAGATCAGTTTGGTATCAGGGGTTGTGTACATCAGTAACTAGAATCGAATTAGGCCAAAGCCAAAGTTTGGCAATAAGGTAGTCATATAGTACTACTTCATGACTCATCAGATCAGTAAGGTGGGGGTCTGTTTTTTGTAACTGCATCTACTTGTCTGCAGAGAATCTACAGTACAGTGCCCTAACTGTTCATGAAAATGTCAAAGCAGTGTAATAAGAATGACTACTTGGCCATTGGGTCCAATATAGATTATCCAAATAGTCCACAATTAATGTCATTCTTAGTATTAAAGCTACAATCAACAGGAGTTTTCTGCAGTTGATAACGCTCTTGCTGTTGTATGCCTCCACCAGCGGACCAAGTCCGTTCCTGTCTACACAAATGCAGTGACAGCCCTCGAGCAGTAGCACCCAAGATGCTGGTGGTCAGGTGGTGGAAGAATTCCATATTGGTGGCCTTAGAATCTCATGTCTGCTTTTTGCAGATGACGTGCCTCTGTTAGTTATGTTGTCTTCATCTGTCTTCATCAGGTGGTGGCCTCCAGCTCACACTGTCACAGTCTGGCAGAGGCAGACTGTATGGTATGTATTATGAAAAGGACCCAAAACGCGGACACCATGAAACAAAGACTTAAATGTTAACAGAAAGCGAGCAGTTTACTAAACCTTTAAGACCTACCATAGAACCAACTCCGCCAGAGTTTATATTATATTTTTACATGGTGTGGTGCCATTTTTGGGAGCATTTCAAGTTGCTATACATCAATACAACAAGTATAGCCCAGATTTTAATAATATGTATTCATTAAGTGCATAGTAATTACATAAATTGCAAAAAAGTGCAATAAACTACAAAGAAATTGAAAATCGTTTTTGCTTTTTTAACATATATTTCTAGTTAGAGAAATTTAAGAGGCTTATCCCTCAAAACTGTAAATACAAAAAAAGTTGCACAAAATAGTCTGCAACAACAGGAAATTTATTTTGAGTGTCTTCATAGTTTTATTTTTGAAATACACCAATTTTTATACACTGCAGGAAAAACAAAAATAAATATTATAATGCAAATTTGCAAAAAAGCAGCATATGCATCAAAATAAACTATTTCCAGCAGTGCAATATGAGTCCTAAGCATCCCAGAAACGACACAGAAAGTCATAAAGTCAAACATAACTTTTAAAAAGACCAGTATAGGCCCTGAGGCCCTGATGGTAAAAAAGACTACATTTCCGCGAAAATGACGTCACTTCCGGTTTTGGGCAGGTAATGGCGGACATGCAAAAGTTCGCGCTGACGTCTATTCCAACGTAGGAAGTGTTATGAACAGCTGATCGGATCGGCAAAGCGTGTTTCTGGAATATTATGTTTTTGTTCCTGCAAGCGCTTTTTATGCAGTTTTGTAAAGCTGTATGTGGAAGGAAACCATGACCGAGGACAAGCTGATGGCATAAGATGTAAGTACAACTCCTCCGGTTTCATATGCAAAAAAACATATTGCGCTAGCTTACGTGGTTGCAGAGCTACCGGGATTTAAAAATAGTTACGTAAAACAGAGCGTACCCGCTCCGACCGGCTCTAAAGGGTTAAGGTTGGTGAAAACATTATAAAACAAAAGGCAGAGGAGAAACTAAACAATAACCTAAACTGGGAGAGCTAAGATATCATAGAAACCCAAAACATGAACCCTAACATGGAAAGAAAAATACCTAGAGCACAGAACCTGGAAACATGACACAAAGGACAACAGACAACCTGCCAATGACACATTGAAAACAGAGGACTTAAATACACAGGAGGTGATTAGGGGAAGTGGGAACACATGGAGGAACAAGGTTCAAGGTTCAAGGTTCAAGGTTCTTTATTATTTGTCACATGCATAGTTATACAAGTATAACACACAGTGAAATGTAGCCTGACACGCTCCTCGACATGTGCAAAAATTGGGGGGGGTGTAGAGGAAGAACATTATATATGTATATATATATATACACATATAGTATATACACTGGGTGAATGTGCAGTAGTAGCAGCAAGCAGGTGAATTCTGTACATTAATATGAATAGATATCTGACTATTTTACAGGATAGACAATATAAACATATTTAAAATTAAAGGAATTGAAATGTACATTGTGCCTTGGTTTAGTGTCTGGAAGAGGAACAATGTACATTGTACACAATGAACAGCTGACTTACATGAGCCTAATGACAGGACAAGGGAAGTGAAACTAAATACAATGAACAAAGAACACACGACTCCTTCAAAATAAGTGAATCAGACACTGTAGCGAGAAATCATAGTGAAGAGAAAGCTGTGCACAAAAGCGAAGCTGTCAATTCAAGAGGGGCTCAGAGTAGAGCAAGTAGTCCCCCTCATGGAAAGGAGCTAGTTGAGGTGGTTCGGGCATCTGAGTAGGATGCCTCCTGGGTGCTTCGTGGTGAGCTGTTCTGGGCATGTGCAAGCAGCGTATGCTGGGAAGAACAAGATAGGGGCAAACAACACCTACACCTGACTGGTTGTCAGATACCCTGCTGGGCTATACGCTAGCCAAAAGATGGGCTAGAAGCCATTGACATCAAGACCAGAATGCTGCTTACTAAGTATGGATGGTTTTACCCCCAGGCCCAGCACCCTGAGACTGTATGCTAACAAACATCCATGAGTACATCAGGAAGAGGGCCACAACTGATCATGTGCTTGAAATGTGGTTAAAATGTGACTCGTATCCTCAAGAGCTTGGAGTGATCAGTAAGACCGGACATTATAGCATATCTACATTACATCTGTGCAGTTTGGTGCCTTGCCTTTCAACAGCAGCTCCTAATCTTGTGATTTATCTGTACATCAATGAAAGAACAGTTTTAGCAACTAGTAACAACTAGTGTGAGTGTGTAATAAACAAAAATATGAATAAAATGTTCTGTGAGTAATCCACTAACATTGTGCTGATTTTTTCATCAGGGCCACAGAAGTTTGATCTTAATAATGCCCACAATTCTACCAGCACAAACTAACAGGTTAAAACAGAGGGAATCCTACATGATAATAAGCTACGCACAGGCCACCTCTGCAGGCTACATAACAAATTCAGGCATGCACAACCACATCAGGAACCAGTATGCATAATTACAGCCACAGGTTAAAGTGGGCCGGAGCGGTCCAGAACAGCATAACCTTCAGATAATGAGCAATTAAATCTGATAGGCAGGTTAATGCATATTACTGCTGAATGAGATTATTTTAGTGTGCTGCAGCCTGGTGTTGCTTCCAGGGAGGGAATAGAGACACTTCTTCAGTAATAAGAAAATAATGACACAGTCCATTTACACCTTACAACATTGGTTTTTAGTATCTATGACACAGTCATGGTGCAGTTATGATAATAAGTGAATAGTAAATTCAGTGTAGAGCATTTTAATCTAATAAAGCTTTACTTTTATAAAGAACAACTAATAACTTTGGCATTTTACATATAATATAACGAACATGTTGTTTCCAGGTTGATTCATAATCATCTACAACAACTTTTCAGCCAGGAATAGTCATCTTATTCCACATCTTTCTAATTTCCTTATTAACTGACTATGATCTACTGGATCCAAAGCTTTCTGTAGGTCAAGATAAATACCAATCGATAACTCTCAGTGACCTCGGTTATTTCTTCAAGCATCTCCCATAAGTAATATTTCTATTTCTCCGAAAACTATACTGATACTCATACAATATTTTATACTTATCAATAAACAGATCAGATTTTTCACAATTTCTCTAAGGAAGGAGATCTACTGCTCTATAATGATGCATACAGTCCTCATCCCCATTTTAAACATTGGAATTACCTTTGCTAATTTCATATTATTAGAATATTTTTCATGAAAAGACTCATTACATATGTTAAAGGTTTGAATCATAAATTGTACAAATCTCAACTTCTTTTACGAAGTTCGTTTACTGTACAAAGGCACATAGACTCCATTTGTGTCCACATTTCTAATTGGACAGTGTTTATTATATAATTCTAATAATACACTCAAAAATGCACTTTATGCTCGACCAGGGTCATCATTATATACCCCATGCCAGTATTGATTTATTAGATCTATCTTCAATGTCTCAATTCTGTCTGGTGATCTTATTCTGACAAATTTATAGATGGTGCACTCACATCAGACACTTAACATTTGTGTTATGTTTTTAAAAAATTGGAAGATCATCACTTACATCACTCAAAAGCAACCCACTTGTTACTTGAACATTTATATTCAAAAAATGTTATTAATAAGTGTAGTACTTTCAAGGGCTTAGAGACCGAACGTGAACATTAAATTAAAAATATCTGCTGTTAATTAAAATATAATTTCTTCGTATATATATTTTTGTAAAAATAATGGCATCAGTAATGATAAACTGCTCAACACAAGAACTGGGTGTTCTGTAACTACAAATCAAAACTATACTCTTAAATCTCATTGAATGCATTTCAATGGTTAGACTCTTCGTAATATCATCAACCACTGTTCAGTTACCTTAAATTAGGGTTTAGGTCAGAGTACTCTTCTATACATAAAACATCACACCACCCCTTTTGTAGTGTAGTCGAATGGTAACAAAGAGAGGGAAGGTAGTCAGAACTGAGGGGATTGAACTACCAGGAGGCAACATTGCAGACATAGAGGAGAGCTACAAGTACCTGGGGATCCCGCAGGCGAATGGGAACCATGAAGAGGTCGCTAGGAAAGCTGCAACCACCAAGTACCTGCAGAGGGTCAGGCAAGTCCTGAGGAGTCAGCTGAATGGTAAGAACAAGATCCGAGCCGTCAACACCTACGCCCTGCCCGTGATCAGGTACCCAGCTGGGATAATAGGCTGGACAAAGGAGGAGATAGAAGCCACTAACATCAAGACCAGGAAGCTCCTGACCATGCATGGAGGCTTTCACCCCAAGTCCAGCACCCTGAGACTTTATCCCTTTAAGACCTACCATAGAACCAAGTCCGCCAGAGCTTATATTATATTTTTACATGCTGTGGAGCCATTTTTGGGAGCATTTCAAGTTGCTATACATCAATACAACCATTATAGCCCAGATTTTAATAATATGTATTCATTAAGTGCATAGTAATTACATAAATTGCAAAAAAGTGCAATAAACTACAAAAAAATTGAAAATCATTTTTGCTTTTTTAACATATATTTCTAGTTAGAGAAATTTAAGAGGCTTATCCCTCAAAACTGTAAATACAAAAAAGTTGCACAAAATAGTTTCCCACCACAGGAAATTTATTTTGAGTGTCTTCATAGTTTTATTTTTGAAATACACCAATTTTTATATACTGTAGGAAAAACGAAAATAAATATTATAATGCAAATTTGCAAAAAAGCAGCATATGCATCAAAATAAACTATTTCCAGCAGTGCAATATGAGTCCTAAGCATCCCAGAAACGACACAGAAAGTCATAAAGTCAAACATAACTTTTAAAAAGACCAGTATAGGCCCTGAGGCCCTGATGGTAAAAAAGACTACATTTCCGCGAAAATGACGTCACTTTCGGTTTCGGGCAGGTAATGGCGGAAATGCAAAAGCTCGTGCTGACGTCTATTCCAACATAGGAAGTGTTATGAACAGCTGATCGGATCGGCAAAGCGTGTTTCTGGAATATTATGTTTTTGTTCCTGCAAGCGCTTTTTATGCAGTTTTTGCAAAGCTTTATGTGGAAGGAAACCGTGACCTAGGACAAGCTGGTGGCATAAGATGTAAGTACAACTCCTTCGGTTTCATATGCAAAAAAAATTTTTGCGCTAGCTTACATGGTTGCAGTGTTACCGGGATTTAAAAATAGTTACGCAAAACAGAGCGTGTCCGCTCCGATCGGCTCTAAAGGGTTAAGCAAGGGGAAGGAAGGGGGCCGGGGACTGGTGAGTGTCAGCACCACAGCCCAGGCACCAACAGTCTTCATGCTCAATGAATGCCTCAGGCAGTAGAAACCCAAGAAGGAAGAGGAAGAGGAGGAACCATCATGGAAGGACAATTCTCAGTGTACGACTCTTCTCTTTTCCTCAGCCCTTAGCAACACTTTGATGTTTTTATCGAGGTCAAGAAAAGAGGTTAGGAATAGGAGACAGCAGTTACTTTTTGAACACACCCTAAGACTTGAAAACAAGACACAAAGGAGACTGAGGAAGTAAAAGAAACCGATAACTCAACAACTTAAAGTTGAGCAGATGTCAACCATGAGCAGGATTCAAATATCAGAGGATACAGACAGAAAGAAACCAACCAGTAAAACTCCTGAAACACAAGAGTCCAGAGTACAAAGTGTGACTCAGGCACCGCAGGGCTCGTGGCAGCACAGCAACAGCTCTCCAACAGAATGGCTGAAAAGAATCAAGGTGCTCGTCTGGGCCAAACTGCAGACCTAACCCCGACTGAAACGCTGTGCTGGGACCTTAAGAGAGCGGCTGCAAAACTCAATAAACTGAATCCAGAATGTAAAAGATTTCTCCACAGTGATGTGAGAGAGACGTCACACAGGAAATCATCACTTTAAGTTTTACTGTGGAATGTGCTTCTACAAGCTACTGAATCATGGGATGCAGTTTAAATAGAGTGATAGATCACGGAGCAGCACAGTGTACCAATTCTATCCTGAAATGGAGCTAAAACAACAACAGTCCGCACCACTGAGTGATCCAAAAAGGAGCCCTGAAAAGAAAAGCTTTCTGTTTTCATCTTTTCTTTTTATATGGAAGCTGATGATTTGAATTTAAATCCAAATCTTCAAGGCAAAAAGGGGGCTGAGCACTACAGTGAGGCTTGGAGCAGCAACACAGTGGAAAGTCAGTTCTCAAAGCCAAGAATCTCATCAGCTGGCCAAGTCTTACTCCAGTCTCTGGCACTCACTGAGAACCCAATCAGCCCCCTGCAGTGGCACTGAGTTTGAGTATTTCCCTTTTAGAAACCTGATTTTCTCCTCAGCCCCACACAGGGACAGAGCAGCAGCAGAAAGACGAGCTACCTTCAGGGACCCACACTCAAGCAAATGCAGTATTTCCTTTCTTCTTGCTCTGTGAATTGACAAGTGCTGGTGGGAGCCAGTGCCGTGTTTCTGTGCCTGCAGATGCATTGGGTCTGGGTCTCCAGAGCTGAGTGCTTACTGTGGCTTGGCAGCATGGCAGGTTCCTTACATCATTCGAAACCAATATTTGACTAGCTGTAGTCCCCAAACTCTGTGGCGCTGCAGAGTGTTTTTGTAGCAGAGAGGCTGCAGTTTGACAGCGTCAGAGGAGCCACATATTTTCCCACCGCAGCCCTCCTCCTCCTCCTCCTCCTCTTTTTTTCTCCAAAACAGTTTTTTTCTTTTACATTTGTGCTACGGCTTCATGTCTGCTGCATGGGCATCCCTTGGGCTTACAGTGGTTTTCTGCTGAATATGGCACAATCCCCCCCCCCATACACACACACACATATACTCTCTCACTCTCTCTTTGTGTTTGCAGCTGAAGGTTTGGTTCAAGGCTGAGGCTCAAAGTGCTTTCCAGGATGAAGAAAACTCAGTGCGTGGTGATGGGAGAGGTATAAAGCAAACAGCTGGGACATCAGACTGGGAGACAAAAGGAAAGAGACTCTGACACTAATTAAACCATGTGGGTCCAACACATTCCTGTGCCTGTTTGCTCTTTTCCTTGCACTCTTCAATAATAGACTCTCAGTGTACGGCTGCTTTTAACTGTGCACATCTTTGTGTTTACCTTTTTAAGTTTGGAATGTGATTGTGACTTTGCCATGAGTAAATATGGCAAAACAAGTTTATCTGGAAGTTATTAGAACGCAGTCTGATGCAACTCAGACATCACAGGTCACACTGTGTCACGGCACGTTTTTACAAGTACAATCTCATTGGAAGCTGAACTAGAATAAAATAACACAATTAAGAAAATTCAGTTGCTGACAACTTTTGACGACGCCATGTTTAGAAAGGTCCAGCTTAGGTTCTGAACTATCACTGAAAGTCTCAGGTATGACAGGCTGCTGGGCAGGAAATACCCAACACTGCACTTCCTCTAATAGCCGCTCAAAGCTCCGAAACACGATAGAAAGGACGTCTGTAAGGAATGGAAATGGATTACTAACACCCAAACCAGTTTTGATCTCTGTTGATTGTTTCCCTCATTGTAACAAGCAGAGATGGGCAGTAACGCGTTACTATAATCTGATTACTTTTTTAAAGTAAAGAGTAAAGTAAGGGATTACTATTGCAAAAACGGTAATTAGATTACCGTTACTTTCCCGTAGGAAAGCTGCGTTACTGCGTTACTAAAACCGTAACTTTTTGTGAGTGTCTCATGACAGTGACGTAAGCAAGCGCGACGTTCGTGACAACAGCTGTGTGCAGATCAACAGTGGATCACATATCGATTGTGGGAGAGAGTATGAGCGTGCAGCGTTTAAAGTGTGGAAGTACTGACCTTACTTTGAGTTTGATTCCATAAAAAGTGACAAAAACATTAGTGTCCGCTGTGCGTGGGAAGAAAACTTCTTTTTACAGTGAAAAAACCCTAAACTTCCAACAAGCACCGAGTAGCTACGACGTAATGGGAAACTCACAGAGAAACTCACGGATTCTTCCACTGACCGCTGCACACCTGCACCAGGGTAAACCTCCGCCTACCCCACTCCTGCTTTACAGGTGAAAATAGAGCAACAGGACCTCTGAGTCTTTGACTTTATTTATTTTCTGCTGTGTTTTACTTGCATCTATTTGAAAGACTGAGTGTAAACACAAAAAATATTTTATTTTATTTTATGTGCTGGAATGTGCAGAAAATAGGTTTAAATGTTAAACTAATTTCTTCCAGTCAGAGAATGTTGCAGATAATTTAATTTTTGCTTGATGCATAAAGTTAAAAGATTAAAACTGATAAAACAAGTTTTAAAAAGAGACTTTTCCATTTGATTACATTTCGTATGATGGATTATGTAGAAAAAGTAGAATTGGGCTGAAAGATCTATCGCTTTATCACCTATTCAGGTTGTAAATCGTGTTTTTAAAAAGTAACTAAGTAACTAAGTAATTAATTACTTTTGAAAATAAGTAATCAGTAAAGTAACGGGATTACTTTTTTGGGGTAGTAATCAGTAATTAGTTACTGATTACTTTTTTCAAGTAACTTGACCAACACTGGTAACAAGTGTATAGGGTTACATTTAATTCATATAGATATTTAAAGCCCAGGCTGCTGTGGCTGCTGTGGCTGTGGTGGCGTACTTGTGAGCCCTGCAGCGTCTCCTTGCCTCCATTGATAATCAGTCAGCCGGGTGCTGCAGATCATTCAAGGGCTTCAAGGCATGCTAGCATAACACTAATTACATTTATGCATTTACAATGAATCATTTCATTACAACTGCAAAAGAACAAAAATAAGAGAAGCATGTTTTTGGTTTAGTACTGCTGTTGGCTAGCAAAGGTCAGTCGGTTAATGGCCGTTTATTTATCTGTGTGAGACAGTGTTAGGATGGTTTTGAGTTTATTATATTATTTATCATTTCTAGTCTTTGGTTTCTTAGAGTTCTGTCTTATGGTTTATGTCTCTGTGTAATCCTTAGTTGCTGTCTCCCCGTATCCAGTCAGTGTCTGTGTCTGCCCTGGTCCCACATCTCTGTTCCCTCTGTTGTAGTGCCTGTGAGTCTGTGTCTGTAAGCTCAGTCTGTGTTATGTTTCCTGTTTTACTTTGAAAGTCCGTGTCTCATGTAAATGCGTCTGGTTTTGCTTCCTTTGTCTCGTTAAGCCTGATTTGCCCCAGCTGTGTTTCCCTCCTGTTACCCATTCCCTGATTGCTCCCTCTGTGTATTTAAGCCCTGTGTTTCAGTTTGTCGGTGTTGCAATCTACCCTTATCTTGCTGTGTGGTCTGTCTGCGTAAGGTTATTTTGTATTCTCAGTTTTTTGAGTTCACGTTCCGTCCCCGAGTGTCTGCACATTGGGTCCTCCTACTACTACTCCTGCCTGCACACAGCCTTCACATAACAGACAGATTAACCATCTAAACATGCTTTATTATGTGATTATATCATTTCTGTGGATGCTGTAAGATGCTGTACGTGCTGCCTGGTCTGTGATTGTTTAGACAGTGAGGTGAGGCAGCGACAGGAGCATGGAGGTGCTGGGGGTTTGGCTCAGACACGTATTTAGTATAAAGGATCTGATTGTTCTGAATTCCCTCAGACTGCAGCGAGAGAGAGATGTGGGGGTGGGGCAGAGGAGGTATTATGTTTCAAGTGATGTGGAATGGTCCACTGTGGTTTTGGGACATCGGGGGGTGGAGGTGAAGGAGGAGGTGCTGGGTGGGGGTGGAGGGAAACAGAAGGAGAAAGAGCAGAGTGAGATAAACTGCCTGTCTTGCGCTCGTTCACACACATTAATTCTGTCTTGCTTTTGTGTTCAGAGCACGGCTTCTCCCTTCACTTTTAACTAGACTGTGTTAAACTGTGGTGAATAAGTCCACTGGCCTCAGTCCTACACGTGTCCATACCACCTGAGACGCCAGGTAATCTGAAAATCTTGTGACTGTGATAACTCGATAAAAAGGTGGCATAGAATTTTCAAAATAAAAGCAGAGGTGGAAGTTATGGTGAATGCCAAAAAGTCTACAAAATACACGGAGTAACTGTGAAAAGGTACCAGAGACATATACAACCCATGATTTACCATCAGTGTGAGCTCACGTGACATCATCTCTGAGACAACAGTCTTCCTTTAAACAGAGAATGCCCATCTACCTGCTGTTCAAACCTGTGAGGGTCAGCCAATCAGAAGAGAGCTGGGCTTGCATGAGGATAAACTGAACTTCAAACAGTTTGAAGCACAGGGTGAAGTGAGGGGCTGCCAGACGGAGATGAATGAGGATCATTCTGAAGTCTGAATCATGGAGAAGTTTTTCTAGTGAATTCCAAGTGAACAAAGACTACGACTTTAACTATGGGAAACATCCAAGTTTACAGTTGTTTGGGAAGGAAGTGATCAGAATCAGAATCAGAATCAGAATGGGGTTTATTGCCAAATGTTGAGCAGGTTTACAACATTAGGAAATTGCTGCGGTGCTTCAGTGCAAACATGCTGTCATAAATAGCACTTAAATAGACATGGAAAAAAATTAAAGTAGGGATAAGAATTAAAAGTGCTACGTGGAAAGATATGTGCATGAGATATACATGAGATATATACATGAGAATAAGAATTAAGAGTGCTACGTAGAAAGATATATACATGAGTGCAGGTGGTGATCAGTGCTAAACATAGAATGATGCAGTGACACAGCGTAGGGTCATGTGTTTGTGGCGGGTACAGTCATATGGTTATTGTTCATGTGTCCAACAGCAGAGGGGAAGAAACTGTTCTTATGGCGAGAGGTTCTGGTGCGAATGGACCGGAGCCTCCTGCCTGAGGGGAGCAGGTCAAACAGACTGTGTCCAGGGTGAGAAGGGTCAGCTGAGATCCGAGCTGCACGCCGCAATGTCCTGGAGGTGCACAGGTCCTGCAGAGATGGGAGTCTGCAGCCAATCACCTTCTCAGCAGAGCGCACAACACGCTGCAGTCTCTGTTTGTCCCTGATAGTGGCTCCAGCGTACCACACGGTGATGGAGGAGGGGAGGATGGACTCGATGATTGCAGTGTAGAAGCAATAGGATGTCCAAATAATACACACCAATTAGCTCCCAAAGCTCCGTGATAGTTTCATAAACATTACTGGGCTAGTTCAGATTCCCAGGAACATTTGTCTATCAGCAGGAGGAAAACTGGCAGGATGATGAAGACCAGCGCTCTCAGTTTGGAAATGAAATAGTGTCTCTGCATGCAGCAGTGTGACAGCACTTCATACTGTTAAACAGGCTGTGTGTGTGTGTGGGGGGGGGGGGGGGGGGGGGGAGAAGGGTTTCAAAAGCACTAAGCCTTTATATTAGAAACATGCCAACTCATGTGCATGCGCACAGACGACCGAGGGACAAAAACATATTATTACACACACGCACACGCACGCACGTGCGCACACACACACACACACACACACACACACACACACTGAACTAATAATGTTGGACACAGACCACAGGATGAAGCAGACATGTATTCATGTTCAGTTTCTACACTGAATCTAAAAACATATAAACAGCAAAACTTTGTATTTAAAAGGTTTTAGAGAGAACTGTGTGAAAAAAACAAGGTCAGTATTGTTTTTGTTTTTTGTTGCTGCTGATGTGGAGAAAGTAGGGTAATTTCCAAATAGGCTGCACATCAATATTCATCCAGCTAAATTTCCCACTTTCATCTCTTTTCGTACATTTTTCTAACATGTTGGATTCCTTCTTAGGCTCAGAGTAAAAAAAACAAACCACTCTCTGTCTTTAAACTCTGAGGTTTCTGAAAAAGAAGCTCTCATGCTAAAAACTTTAAATAACCCTGTGCTTCCCTATTGGTAATGATGATGCTTTTGTTATCAGCTAAGATAATGCATGATATCCCTCAGGAAGCTGTTCAATGTTAATGCTAATGGGGGAAATACAATAGCACACTCAGCTGTGTGTCTGTGAGGCAGTCGCAGTAATGGATACAGCCACATTTTGGAGAAGCTTAGGTGAGGCGTATTCTCCTCTGCTGTGATTCCAGCATCCATCGCTCTTCTTTCTTTGGCTCTTAATTAAAGGAGGAGGCTCTCTTAGTCTCAGCACACTGTGCACTAATGACCTGCGAGAGGTTTGGCCTCCCACAAAGGAGGAGAGAAAGGAGGAGAAATCCCTGCCAGCACACAAGTGTCTTTGTGTTCAAGCATGTCTGCTGGGGGATGGGGACTCACGAGACAACCCGAGTTAGACTTTAACAGCGTTCATCCCTAGTGGAGACTTAAGGGTCAAAGGTCACCTGCGCTCTGACAAAGGAGCCTGAACTCCCAACAAAAGTCATGTGGCTGGGAGCAGGGGCAGGCAGGAGAGGGCTTATTACCGCAGCCTCTCGTCTGGCCTCTAACAATGACAGATCAGCATCTGTACATGCTGACACACTGGGGGAGGGCGAAGGATTGGTGGACATCTGTAGGTAAGGAGCAGAGCGCTGAGGCGCTGAGCAGCCCCAACTGTCACGCATCAGCAGATTGACTGATTTCGCCTGTCATTCATCTGCATGCGTGTGCAGCTATTCACCGAGTAAAGTGCAAGAACATCTGAGGCAGAGGAACAGGTGCAGACACCAGACTGTCCTCGCTTCAGCACAGGCCCTGACATAAGGCCCCAACTGAAGATACAGCAGTTAGCATCACACTGACACGGGTGCTGTGAATCACATCAGCTATAAATGAAAGCTCCTTGCTTTGTGCTGCAGGCAGGACGCTCAAACCTAACAGGGCTTTACATGCATTTACAGTTAGTTTCTAACACTGTGCTAATGACTGGGGTTCAGTCTGGACACCATCGTGCAGCACAGACCAGTACAGACCAGTAGATGACTGACAGGTTTCCACTCCAGTCCCGTCTAAGCACGCTGGGTGAGCTTTCATAGAGAACATGGAGGATTGTGTCAAACCTGTTGGGTGGCCATAAATCTGATGTCACCACACGTGTCACATATTTGGAAAAGCAGCAGATGCAGTGAGATGTGGTCTGAGTGTGGGACTGGCCTTGTTAGTCCCTTTGAAACGTGAAGAGTGTTTCTGACTGAAATGTTCAAACCTGCAGCGCTGTGAGTGGATTTACATGATGTCACTGCTGAAGCTTTTTCAGTTGAACATTTATAGACGTCCACAGGACAAACAGTGAAGGACAGACCGAGTGTACAATCCCACAGTTCTGTCGAGTTATGACAGTTAAAATCTAACTACTCACATCAGGGATATAATCTGTTCTTATCTCATTGCTCAGTACTTAACTAGTGTCATTGATTGTCTTCCTGTTTCTGTTACATTTACAGTTTACAGCTTAAGAAAATGTAACAAAGAGGTGTGGTCACTAAAACTCGTGAATATCAGTGAAATTCAAGCTAAGTAACAACGAGCAGGTCCAAAGTCCGAAGGACCGGAGTTTGGGCTGACACAGTGAAACAAATGGCTCACTAGCAAATGAAACAGTTTATATGTGGACAAAAAACAGCAAATGTTCTTGATTTGATCTTCCACGGCTGTGGAAACGCTGTGTGTGAAACCAGCACCGAGCCATCAAGCTTCAACCTTAAAATCAACTGTAAGTAAGCTCCTCACTTTAAAGTGGCGGCTGCCAAAAATGAGTTTGGCATCAAAGACCTGAAAGACTTTTCTGCTGCACAGCTGCGCTCCATGAATCTGCTGCTATTCCCTGTATCGCACCTTCTTCTTCTAACAGGACAAAGAGAGAGACTGAGGAAGAGTAGATTAGGAATGAAGGCAGTAGAAAGGGGAGGGGGGAGGCAGCAGTTGAGGGGCCATCCTTTAGGCAAGACTAATGAATAAGTTGTCGTGACTGATGACTGAAGCTTTCTCATGGAAATCAACGCTGGCAAAGTAATTAGGGAGCTCTGTGATTAGCCTAAACACAGCCAGGCAAAGAGATGCTTCTGCTCCAGCTCAGAGCTGCTCCTCCGAGTATTGGATTTGTTTGAGCCGTAAGATTTCATTAATAAATCCGCTGGGATGAATGCGGAAAAAGAGGCAAAGCGAGCGCGTCGCACAAATCAGTTCATTAGGGTGTTTCCTCACAGTTATTTTTATCCCGCGCAAAGCTCTGATTCAAATTAACAGTCGATTAGCCCGAGTGCTAACACGGCTCTGTGCTGTTCGACCACACAAAGCACTGCTGCTGTCTGACATTTCGACTTCTCGCTCTCCTCCCCCACCCCACAGTGTTTTTACACGTGTGTGGACTTTCTTATGAATGATTCAGGAGGGAGGTGCTGCTCACTGCTTGTGGACCTCAGCTCCACTCGCGAGCTCCTTTTAATGTGTCCCTCTGCATCAGCACACAGGTGCTGGCACATGTAGACGCACACACACTTATCGCCGGCCCTGTCGCTGTGTACATCCCTAAGTAGTGGAGAACATGAGTTGATGCCAGGAGAAAATTGTGTTTTCAGCCATCCTTCAGGCTTTTTTGTCCCTGCTGCACCTCTAAAACCTGCTGCCGCCTGCACTCGTGTCTGTTTCACTTAGTGACTCAAACCCCACCAGTGGATTAGAGCGCACGAGCCATTTCTTCCCCAAAACACAAACTTGTAGGAACATCAGTTTGTGCTCAGGTCATGATGATGCTGGGTGTCTCTTGGATTTGGGGGCTTTGAGTAGAACTTCATGCAGAGTTACGCTGGAGCAGATGCAGCAGGTCACGCTGAGTTCAGTACTGGAGCCTCTAAGGTTTACATGATGAAGCCCTCGCAGTTTCCTCCAAAGCTGGAATGTGTTTAGATAAAGCACATCAGGACTGGCCTGTAAAAGATCCTTCCCTATGGGCCACCATGGTAAACACAAGTGCTGCTCAGTGTGTGGAGCGTTTATTAACGTGGTAAAAGTGAGTTCTGCAGTGATGACAGATCCTGAGGATGTCCGCGTCTGTGTGCAGTTATTAACGACACGGTGAAGCTGGCCGGGCAATAAAACAAATATAATAACCCCCTTCAAACACACACATACACTTGGTGTTCTACTGAACAGTACAGCTGCACTGAAATGGAAACTATACTGGTTACTGTAAAAGCTGTGCGGTAACAAATGAGAGTCTAGCGAGTTACATTTGTGTATTAACTAATCCACGATGGCCCCTCCAGTAGCAAACACTGCCCCGCTGCACACCACCATCAGACCCAGAGCACAGCACAGGCGCTGATCCAGGCCTCTTTAAGAATTTCCATCCAAATGGCCCCAAAATGAAGAACACATGGCACTTTAGTACGAAAGAGTCAACCCCCACAGCAGAATGGAAAAGAGAAAGAGAGACTGAAAGGCCAGCGCCTGCTTCACATCTGCCAAGACAAATGGAAAAGAAGAAGTGGGGGCTGATGGGTGGGCTGGGGGGCTGGGGTAGTAAATCTTCAGTCTAATAGATGAGTACTCCCAAAAATATGTCACCCATTGGCCCAGCACGTGGTAAATATTCAACTTGAGCCACATAGGAGCTCTTTGTTGGCTCCTCGCTCCCACACACGTCTCTTTTGTCTGCTGCAGCACGTGTGCGTCTGAAAAAGATCCTAATGAGTTAACACTCTCACGGGTCGTGAGCAAACTACAGTTTTAGTGACTCGTGAGAGGGGAAGCTCTGTCAGGAGAGAAACAACTGTTTAACTTTTGCGATCACCACTAAACAAATACTCCAAGAAAGACGCTTTGAAGGGAATCAAAAGCAACGAAGAGGGGTTTGCTGAGCATCTGGCAGATACTGCCTTTGGAGAAGAAGTGGGTAAAATGCTGGGTGTGGTGAGATGAGTGATACAAAGAGGTAGCATTTGAAGTTTAGAACTGTGACGACAACTGGCTTCTCCCAGCGCTGATATATGAAAGGAGGGCGTAAACCAGGAGAGGCTATTGTGCCGTCTTAAAAACAAGCGATCAGGTATCAGAGCAGCATATGCAAGGCGTGCGCCCACCAGAGAGCGAGTCTTTGGCTCTGTCACAACACGAACGCTGGGAAAGCTCCCCGCCCACCTCTGATCATCCTCAACATGCTGAAATGTAAGACTATCTCGAGTCTTTGAGGAGAGCAGTCAATTAGCCTTTGTAGCAGAGCTCTGCACACAGATACCTTTGTGCTTGTTTGTAAGCACTGCTCCAAAGTGGAGTCGATGACAAATTGCTGCCTGCATACAGTGTGGATGAAACGCTCATTAATATTTCAATGCTTCAAGAAGTGTTTAAAATCTGTAACTTCTGGTTACAGAGCCTATGAATGCAGACTGTTTCTTTGTCTTGCGATGGCCAAATCATCCCAGAAACATTCGACACTGGGCTTCTTCTTTGTGAGAGCTGCTCTTCAAAGCAGGACAGGATATCTGAAAGGATCTTTTCAAAGCTCACAGAAAGTTAACATGGTAAAAGGTGGCGGTGCAGAGCACAGGCCTAACAAGACAAGTGCTTTGTATACAGCTGGGAGAGCCCATTACTAAGTCAAGGAGCGATTTCAAAGCTTCCAAATGTGAATGGAATCCTGGGGGGCAGTTAACGAGGCTGCGCCACAGGTAGAGGCGGGCTTTATGGAGGGCTCGGCAATCCCAGTGAAGACAATCAGAGCTGCTCAGGAACAAGAGAAGAGCAAACAAGCTCTGCTGTCACACAGACAGGCTAACGGGCTTTACAGCATCAGAGCAGGAACGTCATGACCTGTGACGTCAACAATGCAGTAATTACAGCGTATGTCCGGTCGACATGAAGGATCCATCTTTGTTCCTGTAACGCGCGGCCTCAGCACCTACTCTGTAACCACCTCTGTCTGCTGTGCACTGACATTTAAACACACAACACGGTGCTCACATGACGCTAAGCGGTATAAAGGCATCCTTTCTCTGTTTGCTTTTGCTATCCAAGGATAACACTGTGTCCATATGGTCTATTATTTGTTCAGATGTGCCCACAGTACACTTTTCAAGTCCACTGCAGATACGGGATCTGATATTAAAGAAGGTCAGAGTTCAGGCAGCTCTTTAAAGTTGTTTAAAACAGGAAAGAGCACTTTTCCATTTTTGTGAAGACTGACAGAAAGAACGTGTCTCACACCTGCAGTCAGCCACAGGAACCAAGGGTGTCGGTAAGCCTCTGGGGACTGTAGTAGGAATGTTTTGGTCGGTGAGTATAATGTACTCTAAAGAGCTGAGAGTGATCGGTAAGACTAGAGATGAGAAATACAAGTCACATTTAACCAAATATCCCTTTATTCAGTAGTTCACCTACATCGCAGGAGAGGCCAATGGCAAGTCACCTGACTCGCATCCTTGACAATGTGAACAAACTGGAGGCAGCCCATCAAGGCACAACATGCAACCTCCACACAGAAAGACCCGCGCCAACCAGAAACCTTGCTGCAAGGCAAGCCTCTGGTGACATGTTCATACCCTCATGTAATGGAGCTTTTAAAAAAGGGGAAATGGTGCAAGCGTTCCCTTAATTTATTACTATTGGTGCATTAGAAAAAATAGCTTGGAATCACAAGTGAATTCTACCTGCATAGCTGTAAACATGAGCACAGACACAGGGACGACTAAGACTGCGTGAAGACTGAAACCCAGATCCTGCTGCAGGTTCATCTGCAGTAGGCAGTGGCTTACACATATTCAGCCACGTGAGCAAGGATCTGATTTCATTTTGTGCAGAAAAAATTTACACCAATCAAATGTGTGATCATTTGAGGCATCACACTCAGGCTCATCGTCTGGGTGAGGTTCCATTTGAATCTATGCAGTCCACGTTTCTGTATTGAGCATTATGTCAGAACAGTAAAAGGCCAAAGCCAAGCTGGCAACACAAAACAAGCACACTATTGTCTACAACATCACTGTATAGGCTCAGAGAAAGGAGCACCTTTGTCCCAGTCTGAGGTTGTGCTGCTGGTATTCATGTGAGTCTAAAGTTTCTAATCAGTGTCCAGCTCTTTGTTCCAGCAGGCTCTGATGGAGAAGATGTCAAATGAAAGCACCCAGTTTGTGACTTGCACAACTGACCACACACTCTGTCATCCTTTATATGGGTGATTTTGCAGCTACACTGCTAAACAGTCAAAACGCAACAAGGAAGCGCCTTCCCCGTGGACGATCAGTGCATGATATACACAGGAAATGACTGACTTGCAGAGCTTGACGAAGCGGGCTGAGGACACAGCAAAAGAGACCGACTTGTACGTTTTCATCAGAGAAGAATTTGTGCAGCAGAGTGAAAATCCCAGGATGGAGAGACATAGCTGTGCACAGGCAGCACTAAGTTTTCACTCTCAGTTTCTTTCCACTATTAAAGTAAAGGAGAGAATCTCGTCTGTGCATTAAACATAGAAGGCAACCTGCACGCCATTAGCTCAGTGTCTTCACGCAGGTGCTCCCTTCTTCAATCATGAAGCAGCTAGCCTGCCTCTGTTCAAAATGCAGTCAGATATGAGGTTTGGTGAACATCAGATATTCACCTAAAGTAAGAGGATATCATTACAGTCTGAACAATATGTAGACCAAAACCATCAACATATGGGCCAATGAGTCAACTGAGGAACTGGGAGGCTGCACAGAACTGACTGACTGGGATGTGTTTTTCAGAAACACAGATTCTTTCTACCTGATAGTTTCTGCTGGTTCTCTTACCTCGTCTAAGCAGGTTTGGTTGGACCCAAATAATACACCTTGGGTCAAAAAAGCCTTGAAGTTTTTCCTAAATAAGAATAAACTGGAATATTTAAGGACTTTAGACAGAAAGTAAAGCTGAACAAAATCCAACTTGAGAACAAAGTGGAGAGAAAAGTTTACAGCAGGGAATGGAAGAAAGGCCTGGCCTGGGCTCAGCACCCTGATGGGTGGGAACCTGAGCACAGCCAAATTAAATACTCTGATCCCATCTCATTTTCAGAGCAGTGAAGCATGTTCTATAACAGATTCAACGACTTACAGCAACCCCAGAAAGACTGGATTCCCAGCAGCCCCAGTCCCTCACACTCTCCAGTCACAATGAAGGACAGGCCCACTCACCTTGGAGGTGTCATGACCAAGCTCTTCCAGCTGCTTCTGGACTCTGGGTTTGTCCCACATGAACGAAATCCACCATCACACCATAAATCAAAATGATAGAACTAAACACGTGGTGGAAAATGCCCGCCTGACACTTTTGGACACTTTGGACATGGTAAGTGTCCAAAGTGTCCTAGTCTCCTAGGATTAGATTTATGGATTTCTCCTCTGCTTTAAATACCGTGAACATAAACATTTTGGCTTAACTGCTTAACTGCACAAAGTGCTGAGGTCAGATCTGTCTCTGTAAGCACTGCATGTGCACATGTAACACGGAAACATCAGGTTCTCTTTGGGAAACTGGAACTGGTACAGTACTGGTACCAAGTACTTGGAGTACTTTATGTGTGTCTTCTGAAACCTGATGAGTCACTGCTGTCAGTGTGTGCTGAAACTGTCTGCACACACACGAGGCTCTGTGTGCAGTTCTGATGAAGTTCTGTGAAGACGTGTTGTGACGCGTGCATCTGGATGGACCATCCTGTGTTTCAGACACTGTGGAATTTTCTGCAAAGCTCGGCTCAGCTGCCTCTAACTCTGTAAAGTCGTAGGTGATGGTCCCGGTGTTGTGTACTGCTGTGTCAGACACAAGCATCTGTGCTTGCTGGTGTTGAGTTTGCAGGCGACTTCCTGTCATTAGGTTAGTCTCCAGCGCTCACACTTTGGAGAGCACTGGAAGTGGTGATCAGCTGACTTGCAGGCAGGGTCCTTCCTAGCCCCCCTCTCCTCCAGCCCAAATCCATTCATTCTCACACGATCTGACAGCATGGTAATGAAACAGTGGCAGATGCTCGCGTGCCCTGACAATGCTCCCGACGCATGCCGAGACCCCCAAACACCCCCACATGGGAGCGATGCTGAATATCTGCACAGAGCAGTGTAAATGACCGGGATTGGTTGTTCCCGACACAACGGCTGTTCTGGTGCAGATTATCCGAGCGTGTCACTGATCTTCATTCCATCAAGTCTTAGTCCAACTTTCTTCACGTCTAAATTGGGGGAAAATCCCGACAGCTGAATAGAAGCAGAGGAAGCCCGAGTATCACCCCACGTCTCCCAGCTTCCACCCTTAACCCCCCCTGCACCACTCATTCTATGGGAATGAGTGGGGGTGGGCTTGCTCCACCTGCTCCGCAGCCTTTGTCATGGGGATCTCCTGCTTCATTTCAATGACAAAGGTGCTGCACCCTCTTTTCACTCATGTTATGGTCCCTGAGGGCAAAGTCTCTGCATCCACCCCATCACACAGCCTGCTGCACATGAGCTGCCCAGGACCCTCCAGCAGCCACCCAACCCCCGTCTATATTATATTATATTATATTATATTATATTATATTATATTATATTATATTATATTATATTATATTATATTATATTATATTATATTATATTATATTATAAAGATGACTGAACCTGTCCATCGCATTTAAATATAAGTGCTGCAGAGTTTGTTGGTTGAGGCTTGGTTGAAAGTTTCTGGGTTAGATGGGACCCTGGTGCTTGTTTCACTGAGTGTTCTGCGTCTGAACCTGGAACTAAACACAGTTCAGGCCATCGATGCAGTCTCAGCGGCTCACAGCATCGCTGCATGAAAACTAAATTAGTGCTTAGAGCTTCTAAGATGTGTCTGTTGACAATCAGCATCTGCAAACCGAATACTACATGGGTGTTGGGTCGGTCAGTGTGTGTGTGTGTGTGTGTGAGCTGGTGTCCATGTGTTTGCTCAGAGGCAGATGGCAGTGCAGAGCCTGTTCCCACGGGTCGCTCACAGGAATGTCAGATTGCGATGAAGTCCGTCACAGATCCAGCCTCGGACAGACTGCAGTGCTAATGTGGCTCCGGTGCGCAGAAGTGTGAGCAGCTCATTACTGTGTGAATAATCAAATGGACCAAATCTGTACTGTGGGCTTTGCGACACTGTGGGGTGTGGAGGTGTTTCTGTGGTGTCACCTCAGAACGAAAAGACACACTTATCTTGGTGTTTTCCTTCACTCACACAGCAGCCATGACATCAAGATAAAGTCCGTGTAGCAGACCACTGCCCGTCATTACTGAGCTCTGATAATAATCTGGCACCATCATAGCTGGGAACGCTCTGCTCTCAACTGGTCTGAGCTCAGCTCGTTGTCACCAGGCACTCTGAATGGATGCTAATTGTAGGCTGGGCTGCTTGAGGCTCGGCTCAGGATGGAGATCAGGGGAGCTGCAGATTCTGCCTCCACTGAACTCTGCAGCAACAAGAGGAGGTGGGGCTTTGTCAAGGGACACCTGTGGGGTCAGCTGGGGGGTCAGCACACTTTCAGTGATTGTGAGAATGCATTCTGAAAAGATTAGACACACAGACTGAGAGACGGACTGTCTTGTTCAGACAAACAGACTTTAGTGCTCAGTCACGTGACTACAGTGGCTAATGTGCATCCATGATACTTTGTAACTGATCAGTGTGAGACTGTCTCTCTCTCTCTCTCTCTCTCTCACACACACACACACACACACACACACACACACACACACACACACACACACACACGGTGTGTTACTGCATTATAAGGACAGATTCGTAACTTTACTGTGCCCTGTCCTTATAATGATGATCTATAATGTGATCTAACGCAGCCGTGGTAAACACACTGGGTGTAACTGCTCGGCGTGTTGGCTCGTTGTTGTCCTCAAAGCCATAAGTTGGTGTTTTAGCCGCACGCGACAAAAGAGGTGGCATGCGCTGTCAATACAAGCGCGACCGTCAGTGTGCGACTGTGTTAACGGAGGCTGAGCCGAATGGATCGCGCTCCGGCCCATTGTTGTGACACACTTCTGCGGTGGGGGGACCGGGACCCTCCCCCCCGACCCGCACTCCTGTTGCTTAAAGGAGGCCATTCTGATTTAGGAGGAGGGAGGAGTGTTTGTGTGGAAAAGAGACGGGGCGGGCGCAGAGAGGGGCGCGAGAAGAAAGACTAGCGCGCGCACACATTGACTTTTCTCTCTCTCTCTCTCTCTCAGTCACACAGAGTGGGAGGGAGCTTCCTCAGCCACAGACACACACACTCAGAGCATATGTGGAAGTGTGACAGAGCGGTCTGCGAGGAGAGAGGCGCAGTTTGTGTGTGTTCGTCTCCCACGAAACGACTTTCTTTATTTCTTCATCTCTCTTTGTGTCTCGTGCAGTTTTCCCAGGACGAACATGTCGCACTAAGGACACTCGTGTTCTCCACTGCGTGATCTCCCCTCTGTGGAAGTCATCCCTCGGTGTGAGCGCAGAAGATGGGGGCAAAAAGGAGGCAAAGAAAAGCGACCGTTTGGTCCTCGGCTCCACTCCAGCTCGCGCTGCTGCTCGCGCTCGTGCACGGCGCCAGCGGGAAGACTCTGAAATACAAAGTTTACGAGGAGCAGAAAGTGGGCACAGTCATCGCGCGGCTGAAGGAGGACGTGTCCGCGGTTCTGCCAAAGTTACCCAGCTCCCTGAGCTTTCGCTTCCGCGTGATGCAGCTGGGCGGCACGCCGCTGCTGGCCGTGCGCGAGGACGACGGACAGATCAGCATCGGCACCAGGATCGACCGCGAGAAGCTCTGCGAGAAAAACTCCAACTGCTCCATTGAATTCGACGTGGTCACGCTGCCCACGGAGTACCTGCAGCTGTTCCACGTAGAGGTGGAAGTCCTGGACATCAACGACAACTCTCCGCACTTTGCTCGCGCCATCGTCCCCATTGAGATCTCCGAGAGCGCGTCAGTGGGGACGCGCATCCCGCTGGACGGCGCTGTGGATGCGGACGTAGGGGAGAACTCTCTGCACACGTACTCACTCACAGCCAACAACTTTTTTAAAATCGACGTGAGGACCCGGACAGACGGGGCCAAGTACGCAGAGCTGGTGGTGATGAGAGAACTGGACCGGGAGGTGCAGGCCAGTTACCAGTTGCAGCTAACGGCCTCGGATAACGGGGTGCCCCCCAAGTCTGGCTCCACTCTGCTCAAGATCAGTATTTCGGATTCCAACGACAACAGCCCGGCCTTTGACGAACAGGCTTATGCAATCAATCTGCTAGAAAACTCTCCCCTTGGGACTCTGATTATTGATTTAAACGCCACGGATCCTGACGAGGGCACTAATGGGAAAATAGTTTACTCTTTCAGCAGTCATGTCTCACCAAAGATCCTGGAGACCTTTAAGATCCACCCTGAAAACGGCCACATTACTCTGATTAAAAAGGTGGACTATGAAACCGGTGCTTCCTACGAGCTGGATGTTCAGGCTCAGGACTTGGGCCCTAATTCCATTCCTGGACTTTGCAAAATCGTGGTCAAAGTTGTGGATGTCAACGACAATAAACCAGAGATAAACATTAACCTGATGACACCTGGCAAAGAGGAGGTGGCCTACATTTCAGAGGGGGCCCCTGTGGACACGTTCATAGCTCTGGTGCGTGTTGATGACATTGATGGAGGGCTCAACGGGGAGGTGGTGTGCAGGCTGCACGGCCATGGCCACTTCAGGCTCCAGAAGACCCACGAGAAGAACTATATGATTCTCACTAATGTCTCACTGGACCGTGAGAAGAGGTCAGAGTACAGTTTGACGGTCATAGCTGAGGACAGGGGCTCCCCCAGCCTTTCCACCATCAAACACTTTACCGTCCAGGTTCTGGATGAAAATGACAATCCTCCGTGTTTTGAGAAGAGCCGCTACGAGGTCTTTAAGTCAGAGAACAACTCTCCTGGAGCCTACCTGATGACAGTGGTGGCCTCAGATCCAGATCTGGGCACCAACGGTCAGGTCACTTACACCATCATAGACACGGTGGTACAAGACAGCCCCATTTCCACCTACGTCACCATCGACCCCTCTAATGGTGCCATCTATGCACTGCGCAGCTTTGACCATGAGGATGTCAGCCGGATCGCCTTCACTGTTCAGGCACGTGATGGGGGAAACCCCGTGCAGTCGGCCAATGCCTCCATCCATCTGACTGTTTTGGATGAAAATGACAACCCGCCCATCATTCACTCCCCCTCACTCCGGAATCATACCGCTGAGCTTCCCGTGTGGAAGTATGCATCCCCGGGTCAGCTGATCACCGCCCTTAAAGTCACAGACCGTGATGCTGGTGCCAACGGAGAGGTGAGCTGCACCATCATCGGTGGCAATGAGGATGGGCTGTTTGTGATGGATGCCCGGCGCTGTGAGCTCAGAACCAATGCCAGTCTGGAGCAGGCTCCGCGGGACATAATGGAGATCAGGGTGGAAGTGCAGGACAGAGGCATCAGCCCGCTGTCCACAGGAGCCCTCCTCAGGCTCTCTGTGCAGGAGAACATGGACATTCTCCCCTCTCTGTATCCTACTGGCTCCACCCAGGCCTCACTGGATCTCTCCCTCATTGTCATCATTTCTCTGGGTGCAGTCTGTGCTCTGCTGCTCATCGTGATGCTGATGTTTGCGACGGCCCGCTGCAGCCGTGAGAAGAAAGACCCCAGACACAACTACAACTGTCGCGTGGCGGAGAACAGCTACCAGAACCACCCTAAGAAGCCCGCCAGGCAAATCCACAAGGCAGACATCACCCTGGTCCCGACCGTCAATGGAACTTTACCTGTGCGTGCACACCCGCGCTCCCCCTCCCCTTCCCCTACACCTGAGAGAGGCACGCTGGGGAGCAGGCAGAGCCATCATAGCCGCCAGTCACTGAACAGCCTCGTCACCATCTCCTCCAATCATGTGCAAGAGAACTTTGCTCTGGAGCTGGCCCACGCCACTCCTCCTGTAGAGGTGAGAGGTTTACTCATTTTCTTTAAATGTCCATGGGATTGATGTAAACCTGATTTACATGTAATACTTTGAAGTATTTATACTTACAGTACCTTTTCATTTGAAGCCGTGCACGTGGTTTGTCATGTACCGGGGTTACCTCCCGTGTTCTGTTCAGCTGTACGTGTCGTGTTTTTGTTGACCATCACAAAGTCATGCACTCCCTCAGCCCCCCCCCAAACATTGTCTTGTGGCCTTGCTTGTTGACTCCATTCATTTCCCCCTCTTCATTTTCCCTTTTATTTTGTCTTTTTTCCTTTCTTTTTGTTTTTTTTCTTGGCTTTGTAGCAAGTCTCACAGCTTCTGTCCATGCTTCATCAGGGCCAGTACCAGCCACGGCCAAGCTTCAGAGGCAACAAATACACCAGAAGCTACAGGTAACACATGCGTGAACGATGCTTTGTGTGCTGGCACACCTAGGCACACATGAGGAAGAGCCCTCTGAGCTCCTCCTTATGTCACAGTGCAACATTTCCACTGTTCTCAGCTCTGTTCTGGTCCAGTCGATTTTGGAGTTAAACTATATGCTCAATAACTTCACATCTGCATAATTTTATGTTAAAACCCTTCTGCAGAGCACTCTCAGTGAACCTTATTATTCATCAGTGTGGTGTCTTCATAAGCATGCTAATATTATTGGCAGTAATTCATGTATCAAATCTGCTTCTGGCTTTTTGCAGATATGCCCTGAATGAGATGGATAAGTTCAGTCTGAAGGACAGCGGACGGGGAGACAGTGAGGCCGGGGACAGCGACTACGAGCCCGGCAGGGAGTCCCCCATGGACAGGCTCCTCGGTGAGGGCTTTACTGAGATATATGCCCCTGATGGCCAGCACAGAGCACATGCAGGTACATCACAGTGCACTGCCCTCGGTAGATATGAAGCCAAGCTTCAGTCTTTATTTTGCTCAGCTTTATCCACCACTCTGATATTGTTCTTATAATAATTATACGTAGACTTGCTAAGAACTGTATCCATTAAACATGCAGATTCTTGGTTTGCTGATCTAACAGCTACAGGGATATTTATATTTTTGGTGATTTATCAGGTAATGGTGACAAGTGTTCCTGGAGGTTCACGCCAACAGCTCTAAACACAAACACTTTCAGCTTCTTTTCATATGAGATGATAAAATGTAGCAAATTATGGTAGCTGGCAGTCTGTGGCCTGCATGTTTGGTCGATTTATTTATTCAAATGAATTAAAGCAATACATCAATTTGGGAAATTCATTAGAGCATATGAGTCATCATTCACTGATGTTTCCATGGGTCACAAACTCTTTGAACGTGGCTCAAACTGGGCAACACCAGAGCTGCTTAACCTTTGCTTAGCAACCCCACCTAGAGGTCATCTGATGAGAACTGTGCTACACCCTCAATTCATTCTCTATACCACCGATACTAATAACATGCCATGTACTATATCAGTCCAGCCCTCGATGGTTGATGCTTTCTGGTTCCACTGACCACCGCCTAATTTCTCTCAACAAATCACATCATTTTTACTAAAATTTAATTAGCCAAGACCTGATTTGTGATTTAAGTGCTCATTTTCTTTCCTTTTAGGTCGTAAAGATATTAACCCTATTAAAGAGGTTTTCAAGTCAATTTTAAAAGAACGCTTGAGTTTCTCATACGTCACTGTAGTCATTTGTAGTCATGGTGTTCTCTGTGGACCACAGCTGAGAGGAACTTTACTGTGCTGGTTTGCATATTATGGGATTTTTGACTTTGCCCCCATTCTTTAGAGTGGAGTCGGAGATCCTTTAGATCATCCTTAAAAACTAAAATGAATTTTCCACTTTACCAAGACATGAGTCTATTTGTGGGATGCTGGGAATACTGTGGCCTATAGACAGCTGTAATATGGCCGGGATCCTTACTGATTTCTATCACTGATTCAGTTTAGGCTCAGACAGTCAGATATTATAATTCTGATCATTTATCAGTACATGTCCATATCTTTATCTTTCATGTCAGAGCTCGTTTTGGAGAAAGAAAAAACAATAAAAAAAAAACTGAAACTAAAAAAATAAGCTGCACATGTATTGACTTTGAAGGACTGTGAGTGACACTGTCATGAGGTTGTTGAGCCGTCATGTTGCTGGGCGGTCCCTCCTCTCTACAGCTGAGTTAACGAGGAAGAATGAGCACTTTGTAGTGACCATACTGACTGTGAAGTATTCTGCATGCTGGCATCACATGTGTGACAGGTTTGCATGCTAGTTGAGCAGGGTACACTCCGTCACATCCTGTAAAACTTTCACCGTGTCTTGGCTAACATCATACAGGCTACAAGCTTCTGCAGCATCTTTTATCACGCCATCCCTCTTCTCCCAGAGCTGCTGCTTCTTCCCGGCCAGCTTCCCACACAGCCATCACTTAATACCACATTTGAGCTACATCCCAATTAAAGTCGATTCAGACGGGCAGACAATCTCATCACTAACGCCTCCTCCTTCCCTCCCACCCCTTCTTTACAGCTTTGTAGAGGAGCTCCGCTCGTTAGGCGCTCTGCTTTTTCCCACCTTCAAACCTTCATTTCCAGCCATCCAAACCAAAGCTCTTATCTTGCTCTGATGAAACGGAGGCATTTAATTGCCACGAGGCGCAGAGTTGCTATGCAATCGGCTCAGAGTTGCGCTCATGATTAAACCCTGAAGAGCACAGTTACATCTCTAGGCTCACCTTTCTCCTTATGGATGCTTAGGCCACCTCCCACTCCCGGTCCACTGCAGCATAAAGTCAGCTCTCTGTTATTATGACTCAGTGTGGAAGCCTTAACCCCCGCCCCCTTGGATGTAACACAGAGCTTTGTTTCTTGCTTGTCTAGATGGAGAAGACAGGTTCTCTGTTTTTCACAGCTAATACACAGCTGTAGTACAGCGCCATCAGTAAAGCAGTACTTGCACATTTTACTCAATATTCACCTTTATTTAACACTTGTACTGCCTTTAAGCTCTTGTACATGAGTAACCCTGCTGGCTTACTTCTAATAGACCTCTGTGTAGCGCTGCTGATCAGCCTGATCACGTCTTTATATTTAGCACGAATACTGAGTAAACAGTGTCATTACATACAGGCAGGGAGACCTATTCAGGCACATGTAACAGTAATAGATTACTCCTCCAGGTTTAGATATCAGCCTGGGAACGTTCCTCAGGGGCCGATGACTGGAACTTTGTCTTAAATACAAAGGCATTAGTACAACGCAGTGTTTTCAAAGCTTGACTGGATGTCTCCTTTCCACTCTGACTCTTCTCCTTTGGTCTGTGCCTGCTTCACACAAAGCCAGAGTGCTCCTGTCGTAGGCGTCAGTCCGATCACCGACGTTCACTGATCGTGCGTCCTCCTCTTAGCAGGAATAGAAGCTGAATTGGTTTACTGATCAAATCCAGTCTCTGAAGTAAACACACAGCGAACCATGTTGTCCTCAGTCCTCTCTGAAAAGTAAATCCCAGTTAGTCAGGAGGCTCTCATTTAACCTCCCAGGACCTGCGTCCACATATGTGGACATCACATTTTAGGTTGTCTAGACCAAAATACTAAATTTTGCTCTACAAGAGCCTGATATCCAGTTAAAAGGACATTATACTGCCATGGTTCTGTTGAAATTTAAAACGAATGTCCTCATATGTGAATCTCATTTTTGTCAAAAACAAAATCAGGTAAAAAATTCTTTATTTTTACATTCATCAGCCCAAATAGCAAAGAGGAATTAAACGTGCATGGCATGAAAGCGTTTGGGTCTTAGGAGGTTAATGTTTGTTTGACGTGGATTTTTGTTCCTTTTCTGTTTTCACACACCAGTCGCTCGGGTTAAATCTTTCATTTTTAGCCTTTCATCAGCGAGGTAGCCAATCTGCTTCTGCCCCCGCACTGTTTTCATCCTTCCACTGCACCCAAATGCACTTTTCATCCGCTCTAAGATGTATTATAAATGTTCCTTTCATGTTAATGAGGGGATAATGAAGTCCCTCAACAGCGTCACTGAAAAGCACCGCAGTCCTTTAATGAAGGCTTTAAGTTGGCATATTTGATTTGTCTAATTTATTCTTCAGAGATTTTCTATTTGAAGATTTAATATTGAAAAGAGTGACTTGAAAGGGAAAAATGCAGGGCTTTTAAAGGAGGAGTTATTTTGAATGGGTAATAGGCATTGATTGGCCCGGCTGAATCGTCTCTCTGTGGTGAAGTCGTTGGACGATAGACGGCAGAGCTCCTGCAAAGAGCCTCTCAGACTAATTAGGGCAGATTTCCAGAGACAGCCAAGCATGAAAAGAAAGAAACACCTGAGGACGGGCAGGCAAATGTTAGCTGGATGGAGACTTCTTCATTTCTGCCTGTTTACAGTATAAAATATGGACATACACAGGACATTATGGGATGCTTTTGAAAGTAGTTTGAAGTCATTTTTTCCTATTATGTTTGAAATTGTAAATATCACCAGTAGGCCCGTAGGTATGCACTTATTTTCTTGTGCATTGTGTATATTCATACAGTCATGTGGAAGAGAATGTTTCTACAAGAATCTATGACCTCATTTATGGCAGCGGTCCCAAACCCCCGGGCCGTGGACCGGTACCGGGCCGTGAGTCGTTTGGTGTTAATTCAATAGCAGGTAGAGCCATCCTTAGTAGCAAGTCAGTTTGATTTACATAGCATCAAATGACAACAACAGTCACTTCAAAGCACTTTATCTCATAATGTAAAGACCCGACAATAATCCTGAGAAACCCACCTGTGAGCAAACATGAAGGCCACACCTTTTCAGTCTTCTAATAGATGGTAGCTTAACACACGGCTAAATGTTTTAGATGGTGGTCACATTCGCTGATGATCAGTTTGATGAACAGTGAAAGAGAGAGGCTCTCCCACCAGTTCTGTGGAGAACCTTTTCAGTGTCCTGAGTGTACTATCAGGATTGAAACAAACCCATGTTCTGTGAGTTTTACTTTCCTGTTTAGGTTTTAGTAAAAGGTTTATCTTTAAATGACTCAAAACACAAGCAGGTTTAGTTTTGTATAGAGTGACCATATGGCTGCAGCTCACTCATGATTACTCATGCTTCTGTCTTCTCTGCAGCCATGAGGCTTTGCACAGACGAGTGCCGCGTTCTGGGTCACTCTGATCAGTGTTGGATGCCACCCCTGGCCTCCCCAGCCTCCTCTGACTACCGCAGCAATCTCTACATCCCCGGGGAAGAAGCCCGCCAAGCCAGTGACGTGTCTCAAGAAAAGACCCCGCAGCCCTGCACTGATACCGGCTCCGCCCGGAACCAGAGCTTCTCCACCTTTGGCAAGGACCTCGTTGGGGAGGACGGTGAAGACGAAGGGGGAGAAGGTGCCGGCAGCAACGAGGCCGCAGACGAAGACCTGTGTGGGACCACGTCTTTGCTTTCAGAGATGAGCAGCGTGTTTCAGAGGTTAATACCCCAGGGCCTGGACTCATATGTCCAGGTCAGTGAAAACCAGAAGGGGACTAGCCTGAGTGGGATGGGCGTGCCGATGACTGGATCTTTAGATCGCAGGAGGGGTCATTTGCCCGGCAAGCCCAGCCCCTCTGTACACCAACAGGGAGTGGCAGCCTGGGCTGCTAACACTCACTTCCAGAACCCAGGTAGCAGCATAGGCCCATCTGGCCACCACCAGGGCGGTAGCTACCACACGCTGAAACCAAGCACCAAGCTCAGCTCACAGAGCAGCAGCCACAAGGGCTCACAGGCGCCCAAAAACAGCCCCCAGAACAAGCCCCACAGCAGCCCTCTGCTTACAGCGCTGGTCAGCCCCACGCTGGTGCAGCCTCCCCCGGTGCCGGTGTCGGCGCCGCTCCCTGGGCCTTCCTCCAAGTGGCTGCCAGCCATGGAGGAGATCCCAGAGAACTACGAGGAGGACGATTTTGACTCGGTGCTCGGTCACCTTCAGGGCAAACGTAGCGATAGCCGGCATGAATTGGTGGACGCCAGTGATTTGGTGGCTGAGATCAACAAACTGTTACAGGATGTTCGGCAGAGCTAGACTTCCTGTTTATTCCCCGCCCCCTCAGTGCAGAATGAAGGTGAGGGTGTGTTGGTGGCAAAAAAGACCGAAAAGGAAATAACAAAGAAAAAAACAAGACCTGCAAGTGTCGTTAAAGTTGTGTTTCAGTTTTAATAATTGTGTTTTGTGAATGCTAAATATCCAAAAAAAAGGTACACAATGTGACTGTATTTATCTTTGTATTTTGAAAATACATTTGTATACTTATATTTATAAAAAATGTATATAATTGTAATCAGAAGTCTATTTTTATATTTTAAATGCATGTTGAGTACACGTTGAATCAAGACTTTGACATGCGATTGACATTCGACATATTTAAATGGCTCTTTTGTATTGTGATTATTTTTTATTTGTCACTATAATATGTATTCATTAATATAATACTGAGTTAATAGACACTTGTGTTTGTGGATTATTGGTGCAGGGGATTGAAAAACAAATAAAATAATGCACAAACCCGACCGAGGTGTCTGGGTCACATTTTCTGTTGCACAGCAGGAATTTTTAGAGCTCCGCTTTCTTCCCAGGAAGATGAGGATGAGCGGAAATGGAACGGCTGCAGTCGACTGGATCAACCAAACATGCTGATAGAAAACAATGAAATCCACTTTACTGTCATTCTTTTCAATATGAGACGTATTTCAGACTAGATTTGATTTGCTGTAAACGTCCTTCTGTCAGGATTATTTATCAGTGCAGATGACGACCCGGGTGATCTGCAAACAACCCTTGTACACAACATATTCATTTTCCTTTACATGACAACACAACCTCTAATATATAGAGTACTGTTCAATAATTTAATCTTACCTGTGTTATATTTGAAACAGACTTCTGTGGGGTCCATGTGGATGCTGAGGTCACGTGAGTTGTGTCAAACATTTAGCTGTATTACCACCATCTGCTTGGTTCAAGACTTTGTACACACCACACGTTAGCTACAGCTATAATTCACCCTCCAAATTCTATTTGCAATCCTTTCTTCTTTCATTCTTTAACCAAACAATGCTGACCCATCAATCGAATGGCAGTACAAATCAGCATGCTTAATTGTTTAAATGAATACATTTTTTCTTATCTATGTACAGTCACGTCAAGGTGCTTTATACTGTAAACATCCTACAACCTTAGAGTGACACTTCAGCAATCAAACAACAAGTAGTTGGCAACAGAAGGAAGGAAAAACTCCCTGAGCAGAACCAGACTCTGGGAGGGGTGAACATCTCACCCTGGTTGGGGGTGAGGAGAGGAAGAGAGGACAGACATGCTGTGGAAGAGAGGCAGAGATTATTAATAACCCACGATTAAATTCAGAGAGGTCTGTTAACACATAGTGAGCAAAGAAGAAACATTTGTATGCTGACTTCTACTGATGGTGCCTAAGGGAAGCATGTATAATTTAAACAGAACTGGTCCTAGCACTGAACCCTGTGGAACTCCATAATTAACCTCAGTGTGTGAAGAGGACTCTCCATTTACATGCACAAACTAGAGTCTATTAGATAGATATGATACAAACCACTGCAGCGCAGTACCTGTAATACCTACAGCATGTTCTAATCGCTCTAATAGGATATTATGGTCGACAGTATCGAACGCTGCACTGAGGTCTAGCAGGACAAGCACAGAGATGAGTCCACTGTCAGAGGCCATAAGAAGATCATTTGTAACCTTCACTAAAGCTGTTTCTGTGCTGTGATGAGCTCTGAAACCTGACTGAAACTCTTCAAATAAACCTCTGCAGATGATCTGTTAGCTGATTATAGTAGAGAGTAGTTTTTTTTTTGTTTTTTTTTGCGCCTGTCCCGTTTGGCTCTTTTGCATCAGAATTGTTGTCTAAAGGCAAAGAAAGATGCCCAACGGATTTACTTTACCAAATTGACCATCCCAGCCTTGCCGTAATGGTCCATTTGATTCACCTTTTATTGTTTATTTTATTTTCACTTACTGAATACGGGACAGACTTGACTGGGGGAAAGAAGGGGAGAAAGAAAGAGGGAAAGAGAAACAGCTGAGAAGAGGGACGGGGGAGAAGGGCAAAATACAAAAACCAACAGAACGGGCAGAGAAAAAAAAGAAAGAAAAAAAATGCATATATCAATCACCTGGATCACCTGCTGAGAAAGAAAAAAGAAAACAAGCAGAAGAGAACAAGAGTAATAGAATAAACAACATCACAATGATATATGGGAATATGACAGTAAATACTAAATATTAAACATTATTGTGCAGCACATAAGATCAACAGAACACAGTGTGCTTTGAGGTAGGAGCCAAAAAGGGTGTAGTTTGTGGGTGTGATCACCCGTGTGTACACCTGTGAGCATGGACGCGCTTGTTTTTAAAAGGTTCCTTCATGTAATGATCTGCTAGAGGGTGTGGGGGGGCCACAGCCCCGTCCTCCAGGGCATGAAGCAGGTGTGGAGGAGATCAAAACTCCAGACATCCAGAGGCCCCCAGAACACAAGAGACCAAGGAAGACCAACAGAGGGGCAGCCGCGCCACTGTCCCAGAAAGAGCTGAGGAGAGTCCCAGATGAGGGCTCACTCAGCAGCCACGGAGCAGAAGCCAGGGGGGGTTGCAGTGACGCGCCCGTGAGCTCCGCCGGCCGCCAGCCGTGCCTGAGTGACCGAGCCCCAGGCCGAGAGGCCGGGGGCTCCCCACCTCCGAAGTGGCCCGAGCGAGCCCCAGGCTCCAGGCCCCGATAAGCGGCCGCCAAGGAGTGAGCCGGTGTGTACCTGGACGCCCATCCCCGGACACAAAGAACCACCAACGCACCGATGTCTGAGGGAGTTACTGAGGGTGTTACCCTTTTCCCTGCGGTGGGGGGAGGCAGACCGCCCCGACTCCACAGCAGCAGGGAGGCCCCACACTCCAGACCGCAGTCGGACGGCCAACTCCTCCTCCTAGCCCCCCCGCTCCAGCAGGTCGCAGAGAATGGGGGTGAGAGAAGACTCCAAGTAGAGAGTAGTTTTATAGCAGCTAAGACCGCTGGGTCTAGAGATGGCTTTATAAGTAACAGTTTAACTGCAGTCTAAAAGGGATGCTGACTTTTTGTCACCCTGGTGCTGACGAGAAACTAGGATTGTTGTTTCATCTGTCCATGCTTTCGTAGTTATAACACGGAGTCCTCTCTGATTGGTTCCCTTCTTTTAACCCTCTCAGGCTCAAATTAAACTTTTTGTTGCTAATGCACAACCAAGTCCTGCAGTGGTAGCCTACTTCTGAGTAAAAAAACCTCATAAAATATGTATGTGGGGTAATCAGGTTGTTAGTCTGTCACTTGTCTGATGAGCCAGCTAGTTGTGCTCTGTATGCTAGGTTGGTTATTTTGAGTTTGTTTCATGTGTCAAGTTCATAACTTCAGTTTATAGGCAGCAGATTTGTTGGCAGACTTCAGAACTAACTCATTTTTACTCTTCCTCGTTCAGCTTTTGTGTAACCTTGACTTGTCTGAGTAAAACCAAGCAGACCTCTACTTTTCTTTTAATTCTTGCCCTTATCTCTGAACTATAGCACTCCACTCCTTACCCAAGTTTTTGTGTTTCAAACATTTTCTTAAAAAATGTTATGTTAATAAAGCTAACAGCCGGTCTTCATGAGGACACAGCATCAGAAACGCTGGTATGTATGTATGTATCTCACCTCTGCAGTGGAGCGTCGTCAAATACCAGCAGAACAAATGCACACGCAGCAGTGCATTATCATTTTATTAGTATGGATTATGGAGTATTTCAGGTACTAGTTAGCAATTATTTTTTGCTCACATGACATCAACATCAGCTGATAATCAGTGAAAGAATGAGCTTCAGTCTTAGTGATTAGAAAAATCATACACAACATGTCAGCACAGTGACAAAGCACACATTCTAAAGGCTCTGAACACAGAGAATACACTGAAAATGGATTTCATGAAGGGTAAAGCCACCTGCTCTCCTCAGTTACTGATCCTAGCATCAGGAAACTTCGCTTTTTATTATTCATATTAGAAGCATTTCTGCTAATAAAATGTCTGGAAGCATTTAGGATTAATTTAGTCTGAGCTCAGAGAAACAGAGAAGCCCGTCTGTCATCAGTCTCAGAGCCACTCGAGTTCACAACAAAAAGAGACCGAGCTTAGATGTGGTGGCAGGCAGAAATGTGCTGGAGACGCACGTGGAACTAGGTGCTGCTAAAACCCCCAAATGGTTGAATTTTCATGGGGGGGGTAGATTACAGACACCTCCCTCCCCTCTGCCTTGACAACTAGACAATGGGTGACACCTAGAGGTTCACCGTGTGCACTGTAGGCTCCAGCTCTTACCACATTACTGCAGCTAACCACAGCAGTAATGAGCCCTGATATGGAAGGCAACCACACAGAGCCCCCTGGAGGAGAAATGGCCACACTGCAGCTTTTACAGCATGTATCTGTAAGGAAAACCAGGTTGCAGCCCAACACAGCATCAGAACATAAAAAAGGAAAACATTATATATGATTAGTAAGGAGGCCATAAATCAGCAAACGTGGATTCAAACTACAAAGAGCCTCAAGTTATGTTTCATTGTGTTTGCTGACAAATGACTGCAAAAAGGGTCCAATAAGAAGATCGTGTATTTAAAGCCAGCAGTCAGCCGAAGCCTTCCTGTACACCGTGTGCATGTTCTCCCTCTGAGTCCTCTCTGAGTACTGCAGCTACCTGTGTGAATGCATATCTGCCTCTCTGTGTTAGCCTTGCAACAGCACGACAGCCCGTTGTTGTACCCTGCTGTGCCCTGCCTCTCACCCTATGACTGCTGGATAGGCTCCAAGAAAGACAATAACAACACCATGAGTCATGGATTGCCCTCCCTGGAGCCCAGACCTCAGCATTATTGAAGCAGCGTGGAATCACCCGGACAGAGAAGAAAACAAAAAGCAGAAACATCTAACAAAGAGCTTTAAATGTCCTTTTAGAAGCCGGTAAAAGAATTGAGACAAGATTGGAGTCAGGAGTTCAGACTGTGCCGGACAACAAAGCTGCTCACACCAAATATTCACTTTCAAACTCTTTATAATATATAAGGAAACTGAATAAGAATGATACTAGCTGTGTTTCTGTGCATGTTTACATATTTCAGTAAATCTTGGACCGATTTGTTATAGCAGCATATAAAAGATATGGGCAGGCTCAAAACCTTTACATAGTATTATATATATATATTATCACACGAGCAGTGGCTCCTGACCTTTTTTTCATCAGATGAAGAACTACCCAGCCCAGGGTCGTCTCCCTCTACCCACGCTCACAGGAGTGCAAAGACGTCTGGCACATTAAAAGCAGCTCTTAAGTGAGAGCTGATTCTAACAATCACCATGAGCTTCTCTTCTTTGAGGACAGTGAATGTGGTTTTCTCTAGGGGCTCCTCTTTCCTCTCCACACTCAAACAGACACAGGCATGTTGGTAATTCTACATTCTGCACAGCTGTGGCTGTAGAGTATGTGATCTACTAATCACAAGGTGGGTATTCATGGGCAATATGCTAACTCCAAGTTGCTCTTCGATGCATCTATCAGAGTATGAATGTACGTATATGAATGTTACCTACAAAGCACAGGAAAACCTTAGAAATGCTTGTATGAATGGATGTGAATGGGTGAATGATGCAAGTTGTGTAAAGCCCTTTGAGCACTCAGTAGAAAAGTGCTTTATAAGAACCAGTCCATTTACCATTTTAGTTCTCAGTCACAGGGAAAGTGATCTTACATACTACTCCTCATAATAATACTACCCATTTGTTATCTGTTATCATCTAACAGTCCATTTCTACAAGCATTTCTAAGGTTTTCCTGTGCTTTGTAGGTAACAAGCAGACACTCAAGTGTGGTACAAAGACAGAGGGGAAAGGACTCTGAAAATACAATCACAGAAAAAGTCCATACACAGAAACAACAAGAGAGCAAAACAGAAACTCAGACTTATTAACTAACAGTTCAGGACTGAAAACGGCAACAGTTACTGTTACAGTGACAAACTAACTACAAACACTGCCATTCATCAATCCATCCAGTCCATCTACGCTGTATAGAGCGCTTTGAGTACTCTGGGAGAGTAGAAAAGTAGTCCATTTACCACTGCAACGGACATATCTGACAAATAAGAGACAATCAGCAGTTGCTCAGCACTAATCTGAGATGCGGTTTATTTGCGGTTCCCCTCACATGTGCACGAGTTACAGAACCATAAGCAGCCTGTGAGGCTAAGAGTGAAAACTTATGATAATAGCTCTGTGCTGAACTACTACAAAGGCGTACAGTTAGGTGGTTAGGTCTGAAGACAATGACAGTTTTTTGTTGAGTTTTGTATCCGTGCCCCACACCAGTGGATTCTACATAACAGAATCTAATTGTGATTAAAGAGCAGACTTTGAGCTTTAATTTAAGGGATTAAACAAAGTTAGTGCACAAAGTGTTTAGAAACTACAGCCATTTTTATGTAAACCCATTTTAGGAAGTGTTTCTAATACTTGGAAGTGCTTTGGTGTCACTGACTGCCTCAAACAAACTCTAAATGCTGTGTTTCTAATTAAATCGCGAGGTCATTAAACTGCTTGTTCCCTGAAAATAGGAACTGTGTGTAAAAATGATTGTAAATCCTAAAATGTTGATGCTTTACCTGAAGGTAAAGGTAAAAGTCTGCACTCCAATCTCACACTGATTGTTTGGTTTAAACCCAGTGGAAAGATTTGTCAGTATCCAAAAATGTACCCATTGATTGAGTGGAAGAAAAAGGGAGGTTATAGAAAAGCCTGCAGCAGCCAGCACGAGTCGTGCACGGTGCAAGGACGAGCACCACAGAGGAGGACGCCAGCTCTGCTGTCTGCAGTGTTAGCAGTGGATAAAGACACAGTGCGGTTGTTTGTCAATGAAAAAGCAGGTACTTAGTGTGTGATGTAGGCCTTTTAAGCAAACGTGTTGACCAGACCCGAAACACCACAGAATGACTGCCAGTGAGAATGAACTTCAGCCTTGTTGTTGAGTGATGTTCGGTTTACTCTCCATACCGATCCATTTTTCAACTTTAACTTTCCCACACACAACAGGTTTGTCTCTTACTTTGGTCTTCGGTTGCAGGTCTGTTCTCACTCCCACATTTGTGATAACTGCAAGTAATCACATACTTGTTTTACATATTTTCAGTAACTGCCAACTGCTTGACTGCATGTGTGTGAAAATGTATCTGTACTGTCTTCTCACTTACATGAGTCAACACATTATGGCCACTCATAAGTGATAATGTTCTAACAATGCTCACTTCATAGTCTGGGATACATCGGATGGAAAGTAAACAGCTCTTTTTTCTTGTTAAGTTTTAGTGTTATCAGCCACTTTGATAAGGTCACATGGTCGGGGCTGGTGGGAGTGGCCAGGGAAAGAAAGGTGTGCAGGGATGCTCGTGACACTGGTCCATGGAGGGCATCCATGGTGCTGTGGGCTTAGGCTGCATTTAGCCATGGTGCTAAACAGTTCTTTGTGTCTTACAAACACGTCTGTTTATGTATTGATAGTATTAAAGGAACAGAACGGCCACTTATCTAGGTTACTGCAATGAGTATGTTGTTGAAGAGGCTTTGGAAGAAAAACACTGTTGATATAACTCCTACATTACAATAATGTTATTGTGGATCGCTGCTCTGCTTCCCTTTTCTTTCCACCGCTCACAAGGCTGCCTTTTGTTGTCAAGACAATATGCTCCTGTTTGTATCACAGCAACACCACAACATGTTTTTCACTTGGATTACGGCTGCGACAATAGCTGCTTTATCTGTGGGTTTGTCTTTTCTGTGTGTGCAGGAAATGTAGGAGCACTGTAATGTGAAGGAGCACTTATACACACACACACACACACACACACACACACACACACACACACACACACACACACACACACACACACACACACACAGGGTTAGATAATGGACCATCAGCTAAATAATAACAGCAGAGTGGTATCTGTGTGTGTCTTTATCTCTTTGTGTCTCCACTTTGAACACTTTTGATTTCTCGATTTTTTGTGAAACACATTTTGTGTAATGATGTGTGTGTGTGTGACTGTGGGTAGTATCTGCCCAGTAAATATCTGCCTGATACATCCAAACAGTGTTGAAAGTGTGTGTGTGTTTTAGGACTCGATAAGCTAGTGTAATCTCTGTGTATGCAGCATGAGCACCTTGTTGGGTTGCTGCCTGTGAACGGTGGGTGGGGGGCAGGCTCATCATCAATGTTGGATAACACCTCCCACCCACTCCATGACATGTTGGTCAGTCACAGGAGCTCGTTCAGTGAGAGACTGAGATTACCGAAAAGCACCACTGAACGACACAGGAAATCATTCCTGCCTGTGGCCATCTCCCTGTACAACGCATCCACTTAACACACTGTTTGCTGCTACAGCTACACATGTTTCTTTTCCAAATATTTATTTATAAGTGACTTATGTATGTATGTATATATATGTATATATTGTACTATTCTTAGTTAGCGTATTGTCTGTCTTGTCTTAATGTTGGTTTAAAATGGAGCACTGTAACAAAAAATAATTTCCCCCAGGGATCAATAAAGTATTCTGATTCTGATTCTGATTCTGATTCTGCTCAAACTGAGCGTGTTTATTGCATACATTTGCAGTAAGCTATTAAAATGTAAGCTTTACAGACATGCATGTTTGGGCATAAAGGGACATTTCACTGATACTATACATGAGACAACTGAAAGACACAGTATATGTAGTTCCACTGGTCCTGTGGGAGTGTGACACAGTTACAGAACAGCCATGCCTCTGGCACACAGACGTATGGCGACCAGCAGCTTTCCTGAGCTCTGTCTGCATCAGTGTCAGAAACAGTGATGAGACTAAAACAACACGACCAGCTGCAAAAGCTTTTCCACATCACTGGCCACAGGGATGTGTTGCATGGTTGAGAAGTTCAATCAATGTGCATTCTACAGTTTGTCAAACATAAAATCACTTTTTAAATTTACTCACACTCGACTTCACAAATCTTCATTAGTTCCATTTAGCACTCACAGCAGGCTCAGCCTGCCCGTCTGCTACTTACTATTAAAACTGGAGAGGCGAAGGCATTATCAGTGCACACCGAGTCTTCAGGTCACTTCAGTTTAATTTCTCATATGGATCAATCCCAGCCACAGTCCAGGCTGCACACCATCACAGGGTGACTGGGAACAATCCTCTGTGATCCACAGTGGAGACAGAAGCATCCTTTTTGTTTCCTCGCCACTGTGGGATTTTCAGCTTACCGACCAACATCTTCAGTCTCACTCACTCATGATTAAATTGGTCCTCTATACTGTATTTTCATATAAGAGCGAATGAATAAGAAATGTGCACATTATTGCCACTGGTTAGTTTGGCACTACTCCAAGGTTTAGTGCGGTGTGGTAAAATGCAGATCACATGCAGACACACTTTCTGTACAGATGTTGAATCTATTGTTGACAGTTGCATCTTCTTCCCTGTGTGTCTCATCCTCTTCATCATCCTCCACGTCTTCCTCACATCCATCTCTGCCTCAGCCTCTCTCCATCTCTCACGCATTTCCTGATAGATGTGAATTTGTGTCACATCAGTTAACACTGTAACGTACTGAATGTGGCAAATTAGTGTGAAGATGGAATGGCAAAAATCCACTGGTGGGAGTGGAAGCTTCTGCAGCTGATCTGCTCATAAGGTGCTAATTTATCAGATATATGGACAAGATACAGCCAGTTCATTTCGATAATGACCTGCATTCTACCTACAGCAGCACAAATCAGCAAAACAAAAGGTCAGGGACATGTGTCAGAGGTGCTCTCTGAGAAGGGAAACCTTCTAAAATAGGAAGAGCAGGAGTCAAGGCAGGAGAAAATATACCAATTAAGTTTCTAAAATATAATTAATTTAAAATACCCTGGACAGGGACAACATGGATTTAAATATATAAAACAGCCCAAGTAAAAGTTGCAGTGGCCTCAGACGATGATCTAAAACTACTAAAAGTCCAATAAAAAGTCCAAGTGGGCAGCGCCCTCAGACATCCTCACTGCCACTTCACTCCAGCGTCTACTGAAGAAAAAGGAGGACAGTCACCCTTAGAATAAAATAGAATTCAACTTTATTGTCCTTGCACATGCACAGGTACAAGGCAACGAAATGCAGTTTGCATCCATCCAGAAGTGCTTTAGTGATATAGATATATTACAATATATATTAGCAATAATATAGATATGTGAGTATATTACAGAAATGGGTCTATTATGGTATGTTACAATGTACACGGTATGAAGTATGTTATGAATATGCTATAACTATAAGTATGTACAGGCTGTAGTGAGTACAAGCTATGAACAGGATATAAATATGAAATAAATAACTTTACAGAATCTGAGATATACAGCTATACAGAAATGGGAACTATGCAAGTTGTAAACAGTTGTAGGATTAAAAATGATCGAATGTACAGAATGATTATTTACACAGAGCTATACAGTAGTGCAGTTAAGATAAGTGAGGGTGTAGATAGTTTCTACAGAGGCTATATAAAGTGCTGGTGGTTGTGAGTGGTGGTTCAGTCCATGTTATTATTGTGTGTTTGAGGGTACAGTTGTCCATTGTGGGTGTGTGTATGTTCAGTCCATGTGTTAACGTGGGTCAGATGTCAGGAGGCAGAGTTCAGGAGTCTGACAGCTGTGGGGAAGAAGCTGTTCCGGTACCTGGTGGTCTTAGTCCGGAGGCTCCTGTAGCGCCTCCCAGAGGGCAGGAGGGTGAAGAGTCCATGTGATGGGTGACTGGGGTCTTTGATGATTTTCCCAGCCCTTTTCAGACACCGCTTCCTGTAGATGTCTTTTATGGCAGGAAGTGGTGCTCCGGCGATGCGCTGGGCAGTTTTCACGACCCTCTGCAACGCCTTCCGGTCCGAGGCAGAGCAGGTCCCGTACCAGACTGTTATACAGTTGGTCAGGATGCTCTCGATGGTGCAGCGATAGAAGTTCATCCTTCTTTAATTATCCAGAGTGTCTTCAGTAATTAACAGGGTCCAGACTTACCTGCATACGCAGAGCTCTGAACTCCACCCGCCACAGTCCTGAGCTCGACGCACATGGCTGGTGTCTCATTTCCTCCCTTCACAGAACGTCCTTCTGTCACCGCTTTGCTCTCCACCGAGGGTGTTCTTCCTCCCCTCGTGTCTAACCACGCCGCCGTAACCTCCTCCATGGTCCCGCTTTTCCTCTCGTCCACCTCGCCACCTCTCGTGACCTCTGTGGGAATTATATCATTTTTATATCATGTTTTTTTCTTTTATATCCTTTTATTAAGCTTTGAGCAGTGGCAGTTGATGAAAACATTTATTCAATATATTACGCATATAGTTTCAATCATGTTATTACACACATTGCATCTGTGCTCATGATAGAGTTAAGCACTCAGTCCTGTGAAGGTTAAAAGCTTCGTTCAGCGTTATGGTCTGAACTGATATATTGAATAAATGACTTGGAGTGCTGTGAATGAATGCATAACATGCTTACATACACATAGACATTAAGTATAATTTCTAGGGTAAAGGTGAAACACATCTTGCTTTGTCTCTGCTTAGCAACTAATGATGCAGGCCATGAATAAGTTTACAGGAAGCATCTGGAGGAGCCAGACAACCATCGTTTGTCTCACACCCCAATCACGAATCGGGACACCTCCTGCCACCACTGACACAACTTTGGGCTTTGGCATCTTCCACATCTGCTCCAGTTGTTCTTTCAGTCTCTGGCACTTCTCTGTTTTCCTGTGTTCCTTGATGTTGCTGACTACTGATCCATGCCAGCCACTAGGTGTCGATACCAATTTCCCTGCATATATAAACGTATTTCACAAAATATACCAGTGCACGTTCCTGGCACCGTGCTGCCAGTCTTCTTCTCCATATCGATCATTTGCAAACACAGCAGTAAACATTCCTTGCACCAGGATGCCAGTTTCACAGTTTTGTTCTCTCTGCAAAATGCAGGAGCAAACCCTTCTGGCACCGGGATGCCAGTTTCTCTGCCATCTATCCAGCCTTTGCAAAGCACCAACGAACCCTCGTGGCACTGAGATGCCAGGTTCTGTCCTCTATCGCTCCTTTTAAGACATCTGAACTTATCGCGGATCTGAAGGTGGAGCTGCTCTGCAATTTCATCATTCATTAAATTAATGACAATAAAAGGCTTCAAATTCTAACCTCCATAAACACTCTCATAGAAAACATCACATCTGCTCTCTCTCAGCATGAAGCCATGGTGAGCATCATCGTAGCCCAGCTTCAGCAGCTCTTTCTCATACCTCCATGGTGTGGATCATCAACTATCCCTCGTACTTAGGACAGCTGTCCTTGTGCTACACCGTCCATCATACCATCCATCCATTCTTCTCCCTCTCATATTCTTCATTCAGCAGCACCTTAAAGTGCTCCTTTCATCTTCTTAGGACTCTATCTTCACTCATGAGCACAATTCCATCTCTAAAATGAGTGATGCACATTACTGTAGCTAGTTTTTAGAAGCTATAGACCCATGAGGTGGACTTGGTTAGTTATAGGACTCCACAGAGTCCTTGTGACCGTATATCTTCTGGTCTAAACACCTTTTTTCCATTTTTGAGTGTGTGCTCTGTATTCCTTTTAAATCTTTTTTCATACCTTGTGGTATTTCTGGTCTCGTAGAAAATAAATCTCTGTATAGATACATATAGTTTGTGAGCAACAGTTCCTCTTGGGGGATGCAGAGCCACTTCTTCCATTCTGATGCTTTTCACCTGCTGTGTGGGGTTACAGAAGCTTGGTCACAATTGGTCAGAGATCACAAGAACAACCCTGCATGTTCAGAAATGGCAGGCTGGATCCCAGACCTGTCTCACTAATGCTGTGACCCAGTGACTCATGCACTGCCACCAACTGTCAGCTTCTGCATAAACGTGACGATGCACTGGCTTGGACATTCTGGGAATGAGAGCAGACCAATCTGGATCCATGTTGTGGTGGACGCAGCAGAAATCTGGAAGCTATCGCCTCTCCATGAAGAGAGGACGGCTGAATAGGACTGATCCCTGCGTCTTTAACAGCAATACTGTGTGCTGTGCAGCTCTTGCACGAGCAGCATGACTGATCTGTTTCACACACTGTGTGTGTGTGTGTGTGTGTGTGTGTGTGTGTGTGTGTGTGTGTGTGTGTGTGTGTGTGTGTGTGTGTGTACGTCAACACCTCCCACCTGAGTTACAGTGTCATGCTGTTTGCCAAGAAACATTCCTTTAAGCTACAGTAACACAAACTCTAGCTCGGCACCTTTGGACCTACAATGCAGTGTGTGTGTTTGTCTGTGTAGCATGTGTGTCCGTCTAGCATGTGCGTGCCTGTGCAGGATCTGTGTGTCTGTGTATGTAGCGTGTGTGTCTGTGTCTGTGTGTGTCTTTGCAGCATGTGTGTGCGTGTGTGTATGCAGCGCTGCATCAGCAGCACCTGAGCGCTGTGTCTGCTGTGGAGCCGTTCCTGTAACAGAGCGGGTGGAAGCCTGACCCCTGCTGCACAGCTGTGAGTGAGGGCGAGTCGAGTGTGTGCACCCACAAAGATGTTTGTGTGGAAAATGGTGAGCAAGTGCAATTAAAATGCAAAATAGTCAAGAGAGGAAGATAGTGCTGTATTTATAAGTGTCTAGGTGTGTGTGTGTGTGTGTGTGTGTACATGTGTTTGCAAAAGCTCACACATTTCCCACCAGTAGGTGGAGCTCTTCCTTCTCCTTTGGAGCCTTCCCTCCTGTGCTTGTGGCTGCCAGCTCTCTGACTAAAGCAGAAAATGGATCAGCTGCAGAATAACAAAAGGATGGATATGATCCCTCGATATCCCCTCTTTCTCCAACTTCAGCCTCCTTTCCAACTGGCACCAGCATGTGTGTCATATCTGGCAAGTATTTTTGCTCCGATTTAGCCGGATTACACTTACACCTGGTGTTAAAATGCATCTCCAGTATACACACTTAAATTGGATTTCTCTCTCCACCAAATGTCTCTACACACTGCTGTACACATCTGTTGTCATTTTCCTTTTTCACATCGATGGCGCTGCAGAAAGAGGAGCTCAGACCGAGAGCTGCAGTTACACGCTCTCTCTGCTCCCTTTCACTGACAGGAGCAACGTTCTGGCACTCAAACGCTGTGTAACAGTTGCATCAGCAACAAAAACGATGTGTTACTGTAAATGCTTACACAGTCCTGTTCTGAGCCAAACACCACAGGAATTATGGAGATGTTCCAGAGCAGACACTTTGACCTGTGCAGGAGAAGCACAAGTCTCGTCGACAATAGAGCCAATCAGGTTGTGTGCCTTCTCTCTCTCTCTCACCTGCAGGTCGACCACTGGGTGGCACTCTCTTGGCGATGATCTGCCAGTTTCCATCCTGAAGCTGGGTTTTCCGAAGCAACAGTAAGGTAGGCTGCATGTTGTGTTCAGCACACACCCTGCTAGTATGGAGTCTGTATCACAGCTGAAAGTGTCTGCTGTTCCTGACAGAGGGCCTTCAGTTTGTGGCAGGCTGATTCTGGCTGCATGTTCCTCAGGTGTCCATCTGTAGGTCTCTGCCCTCACGGTTACACTACAGTGGGATGTGCTCAGTGTGGCTGCAGTACAATCTGTGAGGCCGCTACACTTCAGGTGTCTCCTCCTTGGGGAAGAACCGGTAGTGTGTCTTATTGTTTAGTTTGCATGTTGTTATTTCACCATTCTTCCAGGTTTTTTTCATTTACCAGTTTCATTTTCAGCTGTTTCTTTAGGTGTTTTTTTTTTTTTTTGCTTGATTGCAACAATGCTCTTGGCAAATAGCGATGTGACCCCTCCCGTGGGGAGTCCCAACCAGCATTTTGGGTGTATTTGGCTTTACTGTGCAGTGTGTCTGGTGCTTATACAGCTGTGTACAGTGTGAACACTTTGACTGCTGGGCATTCCCACATATTAAACCCCATTTGCAATAGAAGGTGGCCATAAGGGTTTTTTAACCCTTGCTTCATCGTGTGAGTCAGGATGAGAAAAATGCTGTTACCATCACTGGGAACTCTGTGAGACATTGCCCCACTCCACCAAGATGTGGCCTCTGAGGTCACCTGAGTCTGTGTGCGAGTGGATTTGAGGTGCCTGGTAGGGGAAAGGGACCCAGCTGGGATAACCTCATGTTTAAGGACTTTCTGTACATGTTTTTCATGTTTTCTGCAGTTTTGCAGGGTCCAGAGTCAGTGTGTAGGTACCGGTCTGTGTGTGTGTGTGTTGGCATTTTGGTAAACTTAAGATAAGAATAAGATACAGTTTGGCATGACAGCCCACAAAAATATAAGTTAAATTGGGGAATGAAGACGATAGGCTCACAGCACATACAGGCTAAAAATTTTCAGCTTAAATAAACAATTGAGAAAGTGAATTTGTTAACTTATAGCATAGTGGTTAAATCATTTGTCTCACATGATTAAGAGAATGAGACAGAAATCTCTGTGAGGGTTATGTCATGAAATCTGCCTGATCAAATGTGTGGATCATTTTGTAAAGACGTGTGCAGTGGAAAGAAGATTGTATTCAACATGTTGTTTAAGAATGAGGCCTGAAACAGAACTAGCTTATAAGCTAAGAGCTAGCTTGTTCCAGGTGTTACAATTGTAACAATACAAACGTTTGCAAATAAAAGTGACAATTAATAAAGTTATAGTTCTAAATAATCACTTTGTAACAGTGCACCTGTTTGCACACAAGTGCACTTTATCACTTGTTGTTAGGTCGACCTTGTCTTCATGTTGGGATCACTTGTAACTAATAAAAATGTGCATGCAAACATTGCTCCGACACTTTTCTAAACTGGCTTAGTTTCAGCTCCATCACTGAAGACACTTACAAACTGCAAAAATGGTGCCACACTGCTTTTCATCACCACTCTGTTTTATCTGTCTTTTACTTTTTGTCATCAAGCATCAAAAAGAAACAAAGCCCAAAGCTAAACAGGCAAAACAGTGAAACAGAAAACAGAGATGCAAAAACATGGATTTACCAGCAGCTGAGGTGAACTGGCTTTTAGATTGGCCTTATCATAAAAACTTGGCCTGCTTGAGCTAACCTTGTGCTCCATTTTTCTCCACATGGTTATACAGTTTTGTTCATTTGTATGTTTTGTAGCCATATGACCATCATATCACTTTGGCAATGACAGGTCTGGATCATTGTCTCTCTTTTAGTTTTCCAGCAGTGGTAACAGTGAGACATCATCAATATTAGCTCGATCTAGCAACTTATCTAGCTACTTTTGGCTAATCGCTTGTCACGAGGGTGCGCCACATCAGGTAGCTCTGCATTTTTGTTTTGGCAGATCTTTATGCTGGATGCCCTTCTTGTTGCAACCCCAAAGGAGATTTATGTCTCCAACTGGAATTGAACCAGCAAACTTTCACTGCCAAGGAAAAATGTAAACTAAATTCAATATGAGCTGTTATTACTTTCACCCAGCATCCATTAAAAAACACAAAAACACTACCAGGGTGGTGTAGAGTCGCAGTGGCTTGTCTTTGCCCCTAAGCAGAGGTGGCAGAAATACAGAAGTATAGATACTCGTGTTAAAATATACTCCAACTTATTTACTTGAACTAAAAGTGAAAAAGACTCTGGAATGTACTCTCACTGGCAGGGCTAGGGGCCAGGACTCTCCTCTTCGGGTTCTTGGGAGATGTTGCTAACTCCGGGTCCGATAACAGGCACCACAACCGCAGTAGATGTGCTCGGTGTGAGGTCTCGCAGCAAGGTATCAAATACGGTGCATTTCTCAACTTTTAAAAAAAAGCTATACGTCACCAGGTGTTTCATCAGATTCGAGGTGTTACCTCATTTTAAAAAGTATCACCTTAAAGCACTTGTTGCTGCTGAGTTTGCATCTTTTGCTGTGAAGTACAGCCAGACTTTTGACCGCTTCGCCTTGGGCATTTTTAATCTGTAGCTCTGCTCTAAAAGAACGTACGTACCTGGGCCCGCCTACTATCCTTGGAAAGGTAAAATGATTGGCTAGAATCCAAAGTGTGTGACTTCTCAGGAAAAAAGCACCAAAATAAAGCACCGAAATGTGCGCTGCTTTTCGGTCTGGTTACTACCGGTCTGGTTATGTCAGAACAATGCCACCGGATATCGGTACCCATCCCTAGCGACTGGCTGGGGTGAGAGAAGGAAGACAGGATAAAAGACATGCTGTGGAAGAGAGACAGAGATTAATAACAGATATGATTCAATGTAGAGAGGTCTGTTAATACATAGTGAGTGAGAAAGGTGACTGGAAAGGAAAATCTCAATAAATCATGGGAATCCCCGGCAGCCTACGTCTATTGCAGCATAACTAAGGGAGGATTCAGGGTCACCTGGTCCAGCCCTAACTATATGCTTTAGCAAAAAGGAAAGTTTGAAGCCTAATCTTAAAAGTAGAGATAGTGTCTGTCTCCTGAATCCACACTGGAAGCTGGTTCCACAGAAGAGGGGCCTGAAAACTGAAGGCTCTGCCTCACATTCTACTTTTAAATACTCTAGGAACAACAAGTAGGCCTGCAGAGCGAGAGCGAAGTGCTCTAATAGGGTGATATGGTACTACAAGGTCATTAAGATATGATGGGGCCTGATTATTTAAGATCTTGTATGTGAGGAGCAGAATTTTGAATTCTGGATTTAACAGGAAGCCAAAACAGTAGAAACCTGCTCTCTCTTTCTAGTCCCTGTCAGTACTCTTGCTGCAGCATTTTGGATCAGCTGAAGGCTTTTCAGTGAGTTTTTAGGACTTCCTGATAATAATGAATTACAGTCGTCCAGCCTGGAAGTAATTAATGCATGAACTAGTTTTTCAGCGTCACTCTGAGACAGGATGTTTCTAACTTTAGAGATGTTGCACAAATGGAAGAAAGCAGTCTTACATATTTGTTTAATATGTGCATTGAAGGACATGTCCTGGTCAAAAATGACTCCACGGTTCCTCACAGCGTTACTGGAGGCCAAGGTAATGCCATCCAGAGTAAGAATCTGGTTAGATACCATATTTCTAAGCTTTTCAGGGCCGAGTACAATAACCTCAGTTTGATCTGAATTAAGAAGCAGAAAGTTAGCGGCCATCCAGGTCTTTATGTCTTTAAGACATTCCTGCAATTTACCTCATTGGTGTGTGTTATCTGGCTTCATAGATAGATAGAGCTGGGTGTCATCTGCATAGCAGTGAAAATTTATGCTATGTCTTCTAATGATGCTGCCTAAGGGAAGCATGTACAATGTAAACAGAATTGGTCCTAGCACTGAACCCTGTGGAACTCCATAATTGACCTCAGTGTGTGAAGAGGACTCTCCATTTACATGCACAAATTGTAAATGCACTCAGTCCAAAAGATTCAATAAGCCACATCAGTGTCTACTGTCTGTCTACTGTTTACTATCATAGCTAAGTGGCAAATAAAGGTAAACAGAAGTGTATCACTATCCCTGCTAATGAATGTTATCTTGTTTCAGGATGCATAATACCTGCCGTTATCCAAAGACACATCTGCTCACCTGAGTCTTTTGCTCGTTTCTCCTCCTCTTTTCTCTGTTGTCCAAACCGAGGACCTGATGGCTTTGACCTTTTCTTGTCCATCTTCCATCGGTCAGTTTGCACTCCAGTATCAACACCCAACTCCACAACATAAACCATAAACCTTATATGAAAAATCATTAATACATAACGAGCTTGGACTGACAACATTATTGAATTGAATTGAATTGAATGAATGCTTTATTGGCCATATGCAGGTTGCCCCGCAGAGGAATAGGACCCCCCCCCGACTTACACACACAACAAAGACATCACATGGGAATACAGTCGGAGATCGGCAGCGTTGCAGAGAAAACACTGAAAAATTACACAACAATGGGAAAAAGTACAAGAGGAAAAAAAGAGACCTCTTCTCACGCTGGGCACCTATGGGAGGACAGCATGAGAACAGGAAACAAAAAAAACTCCTCTGCACAGAGAGCACATTAATCTCCACATCACAACATTAGAGCACGTGACAAGCCACAGGGGTGGATAGGGGGGTGGGGGGTAATCCGAAGGAACACAGCAGTCGTCCTATACAGCGCTACCATTTCAGCGCGGCACGCAGACCCGCCGTCTTCCCCCGCAGGAAACAAGCATCGAAGGCGTTTGGAAAGGGACGGGGATGAGTGCGTGCTTTTCAGTGTAAGTGTATGTGTGTGTGTGTCCAGAGTTCAGCTGAGACAGTGTCCTTCGCCCTATCAGGCTAAGTAAACAGTCTGCCAGCCAACCCAGGTGGAGTATGGAGTATGTTTGATTTGATTTTTGTCTCTTTGGGGTATGATAACATTTGGGAAATACCTGTTCCTGTATGTCTGAACTTCTGCTGCCATCCACATCTTTCACAGGTATTTCAGCAGGATGATATTACACCTATAACAACTGCTTGTCTTCACAGAAGAAGAGTCCAGAAGAGCCAGGTGGTGGGGCTTTTCAAAATGGTTTTTACGTTCTGTTGTGAATCAAATGTGGACATTTGGAAATCCCAGCATATTGATTTAATTTACATTTTACATGACATGGCAGCTTTTTTGGAATTGGAGAAGCAAACACAGACAGTGATGTTTACATGCCCACACAGAATTAGCACCACGTGTTTGTCCAGCAGCACCAGGTTTTTCTCTGCATTGTCATGTTTTACTTTATAACCAACAACCACACCTGATGGTGTGATGTGGAAGCCTTTCTATGAAGTAGAATTTACCCAATTCAGGGATATAAACATCAAAATCACTAATGGGTAATGATCTAAGCTGTGTTTCTTCTCTGTTCCCCTCCTCAGTCCCTCCTTCTTCTTGTAAATCCACTATCTTCTCAGCCGTGTGTGATTAACTCCACTGGAGCTGATTGCTTCTAATTACTCAAGGACGATGCTGATTAAACTTGACATAGGATCAAAGACATGCACTGAGAACCTGCACACAGTTTCTGTTTCCTTATACTTACCAAGTCCCAAAATCATCAAGTCATATAATAAACGACTGTTATCTTTTCAAAATCACAAGGACCCGGGGGGTGGGGTTGTGAAGAGGAGTCAGAACATACACTCACATACAAAAACATAAAGTACCTTACTGCACCTTTACCCTCTAAGGAACAGGTGTCGAACTCCAAGCCCCGAGGGCTGGTGTCCTGCAGGTTTTAGATGTGTCCCTGATCCATCACAGCTGATTCAAATGGATAAATTACCTTTGCAACGTGTCTTGCAGTTCTCCAGAGGCCTGGGAATGAACTAATCATCTGATTCAGGTGTGTTGACCCAGGGTGTTATCTAAAACCTGCAGGACAGCAGCCCTCGAGGCCTGGAGTTGCCCACCCCTGCTAAGGCTCTGCAGTTCAACCCTAAGAGGGACTAATTATTAGTAGCCTTGTAGTCTGGACCCTGGACACACACCAGTCTGAACCAGCTTTGAACCTTCACGTAATCAACCCTATATAAAAGGTGTAAAGAGCTCCTTCTCCTTCTTCTTGTGCAGAATAGGTATAAAAAGTGCCCTGGTGTTTAAAGCATACTGAAACTTGTCACATTGTTTATATCAAAGAAACAGTGTGCTTGGAGTAGTCTGTTTCTCACGTGGAGGAAAAATGAATGAATGTGAGACAAACTGTACCACAACCACAAAGAATGCCCCATGGTGGCTAACACAACACTGGCTCTCTGCAGGCATCTGTGGACACCATGCTAACATGCAGCTAGTAGCATGGAGGCAAGAAAGGCTGTAAGTGTGAGCGCCCAGCAGAAGTCACTGTGTGTGCTTTCTGCTTCAGCGTAACAGCACCGGGTTGGGGTGGCGTGTGTCCTCATGATGATGAAGACTTGTGTCAGTTTATGCGACTGTACCCAGGAGTTTGTGTGTTCTGTGACTGTGTGTGACAAGCTGTGTAACAGAATAAGCCAAAAGTAAACTAATGACTTTCTCTGGGGATGATTCAAAGAACGCAGCTTTTTCAGACAATAACCAGTAACATGCAACACTTTTTACATGACAATGCCAACACTGCAGCGGAAACAGTAAAACTTTAAAGAGCAGGAGAGACAGATATCAGTGCAGATATGAACATTTCTCACAGTTACTTATTAGCACCAGGTGTGACGTCTCAGCTTATGTTTGCTTTGTTGTAGGTCTGCCTGCTCTTCGTCCTCCTCTGTCATTACTGACTTCCTCTGTAACTCGAGGCAATCACAACAAATAACCTGAGCTGTTTGTCTCTTAGCGGTCAGAGAAACATGACACAGACCTTTAGAAAGGAAAATGAATGAGCGTGGATCAGACCTCAGATGTTTTATGGGACTGTGTGACAAAGAGTACAAAAACCAAACGTGATCAGAAAGTTCTGATTTTAGTTTTTTAGTCGTGTGTTTTATAAGATACCAAGAAGCACAAGATGACCAATAGAGCTGGTCTGTCTGCATTTACACTCCCCAGCAGTCACTTGCTCCACAGAAATGCTGCATAAAAATGTTGTGAGGTACTGTTACTGATTTGTGTTTTAGATGATGTTAATATTTACAAGACAGTGTTTTTATTTACAGTGTTATCTACTGTTAAGGGTTCAAATACTGAGGAGGGATACAGGAGGTAATCCAAATAACAATACTGATACGGCCGGGTGGAGTCAAACGATGATTTTAATGAACACGCGTGGAGAGATGTACACTGCATAACATCAGCTGTAGATCTCCGCCCAAAAAGACACTTCAGATTGCTTTTGATTCATCAGGGTTAACGCCCCCTCATGTGTCATCTGATACAATACATGCATACGTCAAATCAAAACCACAATGACTTTTAACACAGTTTGAAAAGAATATTGTCTCCGTCTCCACGGCAGGTGCTTCCTGTAGCTCATCTCGCTCTCGCTTCTCCAAAACCTCCGGCCATGCTCTGCAACAAACTAGCAACGGTGGATTTCTCCAGAATCATACACACCTGCTGCTGCACCATCAGATTATTGTGACAATTAACTGATGTGCAGACTTGTCAGTTTTACACACACAGTTCTCAACCCTGTTACTTGGGAATAATAGCAAACATGTTTCACCTTCCAGCTTATCATCTATGGATTCATTTTGCTTTTGTTGAGTTGATGATTTAAGGGGACCCCGAGGAGAAGCTTGTAACATGCAGAGAAGGTTGTGGTGTGTTTAAAGCCAAACCAAGATGTTTTGGTGCAAATGTGTAACCAAACTGCAGCTAAAAAACTAAAGGGATAAAACAAAAGTACACACACACACATTCCACAGGATGGTGGGGATTAGTCTTTTGAGCTCCACGGTGCAGTGAGCCAGACGGCAAAATCAATTAAGTTCAGCTTGTGGCTTCACCAGTTAAAGCATCTGCAAATATTTGATAAATGTCAGCTCTCGCATCACTCAATCTGTCTCCACAGCTGCTGAAATCCTCTGTAATCACACCCACAGAAACAAAGCTGAGAATGTGACAGTTCTCTAACCTACCTTTCACATGCTGATAAGGAGGAAGTGCTGCCGATTTGCTGTGAAGCAACAAGTACGTGCTGTAGATTTGAAGAGCATTTCAGGAGACTGAATTTGTGCCAGTAATAAAGAGTCTAATGAACCATCGGATGTTTTTGAGTATGCCCTTACCTTCCTGACTCTTTCTGGATGCTAACACGTGTAACTGTTGTCATCATATTTGAAAAAAAGAAGAAAATAACACATCAGTCTTTGGTCACATCAAAACTATTTCTTATCATCAGTGACATTAGACATTAAAATATATTTATATTAATGTTGGAAATCAAAAGAATAATGTTATGCTCAATTAGGAAATTATTTAGCTTTAATAATAGTGATTATTTATTCATTCATTTAACTTTTATTTAAGCAGAAAGTCCCCTGGGAGTAAAGAGAGACCTGAACCCATGAACACACATCAGAGAATATGAATCCGCCTGATTAACATCATTTAACGAGTGTTAACTGATAAATTACAACAGGTCCTATTTTGGCAAACTCAGTTGAATCTTGGGCTTCTCCACAGTCTACCATCAATTTTATTATTACTCTCTGGTTATCATGACTGAGAAACATCATCAAAGTTACCCCTCTTCTACTGCCAAATAGCAGTTTGTGCCAGCGTCAGCAAATGCTGGACTCTGTGCTTAGTCACAAAGTGGACCAATGCAGAAATATGCTGATACACATGATCAAAATCTTTCTTTGACTCCCTGAATGGTGTCTGTGGTCCCCAGCTTATGGCCAAACCTTCCTGAGCAGGCCTGATCTAGTCTGATCTTGGAAGCTCAGCAAAGTCCCCACAGTCCAAAGACATGCTGCTAGTGGGGTTAGGTTAATCACTGATTGTAAACTAGGTGTGTATGTGAGTATGAGTGGTTGTCTGTCTCTTTGTGTTAGCCCTGTGTTGCTATGGTGAACCCTCAGCCCTCCTGCGACCCTGTGCAGAGGATGGATGGATGTCCTGAACATGACCTGCTGAAAGTAAAACAAGAAATGTTGGATATGACCTTTTCTGTCAGATAGAAGAAAAGTGAAATAAACAGAGTCCTACATATCTTTATCAATCTGTTTGTTACAGGGAGTCATGATGGACTGCGGCAGATCCTGGATGAGTATACTTGTTTCAGGATAGTATGGTAGCTCGGGTTCAGGACAAAGGACAGCTCTTGGATCCCTTTTCCATAATTGTCCAGATCTTAATGTTTCTGTCCATGCAGCACCACACTTTTACTGACACTTACAACTGTGAGCTTCAGTCCAGCATTGAAAAATTCTCCAAATCAGATGACAGCTTCAGCTTCACCATTAACATCAAACATAAGTACTGCATCAGCCTTCACCTGGCAGAATCCACGTATCAACACGAAGGGCCAGACTGTCAACACCACGGACAGTTTAAGCTCTCTACGAATGTGTCCACAAACTTCCATGCCCTGCACACGCTCACCTGTTTGCTCACAGAAGCCAAGCCAAGTCACAGCAAAGGAAAAAGGAGGATGATGAGAACGTTAATGCTCTTTACTGACCTCAAGCTGCAGAGAACCCAGCTCAGAGACTCTGAAGCGTTTTTCCCCAAGTGCCCTTTGATAGGTTTGTGGCTTAAACCTATTCGCTGGAACGTTCAAGACAATTTACTACACAGCAAAAGCAAGACACAAGTAGGCAGTAGTAGTTTCTCGTGCACGGGAGAGAACTGGACAAACGCCGTTCCTTCGATTGATCCCAGTTGCTCTCGTCCGCTCCCAGATAACACTGCTCTTTTATTGAGGTTCATTAACATATGACGTCTACATACACAAAACGAGTACCTTGCCTGTGCGTTGTGGAGTCCCTCAGCAGTTTGTAGATGCCTTTCGTTGTCTCTACTCCAACTCCCGTTGCTGCGTCCGGACGGATGACGGCTGCACAGATTTCTTCAAGATCAATACTGGCGTCCGACAAGGATGCGTGCTATCCCCTTTCCTCTTCCTGTTGGTAACTGACTTCATCATGCGACGATCAGTTGACCAAGCTGGCATCGGTGTGCCCTGGCACGAAGCACGTACTCTCACTGACTTGGACTTCGCAGATGACATCGCCCTGCTGGGCTCAACTCAGGAAGACCTCCAAAAGTTGACCGCGGCCCTGCAGAGGGAGGCGACGAAAGTTGGATTAAGAATCATCGCCAAAAAAAACAAGGTACTCCGAGTTGGCTATGCACGTGCCCGCATTCCTGTCATGATCAACCAACAAAGTGCTGAAGAGGTGGAGAATTTTACATATCTTGGCAGCATCATCTCGAATGACAGGGTCTCTGATCGGGATGTCGACGCCAGAGTAGGGAAGGCAGTTGGTGTCCTGCGACCTTTCCAACCTATTTGGAACTCGACCTCCCTGAATGTAAGGGTCAAGATCAGACTACTGAACTCTATCGTCTTCCAAATCAAATCAAATCAAATCACTTTTATTGTCACATCACATGTGCAGGTACATTGGTACAGTACATGTGAGTGAAATTCTTGTGTGCGAGCTTCACAAGCAACAGAGTTGTGCAAAATACAATAACGTAAACAAGAAAAAAACAGCCTCCCTTTCTTCCCTACTGCACTTTACGCTAGTGAAACCTGGCGCTCAACAAGTGCAATTATTCAACACCTGAACGTGCTTCAACAACGTGGCCTGCGGCGAATCCTGAGAATTTCCTACCGGGACCGAATAACAAATGAGGAGGTCCTACGAAGAGCAGGCACCCGCCCATTAACCGATGTTGTTGCAGAAAGGCGCTTCCGCTCTGCGGGCCATATTTTACGCCTACCCCCTCATTGCCCAGCTAAGATTGCCATGACATGGCGTCCACGCACTGGCAACCGAAAGCAAGGCCGACCAAAGACCACATGGCGTCAAACATTCATGGACAATCTGAGAACTGTCGACATTGCCTGGGACAAAGCTGAAGCAGTCGCTGCTGACCGACATCGATGGAGATCACTAGCTGCCCGATGCGCCGCCCGGCGTAGGAGGAACTAAGTCTAAGCCACGGGGCGATCGTGGCTCAAGAGTTGGGAGTTTGCCTTGTAATCGGAAGGTTGCCGGTTCCAGCCCCGGCTTGGACAGTCTCGGTCGTTGTGTCCTTGGGCAAGACACTTCACCCGTTGCCTACTGGTGGTGGTCAGAGGGCCCGGTGGCGCCAGTGTCTGGCAGCCTCTCCTCTGTCAGCGCGCCCCAGGGTGGCTGTGGCTACAATGTAGCTGCCATCACCAGTGTGTGAATGTGTGTGTGAATGACTGGATATGTAAAGCGCTTTGGGGTCCTTAGGGACTAGTAAAGCGCTATATAAATACAGGCCATTTACCATAAGTAAGTAAGCGTTGTGTAAGTATGTGTGTGTGTGTGGGGGGTCAAGATGTGACCCTGTGAAGACTCCCCAAAGCTGGTGCCAGGAGTCTAGCGGTCCATCTGAACAAAAGGCTCTGACACTCAAACAGTCAGAGCCTTTTGTTCCGTGTGTTTGCTATACCATATATCAGCCAGAGAAGATACGACCTCTCCTAGGAGGTGTTGATCTATGCCAGAACACTCTGCAGAGGAGTGAACGCACCCCCCTCTTCATGCTACACAGAGTTGCTACAGACCTCCTAGGATGAGACATTCTTTCAATCTACAAATGATTATATACTTCTAAGCATATATGAGTAAATATTTCTAAGCATAAATGACAATAAACAATACAAATCTAACACCCTTTTTGCCTCATAACGATTCAGTGTCCAGTGCCTGCTTATGAACCTGTGAACATGTGTCTGCAAAGAGTTTTGGTTACTTACTCGTCTGTCTGCATACTTTGCAAATCCGACATCGCACAACTGTTAATCAAGTCCTGTGTCTGAACCTTGACAAGAGTCTCCCATGGATCCCACTCTCCCTAAAACCCCTCGACCAGACCTCACAGTGGTTCCAGGTTGGGAGAGGTGTTCAGTAAAACAAAACAGTCTCTTTACCTCCACATCAGCCACATGACTGATCTACTGATTTGCTTCCCAGTAGTTGATCGTACAACCTAATTCCTAATGTAATAGGGAAGGCTTTAGGACCCAGGGGACCCAATGGAGGGTATAAAAGAGGAAGTAGCAGCAGGTGCTCTTTATTTCCACTGACGAGCGGCTGTGAACAATGGTTGTGTGAGTAGGTGAAGAGCCTGAGAAGTTTTAATTGTCTGCTACACAAACTGTTGTTTTAAACCTCTACAGCAGAGGTTCAAGGTAGTGATGGGCAGATGAAGCCCCATGAAGCACTGGAGCTTTTCATCCAATTGGTTCACCCCAACGCGAAGCTTCATGAAGCTTCATTTGCTCTAGCAGGACACCTACTGGACGTAAAAATAATAGCTGGCATGAATTTGAAGAGTGTGGCATTTTGCACACAGCCTGTAAATGTCAACAACAAAAGGAGTGTGTAAAACATGTATATTGTAGTGATGGCAGTATACTGTGTATATTTATGCTGGCAGTATGGAAAATGATTATTTGCGGCAAAGTTCGAACCGCTTCATGAACCAGTCACGTGGTACAGCCGGGCAGCGAGGCTTCGGACGTCATCATTTTCAGCTCCTCCCATAAATGAAGCAAGCCTCGATACGCGCTTCGCGGAAACGCCCCCTCCATTACTCGACACACGCTCCGAAGCCTCGATACAGAACGTCCCATCACTAGTTCAAGGTACAGGCTATTTTTCTTTTAGTGTTTTGTTTAAATTTGTTGAAATGTATTTGATGTTTATTGTATTTTATGTTTTTAATAGTGATTTTAGAAGATAAGCCAAGATAAGCCAGGTGTGCAGCAAATACAGTTGTCTGCTGGAGGTATGTTAACTTAATATATTTGACATTAAAAAAAAAAATGTATTTATGCACTATAATCGAATTTATATTGTATTGCCTCCTGCAGGGCAGGCTGCACATGTGAATTTGTCACTGTTTTTTCCTCCTTTTTGTTGCGTTTTTGGTTTTAGTAGGGTCACCTTTTAAAACTTTTTTTATGCCGGGTTTGTTTTTTTATTTTCGACTGGGCTGGTGCAATATTAGTCGGGCAATGTGCAATCCCTGAGATGGGCTCTTTCCTTAGGGGAATTAGGACTTTTAGAGGTGCTCCGTGTGGATTTGCAGTGAACATGTTTTATTAAGAGTGATTTTAGTGCCACCGATTATTGCCTGAACTAAAACACTTAGTGCATGCGATTAGTGTTCTGCTGGGCTCGTATTTATTTGGGGTGGATTTGTTTCTTTTAAAGCAACGAGCATCTGGGACCACCGGGGTAGAGCAAGCCCTCAGGTGATAGCTGCATTGCTGGCACCAATAAGACTATCTTGTGGTCATTAGTGACCCTTCCCATTTTGATGTTTTACGCCTTTTGCAAACCCTTTGTGTTCTTTTAAAATAATAATTTTTAACATATCTGACTGATATTGACCCTCTTGTCCCATTTATTCTGGGCTCGTTCCTGTAAGAGCTTTGGGCCTGAAAGTTTGCACAAGTAGTATAGAGGCCCTTAGCGGTTACTCTGTGGCTTTTACTCGCTACACTAAAGAGAAGCCATGGAAACATATCTTAATATCTTTCAGCTGGAGTAATCCTCTCTGTCGCACTGACCTAGTAGGTGTGGCTGTTACTCCTCTCTTCCTCCTCCTGCCCACTACCTGCTCTGTGCTGCTGCTTGCGCGTGGCCGCTGATTAGACCTTGTGTGCAATCTACAACTAAGCGCGGCCTGGTGCGCGCCGCTCCGCCAGGTGAGCTGAATTAGAGCAATCAAGGGCTGGCGTGCCTAGTAGACCATAAAATGCATGCAGCAGTCATTTGACCCGGGTGCGACATACTGAGAGGACAGCAAACAAAGTACGATCCACTTTTCCACTGTGAGGAAGACTTTGAACAAGACGGGCTATCGGTAAGCTCTTGAGCTCACATTTGCTGCACATATATTTGGAACTATGGAAGCTCAGTTGTGCAAATGTTTTACGCTTAGGGAAATAGTTGCTGCATTTAAGTTAAAAAAATTATATTGACAAAAAAATGTATAAGTTTGAATAAATTGTTTGTGCAGTTAGTGTTCCCACATATTTATGTTACTTAATATTAAAAATAGTTACGCCCAAATCCTTGGGTGGATCGTAAAACTAGTGAATAAATGTTAGGTTTTGATTTAAAGAAAATAATTCTTTGTAAAGCAAATCCTTAGTTAAAGTCTATTAAAATGTTTGTGAACTCTAAAATGTATACTTTAAAATACAATTGTTTATAAAAAGTGTTAAATGCAAAGAAGACACATTTTGTATATTTAAGAACCACAGTTAAATTAACACAGTTAACCACATGGTAAATGGCTTTACTGAAGTGTATTTTGTTATTTCATCCGTCTTCTGTGTAATGCATGTAATTTATCTGAATGGTTACTGGTTAATGAAATGTTCTTTATTTTTGTGTTGAAAGGTTTTTTTTTTTTTTTTTTTTTTTACCTGCTGCTACCTACCTATCTACCTACCAGCTATCAAACTAGCTGGTCTAAATAAAGTTGAGTGAAATTCAAAGTCTGGTCTTTTTCAAGTGTGGACACCTCACAGTCAGAGAACACTTGACACTCTCCCTTGGGTGGAGACTAAAAAGAACAAGACTTCAGTTCAGCTTTAGAAGCACTACGAGCACTTTCTCATCATCCTCCAGCTGTACTTAATTGGACTTGGGGATTGTATAGCATCTGGTTCAAGTGAAGCAGTAAGATGAGTGGAAACAGCCTTTAATTCACCTATTAGACACTATGAATACCTGCTCATGGCTTTTGATAAGGCTTTGATAAAGGGGCTAGAGTAAGGTTGTTGCTTATCTAAACTGGCTCAGGACGTAGAGCAGATCATCTACTAACTGGGAGGTGGGTGGCTCAATCCAGTCTGCATGTCAGAGTATTCTTGGGCAAGAATTCAAGTGTTCCAGTCACAGGTGTATAAAATCAAGCACCCAGGGATGTAAATCAAAAACTGGTTCCCAGTAGTCCAATTCCTTGGAATCGTTAGTCTGCCTGCTAATCTGAATCATGGGAGCAGCCCACTAATCAGTTTTTCCACTCGCACTACAGTCAGCTGATTTCAGTGAACAGTCTAGAGCCACAGAAAGACGAGCTAAATGGTAAAGTGGAAACAGAAACAACTACATTATGCTGCTAACACAACTTTGGGTCTGCACAGACAGCATGCTAACGCTAAGCTAGCCAAGAACCCAGAGTAAATGCTGACCGAGCAGGTGGGATTGACCCTGGACTTCAGGGGGCAACAAACAGATGAGCAGTCAGGCTGCAGCCTCCCTTTCTACCTGTTCAGGTTCCTAAAGCAGAATCACTGTGGCGATGGCTTTTTGTGCTGGTTTGCATCTTTGCTTTGAGCTGTCAGCTTTGTGTTCTACTAAGACAACGATCTACATGTGTGTCCTCATGAGAGATTTGTGTTAGTGTGCGGCTGTAGCCTCAGATGATTGTTAAATGGTGATTATGAAAAAATGTGTTTCAGCTGTTTTACAGAGTAACGTGAAAATAATGTAACGGGTAGTATATCGGTGTCACGGCGAGTGGGATAAGCAGTGTGAAAATAATAAATGAGGGAGGATCCAAGCGCAGGCAGTCGTGAGGGTGTGAAGGTGGTTTATTGAGCATGAAATAAATATGGACAAACGGCAAACGGAGACACTATGTTACAGTCCATAGCCCAGTCAATAGCTCAGTTGGCAAGAGACTCATCAGCCTTATTATCAGCTCAGCCGTCATCTTCACCTACTCCTCCGGTACTACAAGAGGAGCCCGTCCAGCCCCAAGCCACGTCTGCTGGAGGGCCCGAGGAGCCCGTCCAGCACCACGCCTCGTTAGCTGAGGGTCCTGGAGGACCCAGCCAGCACATCCTCACACCTGCTGATGGTCCGGGGAAATTGGTTCAGCCGTCACCTGCTGAATCGTCCCCCGCGACTTTTACATCATCGCCTACAGCATCATCACCTGCAGCCGTCCCGCTGCCGTCAGGTTCCGCAGCCGTCAGGTTCCGCAGCCGTCCCGGCCTCGTCGTCTTCATCCACGCCTGGTCCGGCCTCGTCGTCTTCATCCACGCCTGGTCCGGCCTCGCCTGGTCCTGCCTTGTCTGGTCCTGCGGTTGCCACGCCGCCGTCTGAGCCAGCTCGACCCGTTCCACCTCGCCTCTGCCGGCCGGTTTCCGGGCCTATTAGGTGGCATCATGGCCTTCGGGGACGGCCTCCGGAAAGGGTTTGTCGCCGCCACTGGCATCGCGGCCGCCCTCCGGACCTGCTCCGTGGCCGCCACTGCCTTCCAAGTGGTCGGCCTCCAGAACTGTTTGCCCGTCGCTGCCGTTGCCATGTGCACGGTCGGCCTCCAGAACTGTTTGGCCGTTGCCGTGTGCACGGTCAGTCCCCTGACCCCTTCATGGACTCTTGTCGAGCTTTCGTCTCGTTTTGTTTTTTGATCTGTTTTCCTGTGTTCTTGGACTCTTTTCTTGTGTGTTTGGACTCTTGTGCTCCTTGTTTCGCTCCGAAACAAGGAGCACAAGATGAAGATGACGAGGCCGGGACGGCTGCGGAACCTCTTGTAGTACCGGAGGAGTAGGTGAAGATGACGGCTGAGCTGATAATAAGGCTGATGAGTCTCTTGCCAACTGAGCTATTGACTGGGCTATGGACTGTAACATAGTGTCTAATAGGTCTGGCTGTGACTGTAATGGAGGTGACGATTGAGCGGCTAACTGGGTTAGCGACTGCTGGACAGCTAACCGAGCTACCGGCTGGGCAGCTGACTCACCGAACACGGCCCCGGAATAAACAGTCATACGAGCTGGAGAAACAGACGGAGTGTCTTTTCCACTCACCACAGCCGGCAGTTCCGAAGTCCTAATCTCCGGCTGTGGGGCGACGCGCCGATGGTGCGATCGTCGCTTCCGGCGGGCCGGGCAAAACCTCCGGCGGGCCGGGTTGGAAAGCGGTAGCAGCTGGAGGGTGGAGGTGAAGTTCGTGGAGAACATAATCCTGCACGAGCGGATGCAAAGAATCCAGTAGCCAGGGATAACAGGTGATGAGGTGTTGTAGATCGGCTTCCACGGAGTGAAGAGGCGCCCCTCCCTCATGCTCTAACAGCTGGTAAACCAATTTAGAAGCGGAGCGGATAACGGCCTCCTGAAGCTCCCTGGGTGGGGTGACTGCCGCTGGATCCATATCTGGCTGGTCCGTACTGTCACGGCGAGTGGGATAAGCCGTGTGAAAATAATAAATGAGGGAGGATCCAAGCGCAGGCAGGCGTGAGGGTGTAAAGGTGGTTTATTGAGCACGAAATAAATATGGACAAACAGCAAACGAAGCACGAACTAAACTAGACAACTAACCTACAAAGCACAAACCTGAATGACAACAAGCAGAGGAGAATGACGATGACAGCAGGGAGAACACACGGGTGAGACATGGTAGATACAAAGACGGACCAGCAACTACAATGACGGAGGACACGACTTAAATACACACAGAGAAACACGGGAATTACACACAGGTGATGGACACAGCTGGGAATAATCAACAAGACGAGACAGAGGTAAAACTGAACACACTCACATGAGACGCAGACCTTCACAATAAAACATCACACTAAGACGCCGGCTTGACATAGAGAGACAGAAAATGACACATGAAACTAAACCCACATCTTAAACCCAAATAAACAGAAACATGGAACTCCAATAATAAACATCATCATTAACACAACAAGAGAACAAGAAAACAATCCCTGATGCAAACTTAAACCAAAACATAATAAACTCAAAATACTGGGTCCAACGGACCCAGAACCGTGACAATCGCACTACTTTGTCCTGGGAGTAATTAAGTAATCAACAAACATGCATGAACATTCGACCCACAGCATGCAATTATTTGCCTGAATGTACATTGGACTTAAGCTACATTCTTTTTTTTTTCTATTGTGTTTTCACAGGCTCCATTTTAAGAGTCCACCATCTCTAAGGCTACGTCCACACGTACACGGGTATTTTGAAAACGGAGATTTTCCATTTTCGTTTAAAAAAATAATAATAATAATAAAAAAATAATAATAATATCACTCCCTCCAGTTAATACACGACACCACGGTTCTTCATTCACAGATGGATTTATTCTTCTGTCACACTTCTCCTCAGAAACACCATAAAATCCACCGTCAAACTGTTATTACATAAAAGTACAGAATGACCAACATAAATATTACAAATAAACATTTAAACCCAAGTTAACAAATACGCGATAAACAAACACAGTTAACGTACCTCGCTGGCTGCACGTAACCGTGAGGGAATGAGTCCGCTTCAGGAACAAAACTTAACAAAAATAATTCCCAATTTCTTCTTCTTTGCAGCTTTCTTTTACTTTAAACTGCTTATTTATTCCTTCTTCTGCCTTAGTTAACTTATTAACTTAGCTTCTTGCACATGCTTTTTACTTCCCTTTACGTCACTTAAAAAGGCCTGTGTGCAACACAGAATGAACCTTAGTTCCTACCCCAAAAGGAACAATAAATAAAGAAAATAAATAACATAAATGAACACAATAAATTAAACAAACTGACATAATTTACATTTATGGCAGTTAAACTCCCACCAAATCTCAACTTGAGATTTCTTCACAGATTTGCATCTTCAAGTTATAAGCATTTAGTTTAACGCATGCTTATTCTGCTTCAACAAGTAGTACTATTTTTTGCACTGGCCTTTCAAGATAAACTGGCCTAGTTGTGCGTTTTCCCTGTTTGTCCAAAGTTGAGTCACTAACCAACAGCTTTACCTTTCTGACCCTTCCATCAGAGCTGGGGTACACCTCCGTGACTCTTGCTAGTCTCCAGTGATTTCGCGGAGCACTGTCCTCTTGAAGAATAACAATGTCATTGACATTGGTGTTCCTTTTATCCCCATGCCATATCTGTCTTTGCTGGAGATTAAGAAGGTACTCCCTCCTCCACCTTGTCCAAAACTCATTCGCCAAGAACTGCACCTGACGCCATCTCTTATGCAGGTATAAATCTTGACTCACGAACTGACCCGGAGGTGGCAATATGATGTTAGACTTCATCAGAAGAATGTGATTTGGTGTGAGCGGTTCAAGACTTGTTGGATCATTCAGGTGCTCTGTTGTCAGCGGTCTGCTATTTATAATAGCCATCACTTCATACAAAAAAGTCCTAAGTGAGGCGGTGTCAAGTCTTTTAGCAGACTGATCAAGAATTGCTGTTAGAACACTTCTGATTGTCCTTATTTGCCTCTCCCAAATTCCTCCCATATGGCTTGACGATGGGGGATTCATTACAAACTCACAGCCATATTCCTTCACCTGCTCATGATCCCAGTTCTTCATTGAGTCCATGAACTCTCTTTTTGCACCCACAAAGTTGGTACCTTGATCACATCTCAACTGCCTTACATTCCCACGTATTGCAATGAATACGCGCAATGCATTGATGAAGGCATCTGAACTGAGGTCATCAAGCATTTCGATATGTACAGCTCTGCAACACATACAAGTGAAGAGAAGACCATACTTCTTCAGTTCCTTTCTTGCATCCCTCACATAGAATGGTCCAAAGCAATCCATGCCACAATATGTGAATGGAGGGGTCATTTCCATTCTGTCCTCTGGCAAGTCTGCCATTTTTGGATCTTGTACGTTCCTTCTATACTTTCTGCATGTGACGCACTTAAAGATATGTGAGGCAACTGCACTGCTGCATCCAATGACCCATATCCCATTAGATCGCAACTCATTTACAGTCATACCTCTTCCTTGATGCTGTACTTTCTCATGATAATGCTTGATCAATAAAGAAGACACGTGACTTGTTTTTGGCAGAATAGCAGGATGTTTAACATGTGTATGAAGATCACTTCTTGTTAAGCGTCCGCCTACTCTCAGCACACCCTGCTCATCCAAAAATGGACTTAATTTGCATAGCTTGTTTGCTTTGTCTTTGGATTTTACGTCCTTGGATTGCTGTAAATTCTTGATTTCACTGCTGAATACTTCTGTTTGGACCAATCTGATTAGGAAAAGTTCAGCTTGTTGTCTTTCCTCAACACTTGTACTTCCATTGAGTTTGGGACTAAGACCCTTAACTTGCTTAGCATGACGTTTAAGACAAGCAATAGCCTTAACAACTCTTTTCCAGTCAGAAAACTTAGTCAGGCGGTCCAACAATGTTCTATTTATCCTTGCGCTGGTGTTGAGCACCTGAGCCCTTCGAAGTTCTGGATCAGTATCACTAACCTCTCCCACCTTAGCATCTCTTGTGGGTAGCTCCCTTTCCCACAGAAAGTCTGGGCCAGTGAACCAATTTGAAGCAACGAGCCGATCTGCCGATAACCCTCTCGAAGCATGGTCCGCCGGATTGTCTTCGGACTGCACATGATACCACTGGTTGACATCTGTGGTGGCTTTGATTCTCTGGATCCTATTTGCCACGAAAACATGAAAGCGTCTGGCATCATTATTAATGTACCCGAGAACAACCTTTGAATCAGTCCAATAATATTCCTTAAGGTTGTCTATTTCGAGCTCATGTTTTAAGATGGCACCCATCTTCGCAGCAACCACTGCTGCAGACAACTCAAGCCTTGGAACTGTTGTGACCTTAGTGGGGGCAACACGTGCTTTCCCCATGACAAGTGAGCAGTGTACGCTGCCATTAGAGTCCACTGCTCTTAGATAAGTGCACTCCCCATAACCTGTGAAGCTAGCATCTGAGAAGTGATGTAACTCGTACTGCTTGACATCTATGAAGCTTGCTGGTATGTAGCACCTCTTAATCTTTACTTGACACAAGTTATGGAGATCTTGTAACCATGACTGCCACTGTGATCTGCACTCCTCTGAAAGTGGTTCATCCCAACTAGCTTTCTCTCGACTCAACTGTTGCAAGATCAACTTCCCACGCAAAACAAACGGTGCTACGAAACCCAAAGGATCGTAGATGGAAGCTACTGTGGATAGCACTCCCCTTCTCGTCATTGGGTGTTTCTTGACAGTTACTCTGAACTGAAAGTCATCAGAGGATACGCACCATTGCACGCCCAGTGCTCTTTCTAGGAGTGGCTCCCCTAAATCTATGTCCAATTCTTTGACACTGTCTGCACACTCTTCCTTTGGTATTGACTCCAATACCTTCTTGCTGTTGGAAATGAACTTGTGTAGTCTAAGCTTGCCTGTGCTGCAAAGCTCTCTTGCTTCCTTGATCAGCTTGATTGCCTCAGCATCAGACCTTACACTCACCAGTCCATCATCAACATAAAAATTTCTTCGGATGAACTTGACAGTGCCTTGGTTAAATCGATCTTGACCTTCTGTGGCTAGATGTTTAAGTCCAAAATTGGCACAGCCAGGTGAGGAAGCTGCTCCAAACAAATGGACTTTCATCCGAAAAACTGATGGCGGAGACTCAAGATCACCATTCTCCCACCATAAGAACCTCAAGTAGTCTTGGTCTTCAGGCTTTACATGGAATTGATGAAACATTCGTTCCACATCACACATAATAGCGACTGGGCCCTTTCAAAATCTACAAAGAACTCCCACCAAGGTGTTTGTGAGCTCTGGCCCTGTAAGAAGGTAGTCATTCAATGACATGTCTTGAAATCTTGCCGAGCAATCAAAGACCACTCGCAGTTTCTCTGGCTTTTGAGGGTGGTATACGCCATGGTGGGGAATATACCAAGCTGATCGTTTATCAAGCTCTTTTTCTGGGACCTTTTCTGCTTCACCACGACTGATAATGTCTTCCATGAAGTTCATGTAGTCTCTCCGATATTTCTGGTCTCTCTTGAGCTTCTTTTCCAAGCACATGAGGCGTTGAACAGCACTTGGCTTGTTATTTGGTAGCTCTGGCCTGCTCTGTTTAAAAGGCAGAGGCATTTCAAGATGTCCGTCTTCTTTGTGCTTAATTTCTTCTTTCATTTTAGTCAAAAACCGGAGATCTTCTTGCGAGAGATTTGTCTCTTCTCCAAGCCTTTCACTGAAGTCAGATTCCAGCACCTTAAGTATGTCTTCTGGAGCAGTCATCTCCTTAATTCTTGTTTTGCAAACATAATGAACTTCGCTCTTCAACTTACTTGTTACTTTGGGTTCAGGGGTCACTTGCTTTACAATGATGCGGTGACTTACTCCTATTGCATCACTGTAGTGTTCACCTGGATCACCATAGCTCACTATGCTCCAGCCTACGTCAGTTTTCTGTGCGAAGGGCTGGTTGTCCTCACCACATACAACTTCTCTAGGCATTAGTGCTTGTGGACAGTTATACCCGATAAGAAGACCGATTTCACATTTCTTCGCCGGGGCAATGTGTTCCGCAAGATGCTCTAAATGAGGCCATGCCTTTGCAGTCTCTGGTGTTGGAATGTGTGTACGATTGGCAGGTATGAATTCACGAGTGTAGACTGTTGGCACTGTGATCTTCTTAGAAGAAGATAACCCTCTTATTTGTAGACCTTTGAGTCTTTTGCATGGTACAATTGTCTCCTTGGAAGACATTGTAGACAGCTTCAACTTGACTGGCTCTGCATTAACATCAAGAGCATCTACCACTTCTTCAAGAATGAATGAAGAATCACTTTGTGAATCTAACAGAGCATAGACAAGGACTTCTTTGTTTGAATCACTTGGCATTGATGCATAAACAGGAACTATTGCTGAAGTCTGAGCACTGTTACCATCATGCACAACTCTTTTCGATGTGGTTTCGTGAGTGGTGTCTTGCGGCGATTGTGGCTTTCTTTCTTTACTGCAACTTGTCTGGTCATTTTCCTTTTGCTTTGAGCGACCCTCATGTAAGCATGTGGGGTGGCGCTTTGAGCAGGTGTCGCAGACCATCCGGTTGCTGCAATGCTTGGATTGATGGCCAGGACTCAAACAGCCAAAGCACAGTTTCTCACCTTGTATGAACTTCACTCTGTCAGCAACTGGCCTTGCAGTTAGTCTACGGCACTTGTGCAAGACATGCCCTGTTTTCTTACAAAACATACATGTGCTTATGCTCTTCTCAGTGGTGTTAGTTGTAAAAATCCTTGCATTTGCTGCTTGGTTCTTAGAGGTCACTACATTCTGAGGTTTAGATCTTGTCCTTTCTGGCTCCCCTTGCCGCAAAGCATAGTAAGATGTAACAGGGTTACAAGCAATACTAGCCTCCAAAGTCAGGAAAATTACGAAATACTTGAAATCTGGGAACCTTCCATGCTCCAGCTGATACTGTGTGGCTTTTCGGTTCCATCTGCTGCTTAACCAATCAGGCAACTTGGCTGTCAGTTTTTGGTTTTCAATGCCATCATCAAGAATACGCAGACTCTCATTGTGAGCCATGGCACATTCACAACTGCGTAAAAAGTCCACAAATTTCCTTAAGTCAGCGCTCTCTCTTGATGCTATCTTTGGCCAGGCATGTAATTTGTCTCGGCAGGCTTTGGCAATCATAAAAGGCTGGCCGTATCGCTCATTGAGGAGTTCCCATGCAGCAACATATGCAGTATCTGAACCAATCAGAAAATAACCTTCTAATGCCTCTCTAGCTGCTCCTCCAACATATTTCTGGAGGAAGAATATTTTCTCCGAGCTTGGAATGTTTTTCTTTTCAATAAGAGTTTGGAAGGATGACTTCCAATGATTAAACTTGAGTGGATCACCACTAAAAACTGTGGGCTCTGGAATGGGTAGCCTATTTGCTGATATAGCCTCAGCTAAGACCTTCACGAGCTCTCCTGTGCTATCGTGGAGCACATGTGTTAGCACTGCATCCTTTGGTGGTTGTGAGTGCTGGTCCTCAGTCTTCACCTGATTGAGTGGCTGCATAACCTTATGTAGATCCAGGCTCTGTGCAGCATTCCCTTGGGCTGGACTGAGCTCACTCTCATCATATACTTGAAGCCTTGCTTTGGCTGCATTCAGCCTTTTCAAATTTTCCAAACGCTCAAGTTCTCTCTTTAGGTTTTCTACAGACCTTCTTCTTGCAGCATTCTCTTCTTGCTGTTTCTTTAAGAGAGCAGCCTCTTGTTTCTCTCTTTCTAGCCTACGTTCAGTTTCTTCCCTTTCTCCTTCAAGACGACGAGCTAATGCTGCTGCTTCTTGGTCTGCAATGATCAACCTCTCTTCAGCTTCAAGGTTTTGCAGTTTCTCTTCGTGGCCCTCTTGTTCAGCCATAATCTGCAGTACAGCCTGTGTAGCTGCATACTCGGCAGCAGCTTCTTGTCTTCTAAGTGAAGATACGTTTGAGTGAATAGAAGAAGCTTTAGAACCATTAGAGGCAGGAAGTGAAACACTGGAGGCTGACGATGAGAATACAGAACTATTATCTGGCCAAATCAACTCCTCCGCTGTTCCCTGCATTTCAGATTGAGCATTTTGTACTACAGTCTTTGTGATCGAGATGCAGTTATCCATCTTGCGACGCATGTCATGGGCTGGTTGATCAATTCTTCTGTAATCATCATAAGCAATGTTCAACTCAGATAATTCCCTTTGAATACTGGTGATGTGTTCTTGTAGGATGTCACTAGGATCCTGTTTTAATACAGATCTTTTAGCTACCTTAATCAGAGCTTTCCATCGTTCATATTTGCTGTCAAAGCGAAGCAATAGCCCTTTGATTTGCTCTTTCTGAAACTCTTTTCCTTTTTCTGTTAATGTTCGGGCTCTTTCACTTCTACGAGGCTCTTCAGGTGGTGCTATATTTTGCCCGATATTTGATTCACCTGTCTGTTCTAACTCAGTCTCTTCTTCCGGAGCAGCTACTGCACCCTGAGCTTCTTTACTTGTATGTGACATTTTGATTATTTAGACACAGATATACACAGGCAGCATAGAAGAGCAAGCTGCAACAACATTTGTGAATACTGAAAGAATGAGCTTAACTAAATGAAGTCACTCTCATTCAAATTAGCCCATACATGTAGAATATTACAGAGTAAGTACACTTAACAGAGTTCTTAAAAGACTCTGAACCATAAATACAAACTGAATTTCTGTCAAAATGTACAAAGTTTACTTCTGCCCTTTCAGAGCCAACTATAATTATTCAGCTGAACATGAATTTACATCTCTTACGTAAATGCACATTCATATACGTGAAACAGCGTGGCTGCCAGGCTATACACAGTTCCTTTTAGTTTCCAACTCTTGTGTTACTTTTCAGACCAAAAACTTTAGAGTCTGGCTTATAGACTTCTTCATGAAAACCTTATGAACCTGTGTGTCCTAAACAGTGGCTTATCTGTGTTCCCGTCTTGATGAGCTGTCGAATTTGCGCTGATAGGGCGAGTCTGGGCAGGTCCGAGTTTGACTATCACTCCCTCCAGTTAATACACGACACCACGGTTCTTCATTCACAGATGGATTTATTCTTCTGTCACACTTCTCCTCAGAAACACCATAAAATCCACCGTCAAACTGTTATTACATAAAAGTACAGAATGACCAACATAAATATTACAAATAAACATTTAAACCCAAGTTAACAAATACGCGATAAACAAACACAGTTAACGTACCTCGCTGGCTGCACGTAACCGTGAGGGAATGAGTCCGCTTCAGGAACAAAACTTAACAAAAATAATTCCCAATTTCTTCTTCTTTGCAGCTTTCTTTTACTTTAAACTGCTTATTTATTCCTTCTTCTGCCTTAGTTAACTTATTAACTTAGCTTCTTGCACATGCTTTTTACTTCCCTTTACGTCACTTAAAAAGGCCTGTGTGCAACACAGAATGAACCTTAGTTCCTACCCCAAAAGGAACAATAAATAAAGAAAATAAATAACATAAATGAACACAATAAATTAAACAAACTGACATAATTTACATTTATGGCAGTTAAAAATAATAATCCTGTCCACACGTAAACGCAGAAAAATCTCCGTTTTCAGTGACCGAAAACATTGTTTACGTGTGGACGAAAGGTGCAGAAAAATCTGCGTTTTCAAAAATACCCGTGTACGTGTGGACGTAGCCTTAGAGATGGTGGACTCTTCAAATGGAGCCTGTGAAAACACAATGACAGTTGATAAGGAATTAAACCAATAAGTGATATTGATAATGGAATCAAAATTGCTAAATTATTACTATTTTCCATCCATACCCAGGCATGCAGTCCGCTTCTACAAACATTTGTAAAAGAATGGGCAACTCATAGGAGTTCACTGAGTGCCAGTGCAGAAATGTCCTCACCACAGTCAGCTGTTAGTGATATTAGAATAAAACAACATTTTTAGTGAGCCTTTTAATTCGTTTGAAATGTTTTGTTTTCAGCTCATCGCAATCATAATTCTGTGTTTTTTGCCTGTTTAGCACTGTGGTGTCGAAAAATAAAGTGGGTGTAAACATCAAACTGATTTTCTTAGATGTCCGGACAGAAACTTTGCAAAGGATCAATACAGTATTTTCCTTCTACAGCAGTTTCTTCCCACAGCACTGATAGAGTGATGCAGTGATGTGTCAAATGCATTCAATCTAACAAGCCTAATAAGAAAGTAGAGATATGTGTGTAATCAGTGTTAATGACAAAACGTTTTTCATCACAGTTTTCATCCCAAAAAAAGACGATAACTCAATAAAACCAAATGCACAAGGACAAAAACTCTGATGACATGTATTGACCCCTTTATTGACAAGTGAAAATGACATGAAAATGTTCTGGAGAGACGAGATCCAATCAGAATGAATTAAGTTTATAGAGAGGCGGGACGAGTTTGGAAGTGATCCACTCAGAAGTCTGTCTCAGCAAAGTCAGATGTGCACAGTTTAATTTGCCACTGACAAACTGGATGGGAGGGGGGAGCTGCCATGCTCCGACACATCGTCGACTCTTGGAAGAAAGACGAGCGTAAACACACGGACACATTCTGCATTCGAGGTCAGCTAGTCTGATGATATTTAGTCGACTAAAACTGGACTCAAACTAAAAGACTTTAGAACTGAAATATGACTTTAACTAAGTGACATTTTAGTCAAAAATTACAACCAAATTAACACTGGTGGAAATGAACCAGGATTCACCTTTAATGGTCAGTAACATTCAAAGTTCAGTTGATTCCCCATTACCTACTGACTCGAGACAAACTGCAGTTCATGGGCAAGGAAGAGAGTGAATTTGAGTCACACTAGCCTAAACCATGTGCAGATACAATCGTTCAATGGAAATCATCCCCTTTTTTCGTTACTGTCTAGCCGATGTTCTTCCCTGACCTTACTTTTCTATCTGATGATGGACCAGAGAGATGATTCCCGCTTGGTGCCATGGAAGAATTTTACTTAGCCATCTGAAAAAGCTGTGATGACACCGGCCTCATCCTGTCACACAGAGCTGCTCCTGTGACGCACAGCTTTGCCAGGATAGCATGGGACTCATGGCCTGGGTTAGACTGATAGTTCGTTGCCAACCAAAGCCTGCTGTCTTTCACTACCTGCATCACATTTAAACAAACAATGATGTGTGTAGGACGTCTAAGTCAGTGTTCAAGGGGAACAGTGCTGGTTCACACGTCTTTAGCTTTGTTGTGGTTTCAGTTCATTTCAGAAGACTTTAGGAACATAGGAGTCAAGAGGATGGGTAGGATGCAGCTACAGAAAGGCTGAAACAATGCTCTGGTTGTATTAAAAAGGTTTTGCACTGTATTATAACCCAAAGAGAGTCTGTGCACAGAAAGCAAAAGGAGGAAAGAGAGTCCCACCTGGGTCTTTTAAATACCTTTTCAGTTCAGACCTTTTACTGGTGTGAAAGCAGCTCGATGTGGGATTTGCACAGGTTGTTCTCCTGCTATTCAACCAGCACAGAGCCGGTTCAGCTCTAAGACTAATGTAGAAGTATCTCTGCAATAAATAATTTCATATGATGTGGCACAGCTGTAAAAACTGTTTGTATTTTATTTTTTTTATTTAGTCAGCTTCCTTTTCTCTGAAGAAACAGTTGGAAACACTATTGATCTTTAGTCAGTTATTGTACTCGGCCCTGAAAATCTTAGAAATATGGTATCTAAGCAGATTCTTACCCTGGATGGCATTACCTTGGTCTCCAGTAACACTGTGAGGAACCTTGGAGTCATTTTTGACCAGGACAAGTCCTTCAACGCACATATTAAACAAATATGTAAGACTGCTTTCTTCCATTTGTGCAACATCTCAAAAGTTAGAAATATCCTGTCTCAGGGTGACGCTGAAAAACTAGTTTGTGCATTTATTACTTCCAGGCTGGACGACTGCAATTCATTATTATCAGGAAGTCCTAAAAACTCCCTGAAAAGCCTTCAGCTAATCCAAAATGCTGCAGCAAGAGTCCTGACAGGGACTAGAAAGAGAGAGCAGATTTCTCCTGTTTTGGCTTCCCTTCATTGGCTTCCTGTTAAATCCAGAATTAAAATCCTGCTCCTCACATACAAGGTCTTAAATAATCAGGCCCCATCTTATCTTAATGACCTTGTAGTACCATATCACCCTATTAGAGCACTTCGCTCTCACACTGCAGGTCTACTTGTTGTTCCAGAGTATTTAAAAGTATAATGGGAGGCAGAGCCTTCAGTTTTCAGGCCCCTCTTCTGTGGAACCAGCTTCCAGTGTGGATTCAGGAGACAGACACTATGGTTGTGTCCAAATTCATGGGCTGCATCCTCCTGAGGACCCGGCCTTCGCGGTCTACGTGGGCCGGGTCCTCAGAAGGTCGGGTAGGCCGGAAGTAAACGGCCGTGAAATTGGACGGTCTAGCCTTTTGATTAGTGTCACCGCTGTCTCGGTGGAGTTTAATAAACTCGGCCGTCTGCTTCTTGCTATCTAAAATATAACCAGACACTGGTGTAAATTCTCGACTGTCTCATACTTCTGTTTAATAAGTTTTCTGTTTGACGTTTAGTCAGCTGTGTGAAAACCAAGGAGGAACCAACCCGGGGGATGAATAAAGTTTTATTTTATCTAATCTAATAACTTTAATCTCAGCCAAACCGATTTACTCACGAACAAACAAAACACTGAAAAAAGCCCAACAATAACATTTTTAGGTTGTCTAAGTGACTTATATATTAAGTTTAACCCGAGCAGCGAAAGTCCGCGGTGATCTGAAAATGATGTGCCAGGAGTTGTGCCGTTCTCGGCCGCATCAGTAACCCTCGAGCTCCCGGCTAGCTGTCGAGCTGGTCGGTAGCAGACGCCTCCGAAAACGTCGAAGCACTTTTGCAAATATGCGATATCTTGATAAACCGAGCAGATATTTGATGTTTACACAGCTACTTTCTCGCCTGAAAATATGTTAAAAGTTTATTTTGTGACCCAGAAAGATTAGTATGAGTAATTTTAAAACTTAGTAGCGGTCGCCATTGTTGGAAACTGGAGTTTTGCTGGGCAGCGCTATGAATTCTGGGATATGGTAGGCCACGAAGGACACACCCGACCCGTCCTTCAAATTCGGGGAAAAGGAGGACTCATTTGTCGGCTACATTCGGAGGAGTCTACGAATTTGGACAGCCTTCGGCGCGTCGCTGTGACGTAATCGGTCTACAAATGCGTCCTCAGGAGGATGCAGCCCATGAATTTGGACATGTCCTATCTCTACTTTCAAGATTAGGCTTCAAACTTTCCTTTTTGCTAAAGCATATAGTTAGGGCTGGACCAGGTGACCCTGAATCCTCCCTTAGTTATGCTGCAATAGACGTAGGCTGCCGGGGATTCCCATGATGCACTGAGATTTTCCTTTCCAGTCACCTTTCTCACTCACTATGTGTTAACAGACCTCTTTGCATTGAATCATATCTGTTATTAATCTCTGTCTCTCTTCCACAGCATGTCTGTATCCTGTCTTCCTTCTCTCACACCAACCAATCACAGCAGATGTCCCCGCCCCTCCCTGAGCCTGGTTCTGCTGGAGGTTTCTTCCTGTTAAAAGGGAGTTTTTCCTTCCCACTGTCGCCAAAGTGCTGCTCATAGGGGGTCATATGATTGTTGGGTTTTTCTCTGTATCTATTATTGTACGATCTACTGTACAATATAAAGTGCCTTGAGGCGACTGCAGTTGTGATTTGGCTCTGTGTAAATAAAATTGAATTGAATAGTCAGCAAATTTAAGAAAATGTTTAACTTCACCTTTCATGTGCATGTTTAACCTAAGAATTTTGTATTTTTCCATATATATTGTATAAACATTCATTCATTCATATTTGAACTCTGTAAAAGGTTGCACACGATCAGTCGAAGACAGCTTTGAGTCAGTGTTTGGAGAGTGGATTTTCAGGTTCTCATATTTACTATTTTCTGTTTGTTTCTGTTATTTCTGATGTCTCCTGGTCAGGTTCATTATGTTATTGTCCAAGACCCTCTCAGTCTGAGCTTTGCTGTCAGGGCTTTGTTAATAGTTTATGTTTTGTTTCAATTTCTGTCCCTGTCTCTGTGTTACCTGTCCCTTTCTTATGGCACTTCCTGTTTTATTTTGATAGTCCTTTGGCCCTTGTGCGTACATTTATCCCCCCCCCCCCCCCCTCCCCCCATCTGATTCTTGCTGATTAATGCCACTTGTTTTCCTCAGCTGTTTCTTGTCCTTCTCTTTGGTCTCTAGTGTGTTTAAGGCCCCAGCTTGCCTTAGCTTACTCGGGTTCTGTTAAAAGAATGATGCCATATAAGGCAGTGTAAACAGTTTTTAACATATGATACGACTGGTTTTGTTGTCAGCTACCTTCTTGGACTTGAAGGTTTGCACTTTGCTTAATGAACGCTGTAAAAGATGGAACCATCACAAAGGTGGGAAAGAGTCACTAGCTGTGAACATAGTGGGTAATACAGGGAATGAGAGTAATGTTAGCTCATTACTTAGTGGCAGCTTAACATATATATATGTACATATATTTTTGTTTAAATTGCACAGTGTATATTTTCTTTTATTTTTGCATAGCATTGTTGTTTGTAGGTGTGTTGCCTCTAATGATGTATTCCTGCCTGTTTAGTTTGCTGCTGTGTGAAGTTCTGATCTCTGGCACTAATAAATATTTTTTTTAATTTTAAACCTGTTTACCTGGCTTAGTACAGTGTGATCAGCGGAGGACCACATGCCGTACGGCCTGGGTTCGAGTCCGACCCGTAGCCCTTTGCCACATGTGCTCCTGTCCTTTTTTTCACTGTCTGTCAAATAAAAGCTGAAACCTGTTTACCTCGCCTTGTTTGGCATCACTCTGTTGAGCACAACCTCATGCCTGAATAGTATTAGTTATTTTTTTCATATTAGCACAATCGACCACAATTTAAATCCGAGTAGGAAAAAGTGTGAAAGCCACAAACATGATTAATAAATCATTTTCATAACTTAGTTATGAGTTAGAGTTACAGTTCAGCTCTCCTCCCAGCTGGCTGCTAAAATAAGGAGCCCGTGATTACACAATGAGTCCCGACTGTCCTCCTGCCCTCTGCAGTGGACTGCAGGAAGAATGGTGTAAATGATCTTAACTCTGGTTTTATAGTTTGAAGTCTGCACTTTAGACACAAGCTGAAACAGAGACTAGGTGAGGCTGTGTATTGCTGATTTGAAAGATCCAGGCAGTCAGACCTCCTTACTTCACAGTGCTCGGCTAATTTGGCATTCCTGTTTGTGCAGGGATGAAAACAGTCACAGTAAAAGGTAAAAGGAGAAGCTAATACAAAAGAATGGCCACGTTAAATACCAGGAAAAAAATCTACATTCCCAAATTTGATTTTTGAATCTATTTATTTCTTTTTAAAAATGCAATAAAAAAAACCTAAAAGCAGACAGGTATAAGGCTTGTGCAATCACACAAGTCTCCCAGTCTCAGTGCTGCACTGGACGTTGCTGTCAGTGAGAATTTGCAGTATGAATGAGTGGTTTTAGTCACGTTAGCATACAGGAGCTTCTCCTGCAGTTACACTGGATGGGGATCGTAACGGGGACTGAAGAGACATGGACACAATCACAATCATCAGTCTAAAAGTCAGAACGATGAAGGAGCACTAAGAGTACAGCACAGGGCAAAGGCTGGCTGGCTTGAAGAAAGCAGGCAAGAAAATGAGTGACTTGATGATAGAATAAATTCGGACAGCGTGGGGAAAAGACCTTTGACGGCCCTGTCACGCTCTCCTAGAGTAACTGTCTGGCATCAGCATGCACTGAAGGATCCAAATGATGGAAGGGGGTCAGTGGCCTCCACCTGTAAAACCATTCCTGTTTTGGGGGGTGTCACATGGTTGCCCCTGTAGGGCACCTGTTGCTAATTTCACCTGAAAGTGATTAACTGCCCATTCTGCTACTGAACTGATCAAATCAACAGACTTGTACTCTAATACTCCAATTACTAATGCATACATTGTGCGTTTGTGCATCTTTTTTCTTCTACTCACTTTATCACTATTTGTCACTTTATCACTATGTGTCTGCTTGTTCAGTGTTTCTGCACCATGAGAAGCTCCAGGTACTCTGCTCGCTTTGACTCTGCCAAGTAGTCCGAAAGCATGAAAGTGATGAAATGCTCTGTAAGTTCATTTTCTCTAATCATTTTCTCACATGGGGATGGATTTGGAGTTCCAGTCGGCTGATGCGCTCCATCAAGGGAGACACATAAAAGGACTTGAAAAAAGGCCTGGTGTATTTACTCCAAGCTAAAGCCAGTGAGTACATGAGAGAGCAGCGATAGACTTTCAGTGCACGTACAGACAGAACACAGCAGAGAAATGTGTTTTAAGACTGACAGAAAAAAATCTTCCCTCATCCTTATGCATCCCCCCTTTGTCTTTGTTCGCGGCAATAATGGCTGACAGAAGGGACACAAAATTATAAATCTACTCAAAGGGAAAATGTTTCACGTGGATTTTCATAAAGACCTATTTTTTATACACGCATATACACACTCAGCGGGAGGAGAGAAATTCTTTACCCACTCACCGACTGTTAGACGAATGAAGGCGCTTTATCCCCTTCATAATTTGAATTTGTTATCACGTTCTATTACACGAACGCCTGCGTGCCTGTGATGCACGCTCAGAGACAGGACGGGTGAGACACACAAGAAAAAAGGTCGAAACAGCACAGCCAGAACACGCGTCACATCCTTCAGGCAAGCCTAGTTAATATCAGAGTAAATTTATAACCTTTCTAGTGTGGATCTTCAGAGGGGAATTCATCCTGCATGAAGGCTGATTTCTTTGACAAATTACAAGGCTGTGGAGAATGACCGTCACTAATACACACTTCACCTCTGCAATCTGGGTAAAAAATGCAAAGTCTGTGTGTGAAAGCTCAAATAAATATTCCCACATGTACACCAGACCATGCTTCACTTCCCTAAACCCTTACCTGAGGAATATACTCTCAGACTCACCACTGGAACTTTCTGGATACAGACAGAGAATATCTGACTGACAACAACAGGAAACCTTCTGGAAACACCTTGCTCTGTTCTTGCTTCACACAGAGGCCATTCAAATGTATTTTTAAGCCTCATGTATCGGCTGAATGAAGGGAAAAGGTAAGGCTCCAGTTTTACTAATATTAGTGATTATCAGAGACAATAACTTTGAAATATTTTATTTTACTTTCTATATTAACTTCAGTCCATGTCCAGCTCTAAGTGGCACTGCCACAGTGTCTGAACAGTGGTTCAATAAGCAAATAAAGGTGGTGGCTTAGTGGGCATTAGCTTATGATGTGTCATGAAAAAAGGGAAATTTGCTTTTCTCTAAGCTCTTTTTTTGGGATGCTTGCTTATTTATTGATTTGTTAAAGATTTTTCTACTAAATACTGCAGCTCTGTACTTTGTGTGGTTTAGCTACTATATTCTGTAGATAGGGGAATGTATTCAGCCCAAGAATCAGTATAACAGCGATCCAGATATGATATGTCCTTCTTGTTAGCCCACAAAATTAGATTTTATTATAAGTAAGAATTATAAGTGAAAGTGTCAAACTTCCAGCTAATGCTAGCATGACACCTAGCTGCCTTTCATCTTGTGTTAAAGTAAACAACACAGGTGTTAAAGCGACGGCGAGAGGGAGAGAGAGGGAGAGAGAGATTTGTGACGTTTAGCGTGTTTGGAGTGTGTAGTTCATGTGTTGTCTTGTGTAGTTAGTGTGTAGTGTTGTGGATAGTTTTGTGTTGTGTGTCAGAACAATGAGGCGGCTGCTGTCTCCAGGTAGAAACAGCAGTGACACACCTGCTGCTGTCAGACCTGCAGGTATCAGGCTGTGATGTTCTCCTTTATAGTGGACAGAAATAATTTTTTTGGAGCTGCACAAATAATTTGTGCATCATCTTATTGAATGCAGAACAGCTGATTGTTCTGTAAATAGTTTGAAATGGTTATTAAAAAAGGTAAAGGTAAATGGCTGCAAATAACTGTTGTTTACAAAATTTATGCGTATGATTTTAAAACTGACAATTTATATTTGCATTTAAAGTTATGAAATATGATTCAGTAAACATGTTTGTGGTTGTTGGAGCAAAAAATATACATTTTTCTACTCGGATTTAATGTTTTTTATCTGATTTTAGATCCATCAGACACACAAGTTACACACAGGTTACGCACACGTTACACACAGGTTACGCACACGTTACACACAGGTTACACACACGTTACACACACGTTACATACACACAGGTTACACACGTTACACACAGGTTACACACATGTTACTGACACGTTACACAACGTTACACACAGGTTACGCACAGGTTACACACAGGTTACACACACGTTACACACACGTTACACACAGGTTATACACAGGTTATACACAGGTTACGCACAGGTTACACACACGTTACACACAGGTTACTGACACGTTACACACAGGTTACACACATGTTACACACATGTTACACAACGTTACACACAGGTTACGCACAGGTTACACACACGTTACACACAGGTTACTGACACGTTACACACAGGTTACACACATGTTACACACACGTTACACAACGTTACACACAGGTTATGCACAGGTTACACACAGGTTACACACACGTTACACAATGTTACACACAGGTTACACACACGTTACATACACACAGGTTACACACGTTACACACAGGTTACACACAGGTTACACACACGTTACACACGTTACACACAGGTTACTGACACGTTACACACAGGTTACACACAGGTTACACACAGGTTACTGACACGTTACACACAGGTTACACACAGGTTACAACAGATTACACACAAGTTACAGACACGTTGCACACAGGTTATACACAAACGTTACACACACGTTACAAACAGGTTACAAACAGGTTACACACAGGTTACACACATGTTACACACATGGTATACACAGGTTACACACAGGTTACACACAGGGTATACACAGGTTACACACACGTTACGCAGGCTACACATAGGTTACATACATGTTACACACAAGTTACACACAGGTTACGCACAAGTTACAAATAGGTTACACACACATTACAGACAGCTTACAGACAGGTTACACACACGTTACACACAGGTTACACACACAAATTACACACACGTTACACACAGGTTACACACAAATTACACACATGCTACACACACCTTACATACACGTTACACACAGGTTACACACACACGTTACACACAGTTTACACACACATTACACACAGGTTGTACACAGGTTACACACACATTACACACAGGTTATACACAGGTTATACACAGGTTACACACATGTTACACGCAGGTTACACACACGTTATAGACAGGTTACACACAGGTTACACACAGGTTATACACACGTTACACCATCAGGGACCTGATGAAAAATCTCTTGTTGGTGACAATTAGTCTGGTGTGACTTTTTCCAGTTTGTGTTTCACTTAATAATTCTAGAAAGTTAAGCATAACTTTAGTGCAGATTAGTTTGATTATAAACGATCTGAGGTCTAATAGGTAAAATGCACTGACATGTTTCTCCATGTTTCTTTGATCTGTGCAAGATCTCAGAAGGTGGTTAATACAACCCTAAAGCACTCTTCAGACTTCTCTTTTTAACTAATTTAAATTTACATCTTGACATTTTGATGAGCTGTCTTAGATGTTACATGCACTCCAAATAAAGTAGTTTCAGTAAAGACTAAAGTGTATGCAAATATTTCATGTTTAAATTCATGCGCCTATATTTCTATGAAGTGGCACCTGAATTGACCACAGTGCTGTGCTTTCAGAGAGTCAGTCACTCTGCCATCAGTCATTAGTCCCACAGGGACATGATTGTAAATAATTTTAACTCTATAAGGATATCAAGTATATAAAATAGTCTTATGTTTAACTTCCTGCATCTGTCTGTTATCAATAAGTTAGCAGCACCCAGAGGTGGGACCAAGTCATTGTTTTGCAAGTCTCAAGTAAGTCTCAAGTCTTTATCCTCAAGTCTCAAGTCAAGTCTCAAGTAATGTCAGGCAAGTCAGAGTCGAGTCTCAAGTCACTGGTGTAAAAGTCCGAGTCAAGTCACAAGTCTGAAACTTTGAATTTCAAGTCCTTTCGAGTCTTTAAAAAAAAAAAAACAACGAAAAAATAATGTTGCAGTTATGCTAAATGTAAATATTAGACCATGTAATTTTAAAATCTGTGTTTTTCTCAACACATGACAAAATAGTGAACTTAGAAAATATACACAAATTGTGAAATTGCACCTCTTTAAAATGCAGCTCAATTAAACTTAGCTCCAAGAATAATTTTCACCGACAGTTCTGAGATACGCTGCATGTTATTCTTGGATGCGGTTGTAGGACCAGCTTTAAAATCGCATGACAAAAATATCATACACATTAAAAAAACTGTATCACCAACGTAGCCTGGACAACATTTGCTAGTTAGATGAAGTCAACTATCTCATTGTAGCATATTTATATGCATATTTATAATCATACGGTTCTTGGAGTGAGTGCATACACTCATGAAGTTTAGTAACTTCAGGTCACTGCAACAAGCCCAGGTACAGTTTACCGACGGATGGGTACAGGACCTTGAAATGCACCGTGTAGAAAGTAAAGACCATCGTACGTATCATAAGTTTACCAGTCTCACAAATCGTCGTCATACATACACATTCGTTAACCGTTTATTAATAGGACCTTTGAGCTCAACGGTAATTAATTAGTAGTGGAAATAATTTCTGGTAGCATCACAGAAATGTAGCAGTGACAATAATATTGTATGCTGTAATCGTACTGGGCAATTAGTGATACAAAAAAACCTGTTTTATCCTGTGAATAAAAGTATATGTTTTTGTTAATGTACCATAATAACAGAAGCGAAACACAATATTCTGTCAGGACAATTCACTATTTATGCACAATAAATAAAGGAGCATAGCGCGACAATTTCTGTTCAGCGCCAGACTTGCTTGTAACCTATATCACCAGTTATGTTATGAAAGTGACGTATTAACTACTAAAAAACACTGACCTTTGTGTAAATGCTTGGAGCAGACTAACCTGTGAGCTGGAGTGTTCTGGGACGTTATATTTGACCTTTGAATGGCTGCAATCCAGTCGCCTCTTTATTACTTCGGAAACATGGCTCGAACAATTTCTCTTCAACGAGGTAATCCGATAACAACCGATCTCTTTACCCGTCGGCTTCCCATGGCTGTCATGCGACCGGCTATTGCAGTTAATAATACAACAGCTTCTTGACATTTTTGTGTTTCTTTTTATCGCTGTATAACTGATTTTAATTGAAAGCCTGCGTGCGCTAGTACCGCTTGCCACGAGTTCCCAGAATCCTTTGCGGTTCTACCCGTGAATGACGTCACATTTTCAATCTCTATATAATATGCATGTTAAATTTTGTATTTGGGGTAAAATATCAAGTCTTTTCAAGTAAACCGGTTCAAGTCCAATTCAAGTCCCAAGTCATTGGTGTAAAAGTCCAAGTCAAGTCACAAGTCTTAGAACATTTTTTCAAGTCAAGTCTAAAGTCATAAAATTAATGACTCGAGTCTGACTCGAGTCCAAGTCATGTGACTCGAGTCCACACCTCTGGCAGCACCTGGTCTGGTATGGAATTGCCATAAAAGATTATATGGACAGATGAGGACTGCAGGTCGGATGAATCTTTATGACTTTTTATTTGGAACCACCGCCAGTTTGATATTTATTATTTATTTACTTATCATCAGCTGTCAGACAGCCATGATGAAGTGTAATCATTTTGGTGATGCCTTAACTCTGATTCTACCTAAAGCCATAGCTACATATAAATGAGGACAGATTTCTTAGCCCGCTGCTTTTTTAACAGAGCCAGAGATTTTTAACATAGTGTTTCTAAATTGCTAGATGAATTTAACCCATTTTAGGTCAAACTCATGAGCCACTGGCACAACTGAGAATTTCTAACGGTTCCTGAAAGCATCAAATCTCTGATTTACCGGGACATAAAGGGCAAAAGAACAAAAGAAAAACAATGAAGATGTTTACATTTCCACAGAAATACACCCCAGAAATTTCCATTTCCATGTATCTCAGTGTGGATATTTCATGTTATCGCAGGACATGATTCTGTGCAGTCCAGCTGAACAGACGAGGTACAAGCTCACAGTTAGTCTGATCTGATGAAGGGTCCTCCAGTCCCACAGCCAGTCGATGTGTTTTTATTATTTCTATATCATATCAGATAGCTGTCACGTCAATCATTCAGTTATGATGTGAATTTACTCCACAAAAGGGCTGCAAAGGGACTTAAAAAAAAGTTGCTGCAGGAGCCCGAGACTCAAAAATCAAACAGAGAAAGCTGGAGAACAAACGCAGCACACAGCAGCTGCAAATCTCCAGTTTACTTACTGCTTCTTTTGTCCTGTGTTTTCAAAATATAAAGTACATGTACACTGCTGTAGTACATTTTTCTTTTCTCTTTGTTTTACATTTGTGTGCTTCCTTGTGAATTTTCCTAATGGATGATTTTCATCATACAGCTGACAAACGGCCGACCCTCACACATCTGGAGAACAGAGCATTTTATGTTGCGTCTTTTCGATTTTGTTACCATTAGTCACATCAGTCTCTCTTGGATTTCTGCCTTCGATCATCCTGCAGGACTTGGAATGGTCCGTTACCGTGGAACTGGATCTTTGTCTTCTTGACTAACACATCTGTTAATATCCATGACATCACAGCCTCCTGCATCATCCTCAGCACTGGCTGCCCTCAGCCCTGCTCGACACATGCTAACCCCTCACTGCAGAGTTCACTATGACAGTTAAGTTAAAGGTTACACAGCAGTGGTGGGACAACGGGGACGAATCGCCTACAGGCTGGGACTGTGCTGTAAGGAGAACAACGCCATCGTTAACATCAATAAAACCAAGAAGACGATTGTGGACTTCACACTCCCACATCAATGGTGTGGCCGTGGAGATGGTTGTGAGCTTTAAATACCATACACTTCAACAACACCCTCACCTGCAGTGAAAACACCCTCAGCATCACTAAAAGGCTTATTAGTATTGCCTGAAGAAGCTATGGGGGCGTGGCTGAGCTCCAAATTCCTCAGTTCCTTCTACAGGTGCACCGGGGCAGAGAAGCAGGACCTGCAGTACGTGGTTGAGTCTGCACAGAGGACCCTCAGATATAGCTCACCACCCCTCTCAGACATTTACATCACAGAGCAACATGCATCACGAGAGACTCCACCCACCCTGAACTTGGACTCTTTCTGTCCCGCCCTCAGGCTGGAGCGTGTGCAGTAGTGGAGCAGGTGGACCTGTAGAATAGCTGAACTGCCACACCTTTTAATGGGCCTGTTGACTAAGCCATCATTTTTTAACAGGTCATTTATTATGATTTTTTACATGTATTTATATTTTTACTTTCATTATGTTTAGTGCTATATTTTAATGGTTATTAGCACCAGGGCCAGAGTAACTTTATTCATGTTTGATCACGTTTCTTTGTGATGAATGACAAGAACAGCTTTATGAACCTTGTATTGTTCTATGAGCATTAACATTTCATTCTAAAACAGGACACCTACTTTTATCAAATTTGCACGTAACCTGGTTATATGTCTGGCATTTTTTTATCATTTACAGGTGCTCCGACTCTTAAAAAGCATAAAGGCTGCTGCAGAATCAATAGAAACTAAGACATTAATGTAATGTTCAGCTTTCCTGTATGTTGGGACACTGAGAGCTCCGTTCACTTACACAGTCAACATTTTGCCAGTTTTTCTTCCAAGTTTCAAACAGGTTTGTCAGGGATATTCCTGAAACTGCTGGATAAGCAGACACTCACTCAAGAACGAGATCGCACACAACATCAGTGTCTGTATTCTGTGTGTACACACACACACTGACCGACCCAACACCCATGTAGTATTCGGTTTGCAGATGCTGATTGTCAACAGACACGTATTTATATTTATATTTATATTTTATTTTGCATCTTGTTAATCAGTTGACCTGGTCGATAATGTAGCAGACCTTTTTTTTTTAATTGAACATCCTGCTTGAAATACAAGAACGTGGTCAGAATTGAACAGAACAGAGGCAAAGTGGCCTTCGTGTTAATGAGTCGAGTGGCGTGTAACACCAGAGCAAATGATATGGGCCCACTATCGAACAGTACAGCCCATATTAGATGTGCTATTTAATGCAACTTGGCAAACCCGAGCACTCTATTGATCAGCTGGTTTATGTTCTCAGGTTCAGCCTCAACCCTTGACCTCCATTTCATTTTCCAGTCATTACACTGGGCCATCACGATTTACTGCAGCTGCAGTACAGTGATGCATCAAAGTGTCAGACAAACAGGAGGAACAATGAGATCTGCTGCCACTTTTACCCATTTCCTTCAAGGTTGAAAATGAGGATTGTTGCTAATAGCTAAATGCTAATTATAACTCTGTTCCTGGCTAGCCATGTCCCCTCAGACCTGGCCTCAAAAGAAGCCGTCAGCAGACACTTTGGAGCCCAAGTCTGTGATTTGGATTAGCAGAGGGCATAGGAGGGATGACCAGAATGGAGTCAGGAAAGAAAAAGTATTGATCAGCACATCAATGCAAAAAATTGAACAGTGGTGGCTTCTTGGCCCTGCATAAAACTGCACGATGGGCTGAGATCAGTGAGGTGTCAGGGTTTAATGAGAGAGGTGATGCTGCGGGGATATGAGTCAGACAATAGACAGTAAGGTCATAGTAATAAACCTCTAAGACATGTCTATGAAAAGTTTGCATAATGCAATCAGAGTACAAAGAGAGCAGCCATGCAAACTGTCTGCATGTCTGTTTTTGCAGATGCATTTGTATATCGCTGCACTACGTGGGTTTACGAGCACAGCTGACAGTTTGATTTGTAAGTTTCAAACTAGGTTGTTACAAATTACAGATCCATATGATCAAATTCTATTCTACATTAGTCACATTAGGCTGCATTAGGTTGTTATGTAGCATTTGTAATGTCACTGCTGTCACAGAAACAGATGTATAGATAGGATAAACACCCCCCCCCAAGTATTTTTTAAAAGTATTTCCAAGTCAGCAATGCTCACTTTGGTTTCAGGAGGTTGTCTTCCAGTGCAACGTCATCCAAAAGGACAAAGCGAACACAGTTCGGTGTGACTGCTTGAGGTTTTCTTTCCAAATCCTTACATATCCTTTATTTTCCACCTTCGTGAGATCCCAGACTCACCATACTCGTCCAGTACTGCCACCGCTGTGTTTCCTGGTGTTCTTGCCTTGAAAGTGTCTCCTTTTTGAATCAGTGAAATTGCTCCTGGTCTGCAAACCCACAGTCGGTTCACGTGCAGGGCTCTAGTGACTGTTTTCTTTCAGACTGCAGTTCCACTCTCGACGAAGTCGATCGACAGTTTCTCAGCCGTTGTTCTTTAGACACATCTCTCTCTCTAGTTTTCTCTCCGGAGTGAAATCTTTCACCTCTGTCAGGCTGTTCTGCACTCTGTGGATCTCTTTGAATTTTTCCACGACACCACTCACTCCAGTTCTTCACACTTTTTTTTCAGGCTTAGTAAAATTAATTTAATTCTGAATTCATTTTAACGACCACTGATACACTGCTGAGTAGTGAGAAATGCATGGATTGCGAGACCACACTGCTGTTTCCATGTGTTATATGTTCACAGATACTTTCCCCAATCCTTAAAGAAAGTAACACTGGTCTGTCTGTAGTTTAGTTTAATACAGTTTCTCAAGTGTGAAGCAAGTAAAACTTTGTCTTCGCTGCCTGGAATTGAACACTGGTAGAATAATAACTGGGCACCAATGGCTGTTTCATTTGGAACGGGAAGTAGAGGCCCTCTTTCCTCCTTTACTTCTGCACTGGCCATGCAGGTTGAAAGATGCTGCAGCAGTTGTATCGAATGTCTGAAGTGCTTTTCTTTCTGCAAGAGAATGATTATAGATGCGTTTCCTTCTGGCAAGTGCAGACATGAATGCACAAGTGTTTTCCTGGGCTAAAAATGAATGCTTTGAAGCGAATTTTGTAACTTTTACATATTAATGGCGACTTGTGATGAGAGCAACTGCTGTTGACTTCTAAAAACTTCCTGCTGTTGCTGCTCACTGAGAAATTGCGTACTGTAAAAGGTCAGCTTTTGAAGAACTAAGGAAAAACATTTTACCTTGATATATGCTGCATTTATTCACTCTCAGAAATCGTGTACTCGGGGAAAGAGGGAGATAAAAATGTAGATCAGTGAAGGTCAGATTCAGGGGCATCTCCCGCATGAGTATTAGCAGACATTTCCATTTTTATTTAGCATGAATGTTCAGAGCTGACTCGAAGGTATTAATTCCTTCTTTACTTTTTAGACTTGGAAAAAAATGAATGGGTGAGACGGAATATTAATAGCTGCCATGGTAAGAATACACAGCTGGTTTATTATTGGAGGAGTTGGGATGGAAAGCCGATGAGCAGGGAAGCATTTTGCAGGAATAGATGGACAGTTCATAAGGATGAGACTTGTCACCTGTGTCATCATCATCATACAGATAAAAGCAACCTGGGCTTTAATAACAACCCGCTGCCTCCATGCCACAGTGCACTCATGTGTTACTGAATAGTAGTAAAGGAGTCGAACCTTGTCCTGAGTGGGTAAATAAACTTTTCAAAGCTTCTTTCCTATTTTGCTGAAGTTGGCGCACTGAATGCAGTTTGGTTCATTACCTCAAACCTCACCTCAAAGCAGGCGCAGAGCTGCGTTAGCCATGACAGCTCCACAATATCAGAGCTGTGAGGAACTTAGGATTAATCTCATTCATCCTCTTAGTCCTCAGACTCTGCTTCCACTACAAAAGCTGTCTCAGTAGGATTGAGGAGATCCTGCCCAACATGTCAGGACTTGCATGGCTGTGTCTGTAGGTGCTTGACTTCTTTGTGTAGGTTTTCCCCTCATTACTGTACTCAACTTACACAACTGATGCCGTTGTTTAGTATGAGAACAAAAATGTCCCTCTCACCCTTTGTGGGGTATACGTCTTCCTAAAGCTGGGGTCCTGTACCAAAGGCACAGGAGTTGTGGAGTAGACAGCTAAATGTAAGGGACATAGAGATAATTCTTATACTCTTTAAACAATGATGGTCTTCTGCATATCCTCAGAGGGACCCTCAGTGTACTGCTCGAAAATGTCATTAAATGTTTCAATGACCCACAGATAACATTGCATAGTGCAAGATTTACAAAATAAAAGCTCCTAAAGAGTAAACCTATGTCTCCGGGGCTGTAAATGATGCTGAGCTGTTGGCCTTATAATGAAAGAGAGCTGCTGTCTCTGCTACAGCTGAACAACCTGCATGGGTCCATCAGCAAGCACTCCTGGACTTCTGGACGCTGCACTCCTTGTTGCATGGTTGGAGGATTAATGTAACACTCCTTACACTCCTTTCAGTGGCTTTAATCACCATAGCAACGGGTCCCCACAGCTGTGTGGTGATGTCACACTTTCTGAATCTGAATATATGCATGTTCTGTTATGTTTTGTTCTGTTCTGTTCTGTTTTGTTATGTTATGTTATGGTAAATGGTAAATGGCCTGTATTTATATAGCGCTTTACTAGTCCCTAAGGACCCCAAAGCGCTTTACATATCCAGTCATCCACCCATTCACACACACATTCACACACTGGTGATGGTAAGCTACATTGTAGCCACAGCCACCCTGGGGCGCACTGACAGAGTTACATGTATGTTATGTACCCTCTTCTTTATGAGTACCAATTAAAAAACAGCTTGAAAGAAAACTGGCACAGCTGTTTTTCATCATATAAGAAGCTGCAAACGTTACATGCTGTGGTCGATTAATTCATCACAGCTATTGTGGAAACAGGATGCCTCTGGTATAAAATCGTATCGTATAAAATCTGTCTGTCTCATTGTCTAACTTTTCACAAACTACCCTATTTGTTCGTCCTGCCACTTCTGGGGACTAAGGAAAGTCAGTTTACCTGTGGACTTAAGGTATCGCACACACACCACTTGCGTCTAATTGTGTTTATATGTTGTATACCTGCCACTGCAGAATTTTAATTTCAGCTGACTTACTTAATTACCCAGAGTTTTTAATATAGCTACAAACAAATGCACTTAATAACACTAACGTATACTTTATTGATCCTAATGGGGAAATTACTCTCTCTACATTTAACCCATTCACTCAGTGAAGCAGTGGGCAGCTGCTAATCAGGCACCCAGGGAGCAGTGTGTACGGATGGTAGGTTGCTCAGGGGTACCGCAGGGTAGCTGCTCAGGGGAGTCAAACCACTGACCTTCCGATCATGGGGCGATCACTCTAACTACTGAGCTATCCCTGGCCCCAATAGATGTGATTAGTGAAACAATGATATAAAGTGTTCCTTTAGTTACTTTAATGACTAATGTTGGTAGTTTTGTAGGTACAAAGACCACAGGGGATTTGGGTTGGAAGGACTGAGCGAGGGAGTTTATTAAACTGATGTTGGAGCTACAGTAAATCCAGTTGAGCTCCACAGCCCAGCTGGAATTATTGGTTTTCTGCTGGGTTTGCTCTCCACCCAGGGAACCATTTAGGTGTCTGGGAAAAATAAATCCTAGAGAGCATTATAGGGTAATAATGCTTCACTTTTCATTGAGAAAATTGTGTCCCAGCTCCGTCATACACCATCGTGTTTTTTACACAGACACTCTCCATTCTTTCTTTCCATTGTTGTGGTCGAGCACTTTAGTCATGATTAATGGGAGTTACTGGAACTTGCCTCTAGCAAACTGGAACTCTTTAGTTCAGCTCACTAAGATAACCGCTTTCTCTCAGAAATGTGCCAGGACACATCGCTCACGTTTCCAGCCCTTTGTTATTATGGGATGAGGGTGTACCGAGCCAATCTGAAATAGCTGTCACTGGTATGTGGCTGGAGTAAGAGACAGTGCAGGTGGGAGCAGGCATTCACCTCCATGTGGCTACTTGTTTAAAACTGAATAAAAGAGTAAAAGTGCTGAGTGGAGCAGTGAAACATCTGTGATGTTGGTGTGTGTCTTCACTCATCCATAATACTGTGGCTGCTTGGAAAGCTGTCAGTGCTTTACAACATGCAGACAATAATATTAACAGTGCTATATGTTTCAATGACACAATGATCAGCCCCATGAAATGTAATCAAACCTTTTCCATGTGCTTATTCAGCAGAGCGTTTCTGAACACAAGTACCAACCCAAATCAGCTGAGCCGTAACATAAACCACTGCTGTGACGTGCTTTAACTTTGTGATGCTCAAAGCTGTAAAATCAGGTTAGAACTGAAGGTTATCGTTCAATTTACACACAGTGTGAAAACTTCAGTGAGAGTTTGAGCTTTTACTGGGACTGCAGCTGCTGATTATTTGATGGTCGACTAATCTGCTCGTTTTTTCTTCGATTGGTTGAGTAGTCAGTGATTATTTCAGTAGCTCCTATCTCCACTTCCTGTGGGCAGACCTCCTGTTCTAGGCTCCAGGACCTCACCCGCTCACCTGCCCACCTGTGAACACCTGTCATCTCGACCCACAGCGAATTCAAATAATGACACTTTAGACTTGAGCTGGGAAACATGAATTAAAAAAATCATCAAATATAGTTTTAACTTTACTCAATAAATCACAATATTAGAAAATAAAGTTCTACTGGTGTTTGAACAGAAATGTGCAAATAGGAAACTGGAAGCAGCTTCTGTTCACAGGTTCAATAAAGCTTCAAATTAAATCCAAAAGATTTTATTTTCTAGTCCAAAGTTTACAGATGATTCAGTTCATGCAATAAGGCTTACTCTGATCTTTTAGATGATGTTCTGAATCTGAAGATGTTTGTTCTTTTCAGGACAAACTCTTCTTACAACTGTGCCTAATACTAGCAAAACAGAACAAAGCAGGAGCAGAAAAGTTACAATGACAGATTTGGTTGTATATCATAGTTTCTCAGGTTGTGTAGTGTTCAATGTCAATTAAACTGTTTCACTGATTATAAATATAATCGATTATTGATTTGATTCAGCCTACAGATTAACTATCTAATGTTAGGTGGAAGAGGTTTATTATTACTATTTATTATTATGTAGCTACTCCTGTTGAATGGTTTACCATTGCATTTCATTCTCATTAGCTAACATGAACATCACTGTACAAACATGAACACGAACGCGGTATCAACGTGCAGCACTAACTTAATGCTCTAAAGCCGACCCATTCACAGGGTGCCGTGGCTTGAATGCTCGTGCACTGCAATAATGCAGTCATGGAGGGAAAACTCCACATTGCACAGTCTGCATTTAACGTTTTCTGTGAAATGCTTTTACATTTTTAAATCTCCGTTTGCCTTTTCTTCCATCCTCCTGTTTTGAGGTTTGCACTACGTTCTTCTTCGTTAGTATTGAGTGCAGTCTTGCCAGATGATGTAGGTGATACTGCCCCCATAGCTTCCTGTAATGTACTGCAGTTACAAAAACACATTTACATAGTTTTACAATATGACAATCCAATTCCATGTCGACCATGATTTATAGTCGACCAATCATCAGGGGAATTTCACCCACAGGAAATAAAAGCGTTTGGGAATGAAATGTAATAAAAAAACAAAACAACAACGTTTGCACAGGTTCAGGAATGCACACTGAGGCCGGCTCAAAAATTAACACAATTTTATTTATTAATATAAAATAAGATAAAACAACAATGACAGAGCACTGGAGGTAGTGTCATCTAAAACTGTGTCCCAAATTACAATAAAAATAAAACAGGCAACTGGGACTTACCAGCAGCGGTGGACCAAAAAGAAGACAACACAAAAAACCCCACTCTAGTCTTCTTGATGCATCTCAATCATCCAGGTAAGTAAATATCCAAAAGTTGATTCTGTTCATCTGGACGTAACGTTTTGTGGGAGAAACGTTTCATCATCATCCAGGTGACGTCTTCAGTCTCAGCTGACTGCAGGTTTCAATCTTATAAACAGTACACAGCAAATCCAGCATGTCCAAATTAACACTGTCAGATTTGATTTCAACACTATTAAAGTGTCTATATGGGTCCACACCAGAGAGTGTTAATTTAACTCTTTTTGGAGAGTTGGTACGTTAACTCTGATTTAGTGTTAAACACCAAATCTGTCTGGAGTTGATAATTGAATACTTGGTGTTAAGAGTTTATATATTAACTCTCAAAGAGTATTTTAGTTTAACTACGTAAGAGTTATCTTCTAATTCATTCTAAAAAGCGGGAATTTTACTGTTCTGAACTTCTAGAAATTTCTTTTGGAAATAAAAATTTACTAAAAAGATGCAATAGTTTTTGAAAAACATTTATTCTGAACTGTGCACCACAATTTCAAAACATTTTCTGAAAGATGTAACAGTACATGTTCTCACTTTCATTAGAGTTTTGTTTATCAAAAGGTCTGACATGGTAAATGCAAATAACAGCATCTCATCACTTATTTCTTCAATACAATATGCATGTCCTTCATTCATCACTTTGTGGAACTTCAACGCACTTCTGCTCTCCCCCATATTCCATCTTCACAAGCATATCCTGTGTGGAGATTGAATAAAAATTAGTTGACACTAATTAGTGGCACAAATAATCCAGTAAACAATTGCAGCACAGTAAAAAAAAAAGGAATCCTCTTTGAGCCATTACTGGTGTAAAGTATTTTCCCAAAAGACAAGGACACAGGCAACAGGTAATACTGAACTAAATGTAAAACCTCAACCTTTTTCATTTTTACCTAAACCGTGTGCACAAGACTCTGGAGGGATCTATGCTAACGTAGAATCCAGTCAGGACGTCAGCTACTGCTGTTTGCTCGTTTTTTTATAGGAGATCGTTTTCAGGCTTCAAGTAGCACCATTATACCAACATTTCACATTCTAGACATTGTTTTAGGTGTATTTGACCAAAAGTTTGACTGAAAATTCACATGCAAGCTTTTTTTCAAGGCTGTGGTATTTGCCCGCAAACAGCAGAAGGAACTGAAATGATCAGAATTGGTTACCTTGGGAGAGTTTAAGTCTGTCTTAAAGGAACGAGAGAACAGCTCTTTTACTCAGTGTGATTGTTTTTAATGTACTCTTAATTTGATCTGTTATTGTATATTTTACACATGTTTGTATGGGATATTGTATTTGTTTTAAATGTTATATACCTATGTGGTATGTGACTTTTGTTGCTATGATGCCAGGTCTCTCTTGTAAATGAGATTTTTAATCTCAATGAGATTTTTACCTGGATAAATAAAGGATTAATAACAATACCTTTCAGCTAGCTAAAACAGAATATTATGCTATCAGCGAGCAACATGGCTAATGCCTTTCACACAGCTTTGTCTCAACTCCAAAGAGCCACAGAAGTAAAAGCTAATAATAATAATTGAAACAATCTTTGAAAAAATGACTTACCAAGCATGGCAAACAACTCAAATATGTAGAGCAAAATGTTCTGAAACGGCTTCACTTCAGCTTCGATTGGAGCCTATGGTGCTGGGGGCGGAGTCTGTGAATTTACTCTGTTGGTGTCATAGCCCCTGTAGGAGTTCAGAGTTAAGAGGTCAAGAGTTAATGTTTCCATTGTAACACCTCCAGATTTGACAGAGAAACACTCATTTTTAACACTCGATTTTAACTACTATCATTTTACACCTCAGAGTTACATTAAAAGAATGTGACTCTACTTAGAGTAAAATTAACTCTACTTTTGCAAGGAGACTATTAACACCAAAACATTTAACACTTTTGAATTTGCTGTGTACATTTGCATAATGACTGAAACCAGCCCACTGAAGGAACAATGGGCTGGGAGGTCAGTTCCTTAATCATAATTATGCAAATTCTCATGACCACTGATCAACAACCACTGATCAAAGACCATGAGTCCCATTCACAGAGAGTTGGGGAATGGCTGCAATCACAGCATTGTAAGATGATGACAGATGTAAACACCGGGTTTCTGTGGCTTTAAAACCCCAAAACACGCTGCGCCAAAAACTGGTCCACCCCAAGGATCGGGTCCCCCGACACAAACAGAGTAACATAGTGTACGCTGTTAAGTGCAGGAGGATTGCCAGGATTTATACATCGGGGAAACCAAACAACATCTGGCTACAACACTGAAGTGCTACCTCGTCAGGCCAGGACTCTGCAGTCTATTCACACCTACAGGCCAGTGGACACTCTGATGAGGATGTAACATCCTGGACAGGTAGGAGCGTTGGTTTGAGGGCGGAGTCAAGGAGGCCATTTACGTGAAAAGGGAAAGACCATCTCTGAATCGAGGAGGGGCCTAAGGGTACATCTGTCACCATCTTACAATGCTGTGATTGCAGCCATTCCCCAACTCTCTGTGAATGATGCTCATGGATATTGATCAGTGGTCTTTGGTTAATGGTTGCTGATCATTTGGTTTGGTTTTCTAAATTGCTAAAACATTAATGCTAAACATTCACATTAGTTCATGTTACAACAGCACATAATGTAGCAGTTTCACACAGCATGCAGTAACAGCAGCAATTGCTTCACCTCCTTCTGTAACTGCTTGGAAGAGCCATTATAGGACATTTATATTTGTATTTTGTTTAAAATAAAAAGGGAATTTCTTCAACAGACCAATACAGCCATCATGTTGCCATCTGAAAAAGGCTCTAACCTGAATTTCTCGCACTTACCTGTGAAAGAACTACATACACGTGAGGCAGTTACTGCTGTACATCCAGATATCTGAGCTGCTAAAAAGTGTCAGGACCAAACTAGAGAACATACTCCACAGTGCTGTTTGTCAGGCTGGGGTCTGCTCTGTGTGTCTCCAGCAATGCAGAAACAAGTTCCTGTGTTTCTTTTCTTTTTGCAAATGAAGCAGAAACACAAACACACCATCATTGTTATTCCAGTCACAGCAGCTGACAAACAGCCATTTCCAAAAAACCCCACCACATAATGAGATGTGAAACATAATAAGCAGACTTGGCACTAGGCAATTTCAAAATGCACCATCTGATGTATTTATTTCTCTCTCTCTCTCTCTCTCTCTTTCTCTCTCTCTCAGTTTTCTTTGTGTTGTTGTTTCATCCATTTTACCCTCTGCCTCCCTGCCTCTTATTTTCTGTGTGCCAGACACTGTGTCCATGAGGTAGCCATCCTTCACCTTTCAGAAACTTGAATCAATCAGGGGGTCTTTCCTCACTTTATTTCATACTCACGATAACAAAAAGTATCAAAATGCAGTATAACCAGCATCTAATTCTAAGCTCTGATGTTACTGCATGCAGCATTATGGAGGTTTTATTTCATCTGATAAGTAATTCAAACTTTGAAAAATGACATCTGCTTATATATACATATGACAAAGTGTTTGCCTCTTCCTGATTTCCTATGTTTTTGTATGTTTGTCACACTTTAATGTTTCATGTCAACAAGCAAATTTAAATATTAAACAAAGATAACACAAGTAAACACAAAATGCAGGTTCGAAATGAAGGTGTTTATGATTAAGGGGAAAAAATAATCCAAACCTACATGGCCTGCGTAAAAAAGTCTTTTGGTACCTATCCCAACTACTGGCCAATAACCTGCCTCAGCACCACATGGAAGCTCATGTCTTCATCATAGCAGCTAAGATGAACACATGGCTCAATACATGAGCGGGGCACAGAAAGGGATTGACAAGAATACCAGAGGTGCAAAACACCAGCTACTGGTAGATAGAACAGTCAATGCAAGACCAGGCTGACCAACCTGTGCACTGCCTGGATTGATTACAAGAAGGCCTATGACTCAATGCCCCACACCTGGATCCTGGAATGCCTAGAGCTGTATAAGATCAACAGGACCCTGAGAGCCTTCATCAAGAACTTGTAGCGTACAACACTAGAGGCCAACTCCAAGCCCAGAGCACAAGTCACCATCAAGTGCGGGATCTACCAAGGAGATGCTCTGTTCCCACTGCTGTTCTGCATGGGCCTGAACCCCCTCAGTGAGATCATTGGCAAGACTGGCTACGGATACCGACTACAGAACGGAGCAGTTGTCAGCCACCTCCTGTACATGGATGACATCAAGCTGTATACCAAGAGTGAACGAGACATCGATTCACTGATCCACACTACCTGGAGAAGTGTAGTCGGATGATAACAAAGAGAGGGAAGGTAGTCAGAACTGAGGGGATCGAGCTACCAGAAGGCAACATTGCAGACATAGAGGAGAGCTACAAGTACCTGGGGATCCCGCAGGCGAATGGGAACCATGAAGAGGCCGCCAGGAAGGCTGCAACCACCAAGTACCTGCAGAGGGTCAGGCAAGTCCTGAGGAGTCAGCTGAACGGTAAGAACAAGATCCGGGCTATCAACACCTACGCCCTGCCTGTGATCAGGTACCCTGCTGGGGTAATAAGCTGGACAAAGGAGGAGATAGAAGCCACTGACATAAAGACCAGGAAGCTCCTGACTATGCATGTAGGGTTTCACCTCACGTCCAGCACCCTGAGGCTGTATGCAAGGGGAAGGAAGGAAGCTGGGGAATGGTTAACCCTAACACCAACCCTAACCTCCTAGACTCAGAGAAGAGCCGGAGAAGATGTAGATGGTGAAGGTAACAGTTGTAATCGGAGCACTAGGTGCAGTACCTCCAAAGGTAGGCGAGTGGCTCCAGCAGATCCTGGGAACAACATCGGAGATCTCTGTCCAGAAGAGCACAGTCCTAGGAACAGCTAAGACACTGTGCAGGACCCTCAAACTCCCAGACCTCCGGTAGAGGACCGGAGCTGGAAGGATAGACCGCCTGCAGAGGCAAGAGGGGAATGATGATGATGGTATAGATAGATAGATAGATAGATAGATAGATAGATAGATAGATAGATAGATAGATAGATAGATAGATAGATAGATAGATAGATAGATATTGTTATTGATATATATATATATATATATATATCCTCTTTCACCCCTGCAGGGCGGTCTTTATCATTCAAGCTCGGGTCCTCTACTAAGCGGAACAGACACCAGAAACCCAAGAAAGAGAAGCAAGAGGAGGAGCCATCAGCCACCCTGCACCGTATGTACCACTGGCAGATAGAGGAAGAGTCTGACATCCAGAAATCCAAGGTTCGATTCCCAACCACTGCGTCACTGTTTGTTACAGTGTGGGGTTTCCCAGCTGTAGACCAGTCAGGGTGCCCACACTGACACTGCAAAAGCACCAAGAATGTGTATGTGAGCATCAGAATTGAACCAAATGAGAGAAAATGAAGGAAGTGCCCTGGTCTGATGAATCACATTTTCTTTTACATCATATGCATCGCTTACCTGGGAAACACGTAGCATCAGGATGCACAATGGGAAGAAGGCCGAAGCAGTGTCATGCTCTAGTCAATATTCTTCTGGGAAACCTTGGGTTCTGTCATCCATGCGGACGTTACATTGACATGTAACATTGACCTAAGCACTGTTGCAGACCATGTACACCCTTTCATGGAAACTGTATTTCTCTTGAAGCTGGAGTTTCAGTGTTGACTTACCCTTCTAGTCTCAAACTAATCAAGGATCTATGGGATGTGCTAGACAAATAACCCCGATCCATGGGGAGGGCCCACCTCACAACCTACAGGACTTAAAGGATTTGTTGATAACATGTTGCTTAGCACCTGTCAGGGCTCATTTGGCGGTAAAGTTGGGACCAGCAACATGTAAAAATGATTAATAATGTAATTTCTCAGTGCAGAGATATGTTTTTGTGCAAAATTATCTTATGAACACACATAAACATGTAACTGCTTTTTGTTTTCATAGCATAATGCAGTTTACGATAGGAACAGTAGTACTAGGCTTCACATACAACACCAGGTCAATTATCAGGCACTGTCTTATCTGAAAGACCTCAAAGTACCATATCTTTTGATATTTTTTCATAAAGTATATAGTTATTGCTGGAACAGGTGATCCAGAATCCTCCTTAGTTATGCCACAATAGGCCTAGGCTGATTGGGCTGCCCCATGATGTTTGGACACACCTACCTCTGTGGCCTCATCCTTCAAAGGCCACAAAGGATTTGAAGGCCCACGGCACACTGTCACCTAGCATCATTATCAATATTATCTAACAAAATAAAACAATGACGGTCTGGAAAAAACAAGAATTAAATTTTTTTGTTGACAGTATGTGACAATGGTATACATTTTACAAATTATACATCCAAAGTATCTTTAATCATATTTATTTAATTACATTTATGTGAAATCATGCACGATGGGAAAAACATAATTATGAACACAGGCCTGTATTCATAGTGTCTTGCACATAAATTCAACAACCTTCACCCATAGTTCACAGCAGCCACGGCATCGCACATTCGAGAGTGTCTGCTGTGCAAGCGCTGCAGCCGATTTACACTCTCGTGAATAACTCTGCTCTGGGAACTCAAATCTGCTCTGCAGCTTTGACAGAGCGAGTCCAACAGAACAGCTCCTAATGTGATTGGTAACTTTCAAAGCAGTGACGCCACAGGCCTCTATGATGGACAGTTCATGTTACTGCGTTAAACCAAGTTACATTGTGGCAGCAGCACAAGTGCACTTTTAAACCATGTTTGTTTACAATTTGGAAAATTAAATTTACAAAGTTAACTATGAATAGTTATTGTTCGATGTGTATTACTATTTTTTATTTTTATTTTTCATTAAGGACAATATTGTTGTGTCTTGAGATGAATCACGGAAAGACCAAAAAGGCAAAAAATTTCAGTAGCAGAAATACAAGCAAAACAATGCAGCCATAAAAAGTGAGGAATAGTTACTAATTAATTTTTAAAAGACGCCATTCAAGATCCACTCCAACGTTTGTAAATCATGTATTACAGTGTTTCCTCTCAACTGACTTCTTGTGGGACCTTGAACGTGGTTTTTCCTGTTGTTCCTCTGAGTTTGTTTAATTTTTCATTGCTAGTTCCAATTTAACTGCTGATCAAGTTGTAATCCTAAGGTAACAAACTTCAGTTGTATTTTTTCCCGCTGCATATTTTTTTATATCTCTGAAAGTTACAGAGGAAGCTGACATTAAAAATTCAAAATGAATGCATGTTTAGTTTTGTGTGTCACTGACTTTTCATTTAGACAACATAAAACTTTAACAAGAATAAAGCAGGACACAAAATGAAGAAGTTAACCTGTGATAGATTGACGACCCGTCTGGCTTTATATGCACATGAAGTTGAATTACATCCCATTCCTAATTCATGGGGTTTAATATGATGTCACTGTTTACAGAAGGGGTCGATAAGGTTTAGGAGTTTCTGTGGGAATTTTTGGCCATTGTCCCATTTGCGAGGTCAGACACTGATGTTGGTCAGGAAGGCCTGGCTCGCAGTCTCCTCTCTAATTCATGCTGTAAGGTGTTTTATCGTGTTGAGGTCAGGACTCTGAGCAGGGAGCAGGTAGAGGGAGGTTTGGGGTCTTCACTCACCCCCTTTCTGTTAACCGTCGTGGCTGGGGGGCTGGGAGGAGGTGCTGGCCGTCAGATTGGGGTCTGGGATGCGGGGCCTCCTTGCTACTGCAGATAAGGAGGCGGTCTGCTTTCCTCCACCCCAGAGAGAAGGGTTACATCTCCTGGGTGAAGCTACGGTTTGCCCCTCTGTGGGCGGGGGTACCCGGACCTGGGATATAGAGTATGTTTGGGGAGTGTGAATGTGTGTATAGTGTCTATTTGTGTCTGTCTACACGTCGGGTGAGTGCTGAGTATTTGTTTGTGTATATGGGGGTGGAAATGCACGTTTGTGTCTGTATGTCAGCTTGGGTCTTAGACTCCACCTCTCTGGGAACATCTCAGGCTCTCCGAGGTATGGAGGCCTATCTCCCCTAACCACACTCCCTGCCAGTGGCCGATGCCCTCAGATGTTGGTGTGTTGGTGGTTCTTGGTGTCTGGGGCTGGCGCTGTAGCCCAGCTGGGCCCCTTCCGGGGGGCCCGGTCCTCTCTGGCACAGCTGGCTGCTGGCAGAGCCCGCGGGCACGTCACTGCAAAGTAAATCTGCTTGGCATCGTTCTTGACCTACAGACAACAATTCTGATGGCTAAATATCCAAACGGGACAGGCAAAAAAACCCCAAAAGGTTTCTTGACTGAATTAAGGGAAAAAGTCAATTCCTGAAAAACAACCACACCATAATTCCCCCTCCACTAAACAGTACACTTGGCAACCGCACCGTGATTTTATGTGGCCAACCACTTCGTGGCTTAGTTGTTGTTGTTCTCAGTTGATTCCACTTTCTTATAATCCAACAGCTCACCGTGAAATATTTAGTAGTGAGAACATTTCGTGACTCGACTCATTGCACAGGTGGCAATAACATTACTTTTAGCACAGTGCATGAGTTACTTCCTGTTCATGGATTACAATTGTACACCATAAGTGAAAGGAAGATTAGCGTATTAATCTACATTACCAGGACCTACAGCAAGAACATCTGGATCTCATTGCTTAATGGTGGCAAAGAGATTTAAGGACAAGCAGGGAGGAAGGCGATGTAGCTATATAAAATGATAGCAATGCCAGGAAGAAGGAACATGAGAACCTTGAGAAATACCAAGGGTGAAGAGAAGAGGTAGAAGATGTGGATGGGGAAGCAACAGTGGTTGTGTAACGCGGTTAAAGGACCAGGGCGCCTGACTGCAGCCTCATAGACAATGAGCTATCAGAATTAGTTTCAACTATGGAGCCTGAGGGTGTGAATAAAACACAGGAAACCAAAGTAGAGCTCAATATATATATATTATGTTTGTTATGAGAAATGTATAGACGGATGTACAAAAAAATAAAAAAATATGCATATATATCACAAACAAAAATAATGCTGACAATACAAAACAGCTTATTAGGTTCCAAAAGGAGGTGGGATGAGGTGTAGTCCAGTATGTGATTTATTTTAGTTCCATGGACCTGTGATAGGTCATGTGTCAACAGTTTGATTCAGTCCATAGGTTCACGATTCCTACCGCAACGTAGCGGTAGTCGGGTGGCTCGCCATCTCGCGCTGATCAGGGCTGATTGCGGGAGAAAAAAAAACCTGACCTAAACAAGGTCAAAAACATAAATTATCATTCACCGAAGAAAATGAAACTTTACCCAACTGGACGAGTGGTTCCAGCAGATCCCTGAATCGACACTGCAGATCTCTGTCCAGAAGAGCACAGTCCAAGGAACAGTAATAATACTGTGCAGGACCCTCAAGCTCCCAGGCCTAGGGTAGACAACCCAAGCTTCAAAGACTGGCTGCAGGGTGAGTGTGGATTTTTTTATTTTTTCTAGTACCAAATATTTGAAGTACAGGCAGGTGTACAGGTCTAGGAAAGTAGGTTTGTTGGGTGATATATCTGTGATGAAGCTATTCCGAAGAAAAGCAGTAGTTCACACCAGCTTCCAATTAGAAATCACTGATCCATAAGGTCTTCTGAAATGTGTTTTACATATCTTATAGACACATCATCAACATTGTTTTCTTTACTCCGTTATATTGATTTTAAAAGGTCCAATTATTCAACATCTTGCCATTTTCAAATAACCCCCACATTTTATTAAAATAGAAATGTGTTTTAATTGAGACAAGTCCTGTGACCTTCCAAGCATAGGATGGCTCCTCCAATGGATACCTCACTTCCAACTTCTAATGATTGCAGGGCTCATTATGACTACTGGTTCCCAGCTGCAAGGCTATTATCTGTCATAGAAACTGATGTCCCTTCAAACAGCATCCAGGAGCACAAGCCTCTGTGTGTACGTGTGCGAGCTGGAACATATGAAAGCATGTGTGAGGTGGTTTGAGGGACTGATGGAACCATAGTACCAGCCGGCCACAGGGCTTGTCTTGCTGTGGTAGATGCAACATTAATAAACGGCATCATCTCAGAGAGAAAGGGAGACCGATAGAGACAGATAGGAGAAAGGCTTCCTAGACTGTGAATCATTACACACCATTAAACACTTAAAAAGAAAGCCTTTTTTAGTAAACATGAGCTTTCCAGAAGTGCCATCTATACTTTGCACTGATTCATCTAACGTGTCCATGTGGTGTCATCCACCTTTGATTTAATGAGTGTTACGCAGTTTATTTGATAGTATATTTATTGAACAACTGCTCAGCAGATGACCTTCTGCTAAATAGTACAACAATGTGCCACAAACACCAAGATGAGCTAAATGGTTGCAAAAATTGGTTTTCTTATTCATTCATTGATTTCTTTATTGGATTTTTGCTTTTAACATTCCACTTGGATAATAGTTCATATAAAGGCTGAACGATTAAGTCAATGGCAAGAATAAAACACAAGCATGTGAAATGAAATTAAAGAAATGAATGAATTTAACATTTAACAGTTTAGTTTAACATGAAAATGGAAGAAGGCAGAGCCCAGTGACCTTTCACCTTGCTGGGTGCAGCACATGAGTGTGTAAATGCATTTTCTTTAATGGCAAACATGATTGAATGTACTTCAATGTCACACGTATTTCCACATTCAAGTGTTTTATTGACATTTTGTGTATACACAAACACCACAACACCTCGGCGAAACACAAACAATGAAATAGGGTTGTCATGATGACTCTATTTCTGGGTGGAGGCACATGTAGCATTGGATGAAGCTTGTCTGTCAGTGGGCTGCAGTGCATTTTAGACACAAGCCCTACAAAAACAATGTCTTGTTATTCTGTACCGCTACATAATGTTATTGCTAATGTTCCTGGAACATCTTTAAACAAAACCTTTTAAAACTGGAAATACTTGCTATCCTAATAATGCTGGCGTTAACAATGTCATCGTGGGAAGTCATTGCAGCCATGCAGCAGCTAACTGACTAACCTCAGATTGTGGATGCGGTCACATCTTCTTCATGTCATATGATGCCTTTGTTTCTACCAGCTTTAACAAGTCGTTTAATTGAAAACAATGAATTGTTTTCCTACTTTCTCTCAGTGATACTATGAGCTAACTATAGCTCTTTAGCTAGGTGATCCAATCACTGCAGCTTCTTCCAGCTGCTCCACTGTTCCACTGCTGCAGTAGCTCCACACGCTGGATTCATGTCCTTTGTGATGCAACTCCAAAGGGACTGTTTTCTCTTCTTGGGATCAAGCTGAGGATCTTCGGCTTGTTTAAACCACTCGACTAAAAACTTTACCAACATTTCCTCATATTCTAATACCTGCAGGTCATCTACTGATCAGAAGGTTGGTGGTTCGATTCCTTGCTTTCCCCTAGTCTGCATGCCAAATATCCTTGGGCAAGATACTAACCCCATGTTGCTTTCCGATGCATCCGTCGGAGAGTGAAAGTGTGTGAATGTTCCCATATGGAAAAGATATTTATAAATCTTATAAAGTTTGTATCTGTCTTTTGTGAAACTTGTATGAAAAGCATACAAGAGTGAAAACAGATATAAGATCCCTTGAAAATTTAAATAATGAAACTTGTATGTTTTGGATACTTCCTAAAACAATATATGAAAGTAATGAGAAAGTGGCCACTTTCATGAGTAAATCATATAAGTTTTTACTATTTCTTTTCCATATAGGTTAGATAGGCACTAACAGATTAGAAAAAGTGCCTGTGTGAATGGGTGTGATTGGGTGAATGAATATAGTTGTGTAAAGCGCTTTGAGTGCTCAGACAGAGTAGAAAAGCGTTATATAAGAACCAGTCCATTTACCATCTACAAATGAACTATAACTATTTCCTAAGCATAAACATATTAAAAAGCCAGTAAAGTTGCTGCAACGTAACTTAAACAAAATGACGTTTTTTGGAAAATAATGTTTGAATATCAAAACATTTTATCAGAGGGTTAATATATATTAATGATAAGAGCAATTTCATTAAAGCAGTGTGGTACAGTGTGCATGATGCTGAATCCTGGTTCGATCCTGATGCATTCGTGCGTGTGCGAATGTTAGAAAAGGTGCTTGTATCAATGTGTGGTTGGGTGAATGAGGCTTGTAGTATAAATTGCATCGAGTGCTCATTAAGAGTAGAAAAGTGCTATATAAGTTCCGGTCCATTTACATGACTTATATACAGTAAGTCATCTAAGGAAATATGAGGATCAGCCTTGCAGATTTGGTATCAGTGGGAGCTTTCGCATCGCTCCAGTAAACAGAAGAGTAAACAGAAGCCTTGTTCCCTTCCTAAATGTTTATTACATGCCTTCTGCTGGTGACAAACCTCAACATGCAAGACTGCAGAGGCTAATGGGATTTCACCATATGGACCGACATATTGCACACATTCATCTTGTATGAAAGTGTTTTTCTTTTTTTTGATGAAATGCATTAACTTTTCTACCTAACTAACATCTCACCTAAGCGTCCTACCCCTTTCTAGTCACTGGACAAGGTGGCAAAACAAGGAGGAACCAAAGAGGCTTCTGTTTGTCTTTTTCCAGCCCTGGCAGCCAGCCTGGCTTTGAGAGGAGGCCATTGTAGAGCTTTTGGAGAAAAGTTAATGGTGAAGGCGATGTTATTGACCCCCAAGGGCTACAGACAGGCAACTGAATCCAAAGTTCAAGTCAAACACTAAGGTCTAACAGTAGCTTCTTTGACTGGCTGTAAACATTGATCATCCACTTGTCCAACACTTTCAGAGCTGGAGGAACTCCAGGCTACAGGCCACGGTAGCTTGATGAGAGAAAAAGAGCAAAGGTAAGAATATTACATAGAAGCACGTTTGTTCTTTGAGTATCACTTTTAACCTTTTAACATGGAGTGGGACTTTGGGGAGACTGGACTGAGAAGAAGAGAACAGGCCCTACTCAGTTATCCTCCAGTCATTTTCACACCAACAATACTGTAGACCTCAGCAAGGCCAGGACTAGTTTCATCAAACACTCTGATTTACATTCATAAATCTGATTTTCCAAATGGGGCTAAGAAGATGCCAACAAGCACAAACTAACAGGTGGCTTCAGGAGTCTATTGACCTGTTTGACTGCACTACAAGTAGACTGTTTGACACCGGGAATACACCAGGTGTGTCCGATTCTGGTCTCCAGTTCAGTCACCAGAGCTGAGTGTACTTACTCAAGACAATGCTTTCACTTTCACCAAATGTCTCGTCGCTCTGAGTGGTTTAAGCCTCATGAAGGGTGGAACAAAACCTGAAACCTCACACACAAAGCTGTGTTCCAAGTGTGAGTGTGAATGCAATTTATTTACATGGGTTTTATATTTTGGTTATTTTGCTAATAAAAGATATTCCCCCCCATAAACCTTAATGAGGTCAAACTTGAGCACTTCTGTCTATGAACAGGAATATGAAATGTGCTCAAATTAGCATTTTTTTTAAATATTCATCATTCATAATAAAGTAGTTAAAGAAAATAATTTAAAATAAAATTATATTTTACACTATGTGTAAAATGTTTACACATAGTGCTAGAAAAGGCAAAGCCCTCCTGGCTATGAAAAGGAACTGTCAGGATGAGGTCGTGGACGAAAGAAGGAGGACCCAAACGCTGGACTCACAGGTAGGTGAAGCTTGGTGTTTTATTGTCAACGGAGTGAACAAACAGAACAGAAGTAGGAAACGGCTGGCCGGCTGGACGACTGACTGAGTGGATGAATGAAAGACTGACTGACAACTGACCGGCTGACCTGACGGAACTGAACAGAGGACAACCTAACAGCGGCGAGAACAACATCACAATAACATCAATGACACGACATTGGACTGGTTGAACTGAGGGACATAAATACACAGGCTGAGTGATGAGAGATTAGAACCTGGTGAGTACACAGCTGAACATAATGAACTAATGATAAACGGGAAGAGGACGGAACATAATGCACATGGACCAAGGCTAACACAATAAAACAGGAAGTGGAACAGGCAGAAGATAAACAGTGAACGTGAACTGAAAATACTGGGTCACCGACCCAGGAACCCTGACAGTACCCCCCCTCCAAAGGCCGGCACCCGACGGCCAAAAGAGAAAGAAAAAAAACCAGAACAGGGTGGGCGGAGGGGGCCCAGGACGGAGGGACGGAGTCCACACCAAGACAGTTCAGGTGGGCGCCCCCGTGGCCCGTGGCCGAGATGAGACAGTTCAGGTGGGCGCCCCCGTGGCCCGTGGCCGAGACGAGACAGTTCAGGGGGCCGACCGTGCGGACGGCAACGGCGACAGCACTGGTCCGGGGGCCGGCCGTGCGGAAGGCGACGGCGGCCACTCAGGCGAAGGCGGTCCGGGGGCCGGCCGTGCGGAAGGCGACGGCGGCCACTCAGGCGAAGAGGGTCTGTGGGCCGCCCACGACGGCGATGGCGCCCGGCCAGTGGCCTAGCCAGGGGTCTAGAAAATGGCCGTTTAGCTCCAGACCCAAACGAGGCTGGGCCAGGCGAGGCTGAAGGCACGGAGGCTGGGCCAGGCGAGGCTGAAGGCTCTGAGGCTGAAGGCTCTGAGGCTGAAGGCTCTGAGGCTGAAGGCTCTGAGGCTGCAGCAGACGAAGGCTCTGAGGCTGCAGCAGACGAAGGCTCTGAGGCTGCAGCAGACGAAGGCTCTGAGGCTGCAGCAGACGAAGGCTCTGAGGCTGCAGCAGACGAAGGCTCTGAGGCAGAGGCCGGGCCGGGCGTGGGTGCAGCTGAGGCAGAGGCCGGGCCGGGCGTGGGTGCAGCTGATGCAGAGGCCTGACCAGGCGATGCAGGCGCGGAGGCCTCTGGCCGGAGACAGGCAGGGCCAGTAGGCGCGGAGGCCCCTGGCTGAGGAGCGGCCGGGCCAGCGGGTGCGGAAACCCCTGGCTGAGGAGCGGCCGGGCCAGCGGGTGCGGAAACCCCTGGCTGAGAAGCAGGAAGGCTCACAGCTGGCTCTGGGTGCTGTGGCTGCAGGTCCGGGAACTGGACGGGATGGTGGACAGGTGACTGGGAAACAGGAGGCGACTGGACTACAGGGCACTGGGCGGCAGACTGGACTACAGAAGAGTGGAGGACAGGTGGAGACTGGACTACAGGTGACTGGAGGACAGGTGGAGACTGGGCTACAGGTGACTGGAGGGCAGGTGGAGACTGAGCTACAGGTGACTGGAGGACAGGTGGAGACTGAGCTACAGGTGGCTGAACTGACTGGAGGGCAGCAGGAGACTGGACAGCAGGTGAGGGAACTGATTGGACTAAGGAGACTGACGGATAAACAGAGGCCGGTGAGGCTAATGGCTGAGCTAAAGAGTGAGCTAGTGAAGGAGACAACAGTGCAGCCTGGGCTAATAAAGCTGGGGCCTGAGCAGGGGACACCTCAGCTAGCCTAACCAGTGATAGTGCGAGGGCATGAAAAGCTGGATCAGGAGGTGGATGAAGAGGTGAAGTGGCAGGTGGACCGGTTAGCTCTTCCAAGCCTCCAGGGGGGTCAAGCTGGGTTCTGGTTGCCCTCAACCTGGGCGCTGGGACGGGCACGGAAGGTGGCTGGACACCAGTCACCCCCACCTGAGAAACAGAAGCAGGTGTGGAGGCAGACCGGGTCACAGCTGCCCTCCTCCTGGGGGCTGGCACTGGTGTGGGCGTAGGCTGGGCCCCCATGCTGGTGGGAAATGGGTGAATAATGGGTGTGGAAATAACGACTGGGTGAGTGATACTGACGGGTTTATTGGGGAGTGTTCTGGTCTTCCTGCCACCGCTATTTACAGTCTTTAACTGAGCTGTCTTTGGGGAAACAGAGCAGAAAAAGTCTACCCAGTCCACATTGTCGTCCAAGAGGGACGTTCCCCATGAATCGGAGAGGCGTCTATTATTTATCTTATGTGAAGAGTCAACTGAGGAAGGTGGCAAACAGTCACTGGGACTCACCGCCGGGAGTGGCTGGAAATAGTCCATGTTACGGTGGCGTGTGTGCCGCTTTCTCCGGGTAGAGGAAGCGGGCGGGGTAAACAGATGAGCCTCTGGCACGGGAGCCTCCATTGAGCCGAGGTGGTAGGTGGAGCCGCTGTGCCATGGCGAGGTTGAAGGTCCGGTGAGTAGAACGGCTGGCGGGTGAGCGAGGAGCGGAGCAGCGAGGAGCGGAGCAGCGGGAGAGCGAGCGGCCGAAGCTTGGCCTGTGACGCCCACTCTCCGCGGCGAATGCTCCGCTGCAGGTGAGGCAGCAGGTGGAGGACCGCGGCGTCTCCGAGGCCCGCCCAGAGCCAGACGAGTCCCCTCGAAGACGTGCTCCCTCTCTGAGAAGAGCCGCTGTTTCCACCTGAGCTTCTCCGCCCAAATGGAGAGCGCTGCGTCCTGCCGCTCGAAGAGGTCCGAGTCCGCTGGGTCCACACCGTGTCTTCGTGGCACGGGTCGTGTCATTCTGTCAGGATGAGGTCGTGGACGAAAGAAGGAGGACCCAAACGCTGGACTCACAGGTAGGTGAAGCTTGGTGTTTTATTGTCAACGGAGTGAACAAACAGAACAGAAGTAGGAAACGGCTGGCCGGCTGGACGACTGACTGAGTGGATGAATGAAAGACTGACTGACAACTGACCGGCTGACCTGACGGAACTGAACAGAGGACAACCTAACAGCGGCGAGAACAACATCACAATAACATCAATGACACGACATTGGACTGGTTGAACTGAGGGACATAAATACACAGGCTGAGTGATGAGAGATTAGAACCTGGTGAGTACACAGCTGAACATAATGAACTAATGATAAACGGGAAGAGGACGGAACATAATGCACATGGACCAAGGCTAACACAATAAAACAGGAAGTGGAACAGGCAGAAGATAAACAGTGAACGTGAACTGAAAATACTGGGTCACCGACCCAGGAACCCTGACAGGAACCTCGAGAATCTACCCAATGAACTCGAGGCAACAATTTGCACTTTGTTTGTTTGGGTAGATGTTTTTACATATTGTTTTAGTAAATATTACTCTACAGCAGGTTTATTGGTGGTTGGGCAAAAGTTTAGCTGTGCCAGGATTTTCTAAACCAGCCAGTAAGCAGCAGGTCAGCAGTGAAAATCAAATGTGGTGATAACTTACACGCGGGTGCAAATATCACATAAAAAACAACCATAAATGAGCTATAACTGAAGAAAATCTGCAGCAGCAGGAATATGTTTCCCTACTTATTTTTCAAATACAAATGAAACATTTTGGTCACGTCTGACTCACACAGACACTGAAAGCGAGTACAAACCAAATAACGCACACTATTAGTGGTAGTTTCTTTTCAAAATAAAATACATATTTTGGTGACATCTTAAAGAATATTTAACAGAATAAAAACCAACAATCCTATCAGAGCTGTCGGTGCACCAACCCAAAGCAGTCACGCATGAACACAGCACCTACAGCTGCACACTGAGGTGTCACGTTTAGCTAACGTACCTCCGAGATGGTTGTGTGGGTCAGGAGTTACTCAGGACAGCATGTTTGGCACCAACAACCACACTCAGACTCAGTGAAATCAACACTGGTGCTAGCTTAGCACTTCAGCAGGCTGTCTTCACCATGTGCACATGCCTAGATACACTGATTTGCTGCCACGTGATTGGCTAATTAGAATTTTGCAGTTGCATAGATGTACCTGACAAAATGCCCAGTTTTTAACTTTTTAAACTCCAACATGTTCCACTTAATATTGTAGAGTCAGAGCTCGCGTGGGTTGGCTAAAGATGAAGTCGTCAGGTGGCAGAATGGATTCTGGAGGTATGTATGAATTTAATCAGCAACAGTGACAATATTGCCCAAGTAAACCACTTGATGTCATTTACTCCTTTGAAAACCAATGTTGTGATTTCCACAGTGGGATGAAAGAACTCTGAAAAGAATCTGGAGCTTATGGGAAAAAGCTGCAGTCTGTGTGTGGGAGGTGTACAATCACCAGTTACTCGAAAGGAGGAAGAATATTTGCTTACTCTGGTGCTTTTTTCTTTTCCACAAACATAAACTAAATGATATGTGAGTGTTTCTTCGCTTACACAATAGCACGATCTGATATCGTCGTGTTGGTGTTGTTCCCAGATCAACATTGCAAGTGACCAATCAGAATGTTGTGACGTCATACTTTTGTGACTTCGGGAAAAACCGCCGTAAAACAAAAAAACTGTACTTAAGCTGCGAGAAACCGCCTCTGTCCGCCGATCAACGGACCCTGACCCTTTAATAAACGCTAAGCAGAATGGATATTGTCCTTGCAACACTGGAATTTCATAAATGCACGAATGGCTTGGCGCGCCAAAGAATAATGTCACAACAATGTGCTTGGTCACCTGGAATAACATTTACTATGTTGTTCCAGGAACAACACCAACACGACTATATCAGATCATCCTCTTTTCTTTTTTTTTTTCTTTTTTTTTTCTCGCCTGTCCCATTTGGTTCTTTGGCGATCAGAACTGTTGTCTGAAGACCAACAAGGATACCCAATGGATTTACTTTGCCAAATGGATCATCGTGGCATTGCCGTATTGGTCCATTTGGTCGATCTTTGTTTTTATTATTTATTATATTTTATTTTCAGATGTTACAGACGGGACAGACATGAGTGAGAGATAGGAAAGGGAGAAAGAAAGAGGAAGGAAAGGAAAAACAGAAGGGGAGAGGGACAGTGAGAAAGGGGGGGAGAAAAAAAATCTCCTGGATCACCTGTTGAGAGAAGAATAGAAAACAAGCAAAAAAAGACAAAAAACAAAAACAAAGCAACATACTAAACACAACACCATCGCATTAATCTAGCTAAGTGTAAACAGCAGTAAATACTAAATATTCAATGTTGTTGTGCAGAACGCAGGACAGATGTGCTTCGAAGTAGCAGCCAAGAAAGGTGTAATTTGGGTCTACGAGCAGTGAACACCCGTGTGCATACCTGTGTGGATCAGCGCGCTTGTATTCCAAAGGTTTCTCCATGTAACGATCTGCTAGGGAGTGTGGGGGGGCCACAGCCCCGTCCTCCAGGGTGTGAAGCAGGTATGGAGGAGATCAAAACTCCAGACATCCAGAGGCCCCCAGAACACAAGAGACCAAGGAAGACCAACAGAGGGGCAGCTGCGCCACTGTCCCAGTAAGAGCTGAGGAGAGTCCCAGATGAGGGTTCACTCAGCAGCCGCGGAGCAGAAGCCAGGGGGAGTTGCAGTGACGCGCCCGTGAGCTCCGCCGGCCGCCAGCTGTGCCTGAGTGACCGAGCCCCAGGCCGAGAGGCCGGGGGCACCCCACCCCCGAAGGGGCCCGAGCGAGCCCCAGGCTCCAGGCCCCGATAAGCGGCCGCCAAGGAGTGAGCCGGTGTGTACCTGGACGCCCACCCCCAGACACAAAGAACCACCAACGCACCGACACCTGAGGGAGTCCGCCACTGGCAGGGGAAGTGGTGGTAGGTGGAGATAGGCCTCCAAACCTTGGAGGGCCTGAGGTGTCCCCAGAGAGGTGGCGTCTGATACCCAGCCTGACATATAGACACAGACATACAGGCACACACAGACACAAACATCCATTCCCACCCTCATGCTCTCATATGCACTCACTCCACACTCAACCAACGTGGAGACAGACATAAAGAGACGTTGTACACACGATCACACTCCCCAAGCGTACTCTACAAACCGGGTCTAGGTACCCTTGCCCCTGGAGGGGGGAACTGCACCCAGACCCAGGTGGTGTTACCCTTTTCCCTGCGGTGGGGAGAGGCAGACCACCCCGACTCCGTAGCAGCAGGGAGGCCCCACACTCCAGACCGCAGTCGGACGGCCAACTCCACCTAGCCCTCCCGCTCCAGCAGGCCGCAGAGAATGGGGGTGGGAGAAGACTCCAAACCTCCCTCCACCCGCTCATTGTAGTGTTGATGCATGTGTGTTCTAAGGTGCAATTAAAACCCAGGAGGGCATGGAGCTACCTGCCAAGGAGCAGCAGGTAAGCGCATAGTCCCTCCTGCTAGCCCTCAATGTCTAAGTGTATTTAAAATTGAGAGGTGGGCAACGATGCCAGGGGTGAGGTGTACACCCTGATGGTAATTTGGACTCCGTGATTGTGCCCACCCCCAAGATCCTATATGTATGTGTAATGAGAGTGTGAATAATGTGAATGTCTAAGTTGTGGGATAAAATTGAGGCAGAGGCAGCCAGAAGGGGACAGAGGGGGGGGGGGGGGGGTAGCCTCCTCTGCACCCTGGTGACATACCCCTACTCCAAGGCCCTGCATGTGTGGGTGGTTGTGGTGGAGCGGGAAGAGGGAGGCAGCTGGAGATGGGGAGGGAAGGAAGGGAGGGGCAGGTAACCCCTCCCTGGGGCCAGCTCCCCCGCTGACCCCAGTAGGCACTCCCACACTCCGCGACCCGCCAGGGAAAGGGGGCACAGGCCCATCCAGACCGGGGTCCAGTGCAGCAGCGCCTCCCGGCCCCACAGAGCCCGGGACAGTCCACCCAACCCCACCACAGAGAAAACTGCACCCACCCCACCATCCACTCATCTTCCAGACTACATAAGACAGTAAACGCCCAGGCTGAGGTCTTCCTCCACCTCTCCTGTATCTCCCCCTACTGCAGAGAGAGTTCCTGAAGAGAGGAAAGCTCCTGCAAGATGTGACCATCTCCCCCACCAGTTGAAGAGCCCCCCAGGTGGTTCGACGCACCGGCGGCACCCTGCTCCAGGGCCGGGCCCCCATGCACCCACCCGCCCACAACCCCGGCAACACACCAACCAGGATCCAAGCCCCCGAGGCCCGGCCCGGGCCCCAGCCCAGAGACGGAGCGCCCCCAGAACCTCACGCCCATCCCGGACCCACCCAGGGCCAGCCAGGCTACCAGGTCAGTAACCCACGTCCGTCAGCACAGACCCTCCCCTAGCCCCGCTGCACACAGCCGCGAGGAAACAGTCACCTGAGAGCCAACAGAGCCCCTAACCGGACATGACCGCTACCCCGGGTTGAGCCCCCCAAGGAAGATGCCTCCGGGGAACCCCCCGACGCCCTAAGCCTGTCCCTACCCCCACACCAATCACAACAGTGAAGGCGGGACCAAACTATGACCCCCCCACCCCCACTAGGTGATGGAGCTGATAAAAGGAGTCCAGAGCAATTGATCTGATGTGGTGGCAGAGGCTGCATCAAGACTAATGTAATCTAATAGATAATTTCTATATTGGTTAGAATTAAGGTTATTTTTATTTTTCCAGTTCATGAGGACTGTTTTCTTGGCTATGCATAGGGCAGTGAAAATCATATGGGCTATATTCTTTTCTGAAGTGACATTATCTAAGCTGCCCAGTAAACACACTAAGGGGGAAGTTGGAATGTTACATTTCAGACACTTTGATAAGTCTTCACATATCTCGCGCCAAAACTTTTGCACTGGTGGACAGAACCAAAGAGCGTGGATGTAATTGTCTGGTGTATTGCCTTGACAGTGTGAGCAGTTGTTGGAAGATGTAAAGCCCATCTTGAACATCCGATGACCTGTATAGTGCACTCTATGAAGTATTTTGTATTGTATTAATTGCAGACTGGGATTTTTAATTAATTTAAAGGTTTTTAAGCAAATCTGAGACCAGAAGTTTTGGTCTAAGCTGACTGATAAATCTGCTTCCCACTTTGCAATAGGAAGGGATATTGATTCATCTAATTTAGAAAGTGTTCTGTATATTTTAGATAATAATTTGGGGGATTTAAGAGTAAGAAAATGTGCCGCACTTAGTGGTGTTTGTAATTCAACTTGACTGAGGTTAAATTTCTTTTTTACTATGGATTTAATTTGTTGATATTCTAAAAATCTTGTCTTGTTGATCCCATATTGTGCAACTAGTCTGTCAAATGGAATAAATTCTGTTCCCTCTAATATATGTTCTAAGTATTTAATTCCTTTACAACTCCATTCTGGGAAATTAATCATATTATTGTTTTGTAATATGTCAGGGTTATTCCAGATAGGTGTACGTTTGCATGGGATTAATGAAGACTTTTTAGAAACTCCCACCATGCTGTCAGAGAAAAGCTGATGTTGATACTTTTAAAGCATTCATGTCTTTTGATGTTTGAGCTAATAAATGGTAGGTCTGAAATCTCTAGATCCTTGCATAGTGCCTGTTCAACATCTAGCCAGGGCTCAACTAAGAAGGTATGTTTTAACCATTCTGAGATGAACTGAAGCCTGTTGGCTAAGAAGTATTGGTGAAAATTAGGCAGATCTAATCCTCCTCTATCCTTGGTTCTTTGTAACGTTTTTAAGCTGATACGCTGGGGTTTATCTTTCCAAAGGAATTTGGAAATATATGAATCCAGAGATCTGAACCAATCTTGTGATGGTTTGTTAGGGATCATCAAAAATAAGTAATTTTTTTTTTGGCAAGATCATCATTTTTATAGTGGCGACCCTTCCCATGAGTGATATGGGTAAAGATTTCCATCTAGTCAGATCGCCTTCTACTTTCTTTAGAAGTGGGATGTGGTTTAATTTAGTTAAGTCTGAAAGCTTAGGAGAGACATTAATACCTAAATATTTAATATTTCCGGATTGCAGTGGGGCAGAGGAAGAATTATGGAAGGAGCAGTTAATGGGGAGAACTGTAGATTTTGGCCAGTTAATTGAATAATCTGAAACTCTTGAAAACCAGTTTATTAAAGTAATTACCTCAGAGAGGTTGGTTTGTGTGTTTTGCAGAAAAAGCAACACATCATCTGCATAGAGACTGATTTTATGTTCTATGTTCTTACATTTTATGCCCTTAATTGTTGTAGCCTGTCTAAATGCTGCTGCTAGAGGTTCGATAAAAATTGCAAAAAGTGAAGGGGAGAGTGGGCATCCCTGTCTGGTGCCCCTCAGGAGATAGAAGCTGGAGGATGTCTGGTCATTTGTTCTGATACGAGCTGTTGGGGAATTGTATAATATTCTTATCCAGCTTATGAAAGAGTTTCCAAAACCAAATTTGTGTAAAGTTGCGAATAAAAATTTCCAGTTAACTCTGTCAAATGCTTTTTCTGCATCTAGAGATAATATTATGGTTTCGATGTTTTTATTGTATGAGTAGTCTATTAAATTAAGTAATCTACGAGTGTTTGTTGAGGAGTGCCGACCTTTTATGAAACCAGTTTGGTCAGGATGAATTAAGAGGGGGGTCATTTTCTTTAATCTCTTTGAGAGAGCTTTGCAGATTATTTTAAGGTCTACATTTAAAAGAGAAATTGGACGATAGCTTGAGGGAAATAAAGGGTCTTTGCCTGGTTTTAGCAGGAGACTAATGTTGGCAGAATTCATATTTGGTGGTAGTCTGCCATTTTCCTCGATTTCCTGCAACATGCCGTGGAATACTGGTGCCAAAATTATCCAGAATTCTTTGTAGAATTCTGCAGGGAAGCCGTCTGGACCTGGAGCCTTATTATTGGGCATACTTATCAGGGCTTCCTGGAGTTCACTTGGCGTCAGTGGTGAATCCAGTTCCATTGCTTGACTATCTAGTAATTTTGGAAGAGTTATGTTGTCAAGAAACAGATCAATTTCATTTTTAGATGGGTTTATTTGTGGTGAGTATAAAGTTTCATAGAAATCCCTAAAAATGTTGTTTATTCTTCCAGGGTCATATATTGTGTTCCCCGATAAATCTTTAGCAGCACATATAGTTGTTTTTTCTTTATTTATTTTTAGCTGGTTAGCTAGAAATCGACCTGATTTGTTACTGTGTTCAAAATTCTGCAAGCGTAGTCTTTGTATAAGGAATTGTGTTTTTTTATTAATAATTTCATTTAATTCTAGTTTTGTTTTGCGTATTTTGTTCAATGTTTCCTGATCTTGGTGGGACGCGTAGGCTTCTTCTAGTGATTTGATGTTTTTTTCTAATTCCTGAATATTTTTGTTTTCTTCTTTCTTTTTGTGTGATGAGAAAGAAATTATTTTACCTCTCATCACAGCTTTCCCTGCTTCCCATAGAACAGAAGCAGATATTCCGGGAGTGTCATTAAAGTCTAAATATGAAGTCCATTCCTTTTTAAAATATTTAATAAAGTCTTCATCTTTAAGTAGTGATATATTAAATCTCCAGTTTTTACTTGGCGTAGTATTATTCTTGTGCATTAGTGTTAAAGATACAGGAGCATGATCGCTGACAGCTATAGGATGAATCTCAGTGTCTGAAATGTCACACAGCAGTGAGCTGCTGACCAAAAAATAATCCAGACGAGAGTAAGAGTGATGAACATGCGAGAAAAAAGTATATTCCTTACTGGTGGGGTGAAGAGAGCGCCATGCATCGCAAAGACCAAAGTCGTTCATATACTGTTTGATTATATTTGTGGACTGCCAATTACGCTGAGTTCCTGTTGTGTTGAGCCTATCCATGTCTTCATTTAGTCCAAGGTTGAGGTCACCGCCAAGAATGAGTGTGCAATCAAGGTGTTCAGAGAGTGCACTAAAAAATCCGTGGAAGAATGAGGGTTCATCAACATTTGGACCATATATACTTACAATACATAGTTTTTTGTTCAATATTGATAGTTTAATAATTAGAAATCTACCCTCTGGATATATAACTGTATCGAGTACTGTAAAATTAACATTTTTATGTATTAAAATTGCTACTCCCCGTTGTCTAGAATTATAACAGGCTGCAAACACGTTAGGAAACTCAGGTGTTTTAAGTTCGTTTAAACCTGTGACAGGTCTGTGAGTTTCTTGTAATAAAACAACATCTGCCTGTAGTTTTTTAAGCTGGTTAACTATCTTTAACCTCTTTCCTCTGGTGCCAGCTCCATTTACATTCCATGTGACAAACCTCAGCATGCCCATAATTGTGTGTGTATGTCTAATGAAGTATGCTGGGTGTTTCGTTTAGACAGGTGGAGAGAATGTGGAAACATCCCTTGTTTGTAAATAGAAAGAGAAAAAGAAGTGTGGTGAGAGGCTCCATAAGTCTGACTATGTGTGTGAATATTCACTAATATGAACAAGCGTGGCTTGCTTATGTGTCCTGCAAGTCTGTGCGTGCTGTGAGGCTGTTGTGAATGTGCTGCTGTTGAGCTGATGTGTTTGCGTGATCGTGGTGTGAAAATATGGAGAAATAGAGGGTGTTGTTTGTAGGTGAGTGGGGAAGTAGGTGATCACAGCAGTGAAAGACAAGAGAAAGAAAGAAACCACATGAACTGTGAGCAACAACAACAAAAAAGAAATGAAACGGAAACATTCCAATTAAAGCAATGACGGAGGGTGACGGTGTTATATCTGCTATGACATCATATTGATATTACTAGGTTAAACCCATGTTAAAAGAGAAAGTGTGAATGAATAAGAAAAGAGTGTAGCGGGTTCTTATCTGGAGTGCAGTCAATATAACCACGGTGTGGTGCCGGGGTCGCGGTAGAACTGTCCGTCCACGTAGAGCCGGTCCACGGCGATGACAGCACGGGAGCCTTTCTGGATGAAGCTACGTCGAACTGGGAACAGGACCTTGCGTCGTTCCAGGATCTCTTTGGGGAACTGGTCGTTCACGCTGAAGTCCGTTCCTTTCAGCTCTCTGCCGCGACTTTTCACCTGTTCCTTCTGTTTGAATTGACCGAATTTGGCCACAATAGGCCGTGGTCTCCCGGTCCGCGACCGCACGCCCCCCAAGCGATGTACTCTATCGAAGTTGATGTTCTTTACGGTGTCCTCCGGCAGCTTCAGGTGGATTTTAATGAAGCTTTTCACCGTTGCCTCTGCGTCCTCTCCGGCAGTTTCTGGAATACCAGAAAACACAAGATTATCTCTCATGCTACGGGCTTGTAGATCGATAACGGACTCTTTTATTTTTTTATTTTCAATGTTTAGCTGGGTCACGTTATCGGTGAGAGATTTGACCGACTCCCGTAGCGTGGCATTTTCAGCGGCAAGCGTTTCCACCTGCTGCTGGTTGAATTCCAGGGATTCTCTCAGAGATTTAAATTCCCGGTGTAAAATCTCCACCAGGGACAGCCTCGCATCGAAACTGGACAATCGCTTGTCGATTGACTCCAGGATGTCTGCGATGTCTTTGCCGGCAGGCGATGTTGTACCGGGGGAGTCTGCCGGGTGACATCTCTTCGATGACGGCGTCTCAATTTTGGCCGGGGAAGATGCACTCTGGGCCTTCTTCATTACTAAATCTTGAAAACAGCGGTCGATGTAATCTTGGAGAGCGTCTAAACTCTCCCCGTTGTCCTCCAGGGTGTTAGAGATGATAAAACAGATGTTGTTAGTTATATGACAATTGATTAGTATATTTGGTAATACTGAAGCTTGAAAAACCTTTGTTAAACTCTATGCTACCATTTGCTTTTTCTCCGCCAAAATCTCCGGCGTCTGACGTCACCTACAACATGGGTCGCTTACCTTGTCCGTCACTCTTCTTAGTTTATAGTTAAGAGGGAAGTCTGTTAAATATATCAGATCATCCTACATAATATTAGGCAGCTGTGTTCTGCAGGAATAGCTTACCTGTAAAAAAGAAAAAGCGATCCAGTCTCTGATCTCCACAGAGTCAATCAAATGAAAGAGAAATATTAAGGCTTTTTTTTAACTTGGAGAAATTGAAGTTGGTTACCATCAAAAAGGTGAGGAGGATGTTTTCATCACAGCCATGAGAATCGCTGTGGACCATCCATCATTGACCTGGTCTGAGCACATGAGCACCGTGGTCCAAGTGGTCCTTGACAGTAAAATAGAGCCGAGCCACTTGAACACTGGCTAACCTCTGCTCACAGCACAGTCATACCAATACTAGTGGGTATAGAAGTTTAAAGGGAAAAAGCAAACATAAAAACAACTTTGTGCTCAAAAAGAAGAAAAATATGCATCTGACTAAACTGGCAAAAAAAGAAAATCCTCCAAGTTGTCACGGTTCTGGGTCCGTTGGACCCAGTATTTTGAGTTTATTATGTTTTGGTTTATTTCTGCTTCATGGATTGTTTTCTTCTCGTAGTGATGATGATGATTATTATTAGTTTCTTGTTTCTGTTTATCCGTGCTTAAGGATTTGTTCTCAGTTATATCTCACGTTTAGTTTAGTTCAGATTCCATGTGTCATTCTGTCTGTCTCTCAGTGTAAAGTCTGCATGCTTGTTTAGTAATTCATGTTTCCTGTTTTATTGTGAAAGTCTTTGTCTTATGTTAGTGTGTGCAGCTTAGCTCCCCCGTCTCGTTAGCCCTGATCTCTCCCAGCTGTGTCTCCCTCCTGTTGCCGATTCCCCCGTTACTACCCTGTGTATATAAGCCCTGTGTTTTCCCATGCTTAGTGTCGCGTCGTACCCTCAGATTATGCCTGTGTGTTTTTGGTTTCGGTGTGCAGTCCTCACTTCATGTTTTGTTTTCTGGCCAGCAATAAAGCTGAGGTTTTTGAGTTGCATTCCGCTTTCCGAGTCCTGCATTTGGATCCTCCTCTCTGCCTGCCCGCACACAGAGCCCTGACACAAGTCTTACTTCAACAGGCATCGATTCCAAACATAGGCAGCTGAATTAAAAGTAGGGCAGAGTGAAGCTTTGCAGGTACATTTGGTGCAATCCAATACACAGCAGTAGTCTATGGATTCATTCACAGCCCTAGAGAAACACTTCAAGTTCATTCTCCTTGAAGTACGAGGCATTATGAAAGATGTGCAGCATTATTTATTATTAACCTTTATTTAACCAGGAAAAGTCCCATTGAGATTAAAAACCTCTTTTTCAAGGGAGTCTTTGTGATTAAACACAAGCTTGGATATCTCATACATTTGTAGAACCCCAGTGACTGAAACAGAGACAAATACATGTTTATACATCCTTCTATGTGTATATTCAGTTGGCTGAGTCAGAGGGAAGTCCAACTTTCAGAACTACAAGACAATTTCTTAAACAACACAATCATCAAGTTTAATATATGTTTCATAAGCACCTCTCTGATTTATTCTGAAAGAAACTGAATTTAGAAAAATGTGCAGGACGTTATTAAATTCTTCAGCAGTTTCTGCAAAACACTTTTAGAAACATGGTTTGTGATGGAACTATTACTTCAGTTATTGTATTAGACCTGAGAGGCTGGGACAGATCCAAGGATTTACCTTCTCTAACAGGAAACATGCCTACATTGTTCTAACAGAATGCATTGTTTATTTTAACTGCTATATTTTAACCTTGCTTTTTACTTTTAACAGTGTGATGATGATAAAGAAATATCCAGTACTGGTTTATGTTTCACAACCTTTTCACAGTAAAGAAAGGGGCTGGATGACCCCAGTTGACCTCTAAAACCTTTTATTAATTCTTTAAAATGATAGCAGCACAAATGTTTGACACAACTTTTGTTAGATCTCAAGAAGGTGGGAGGCCAACTCCACTCATGTAGTTCACCGAGCTGACCTCTCCCCTGCCACCGTCACTGACACCTTGACTCAAACCACTTTGTGTTGTCGTTGCCTCCGTTTCGCTGGTACGAGTCTCGATGACACAGACCTACTGCTGACTACATGCAGTGCTGCTGTAAATTATTTTTAACTTTGTTGAAATGGTGATTAGTGACTTAATGACCTGACTAACCCAAAGCTCAGATCTTTCCAAGTAACCTTATCTGAATCCATGATGTGTCTTTGGACTACTAGTAGAAAGAGGATATTCTGGTGCGGAGGCACCTTTTGAGCCACCACAGCAGGGTTTTACAATCATATCGTTTTTCTGATTTTTTTTTTTGGCATTTCAATGATATTCCAGCACAGACGCTCATAAACAAACAGAGATACAGAGGGAGGTGTTTAAAAACTTTATAGCTTGTGAACAAAGTCCTGGCTACTGGTTTTGACTTCTTCTTCCCTGATAGGTGGCCACACCTGCCATTCATGAGAATACTGCAGCGGCTTTCTGCGTGGTAACAGCAGGTATGGCTGTAGTTCAGGCGGTAGAGCAGGTCATCTAGTGATCGGAAGGTTGGTAGTTCGATTACTTCCCCTAGTCTGCGTGCCAAATATCCTTCGGCAAGATACTAACCCCAAATTGCTCTCGGAGTATGAATGCGTGGATGTTTGTTAGAAAGCACTTAGAAAATGTGCTTGTGTGAGTGAGTGAATGCACAAGTTGTGTAAAGCGCTTTGAGTGCTCAGAAGAGCAGAAAAGTGCTATATAAGAACCAGTCCATTTACCATACAAAATAAATACAAGTGTCTGGAAAACAAGGTTGGGGTGGTGAACAAAGTGACCGTTACTGCAGGTATACTAGCCGAAATAGCGCCAGCTATGTGAAATGTAAACTTGAACACTCCTGTCTGTCAGGCGTTGTGTGGAGGTGAGGAGGAAGGAACCCAAACGCAGGACTCACAGGTAGGTGAAGACTGGTGAAGGTTTATTATAAGGAGTGGATGAACAGAACAGAGGTAGAAAACGGCTGGCTGGACGACTGAATGAATGAATGAATGAATGGCTGGCTGGCTGGCTGGCTGGACGACTGACTGAACTGAACTGAACTGAACGACATCATCACATGTACATCAATGACACGACAGTGAATGGGTAGAAACAGAGGGCTTAAATACACAGACTGGTGATAATGATAATGAGAGACCGGTGAGTACACAGCTGAACATAATGAACTAATGGGAAGAGGACTGAACATAACGCACACAGACCAAGGCTAACACAATAAAACAGGAAGTGGAACAGGCAGTAGATAAACAGTGAACAAGAACTGAAAATACTGGGTCACCGACCCAGGAACCCTGACACTGTCTTTATCCTGTCTTCCTTCTCTCGCCCCAACCAATCACAGCAGATGGCACCGCCCCTTCGGTTCTGCCGGAGATTTCTTCCTGTTAAAAGGGAGTTTTTCCTTCCCACTGTCGCCAAAGTGCTTGCTCATAGGGGGTCATATGATTGTTGGGTTTTCTCCGTATTATTGTAGGTTCTAGCGTACAATATAAAGCACGCTGAGAATATTGTTTTTGTGATTTGGCCGCAACTTTTAGTTATTTTAGTAATCGAGTAATCTGTGGATTACTCCATTGATTAATTGAGTAATCGGATAAGAAATACTTTTATCTATGTTCCATATTAACTTAAATTTTTTAAAGAAAACGTTTTCTTAAATGCAAAAATATATAAATAAGCTACAGTCAAAGTTGATAAAATAAGACATGTGAAATCTAAACTAAGGCATAAAGAATTTACTTTACTTTTAATGACCCATGTACATTTCTGTTGGCTGTGAAAATAGCTTTTATTTGTTTATGTTTAAAAGTAACTCAGTTTAATTAACACAACATTTTATATCATTTCATTCATTTCTGAAAAATCTTATGGAAGCCTTAAAATGAATCTGGTCTAGTACACCCCATGCCCCCCTTTAGACTCACCCCTGTTTTCCCATGTAAAATAGGACGGCTGCCATTAGTTAGCTTAAACAGCTAGTTGTATAATTTAAACATGCTCAGCGTGGTGTGTAAACAGACCAGCCATGATGCCATCATCATCATCAATACTTCTGCCACTGGGTTTTCAGTGTTTTTGTTTAAAACTGGGGGCTCTGTGAGCTTAATGTTGTCAAACGTGTTATTCCCACACTGCTCCTAAACACGTTTATTGCAAGTCTGTTTTTAGTGGCAAATGCAGTTCACATTTCCATGGCGACAGTGGCGCGCTATAGAGCCATGCATTAAACAAAGCACCAAAGAATTTGTGCTGAGAATTTTTTATAATCATATTATTGGAAAAAGTCAATGAATCCCTTCAGCCCTAAAATTTAATCTAAACTGTAAAACACACACATCCATCTGTGCTCTTCCAGAGAACCCAGAGAGAACCCATTTAAACAAGTAGAACATGGGAACTCCACACAGAAGTGGTTCTTCTGTGTGCTGCTGCACAAACATAATATTTTAAGTTCAAAGAAAGTAAAATAAAATCTTGCAGTACCTCAACTTTTGTCCCATTTGCAATACGATAACATTAGCCACTATCTCTGAACTGGTACCTACAGGAATGAGCCACACCATCACTGATATCATCACCTACTGACAACCAATGACTTTACAACACGTCCAACAATTAGTAAGCCAGAATATCTATACACATTTACACCAGAACACTTTCGTTATGGATGGCAGGTTTCACTTGAGGAGATCGGGACAGATAGAACAGCATGAGGACAATACTCTGCTTAGACTGTTCTCCATGACCTGGACTTGCATAAGCAGCAGAAAATAGACGGAAGGCAGCTCTGTCTGCAAGACAAGTGTGACAGTAACTCACATTTGTATTAAGACGGGTATGTTGACAGTTGTGTGTACAGAAAACACGTGTGTCTCTGCAGAGAAACCACAAGACAATGATGAATGAAACCGATTCCATGAAATCTCTAATATGTGCCACTTAAAAATGGATAAGCTCATCAGAGCTGTTTTCACATGAACCCAGTGGTGTTCATATGCTGCAGATGACATGAAATCATTAAGAAGTATTAGCTGCAGCTGTGTCTTTGCTGGTGTGACACCCACATGTCTCTGTGATGGCGTGTTCCCACAGCTCATAGGTTCAATCTTCACAGTCGTAATGGTAACTGTGCTTCTGAGTTTTTATCGGTAAAACAAAACAAATTAAAAAATATTTTTTTCCACTGATAACAGTTTGTCTATCAGTGATTTGGAATGAAGCCATTTTAAATTATCTCTGTCATTTTCTTAAACAGATGACATTTATTTATTTTTTAAGACTAGAAAAGCTTGCTGCCAAAGCATTTCTTTGCACTTCCCACTCACCTCATGGAAGGGTTTGCATGAAGCTGCAACAAATTTTTGAAGTGATCAACTATAAAGGTGGAGCTGCTCATCACTGAGTTCATGTTTGGAACTTTGATTTCTGTTTTCGGGGATTTAAAGGTTTTTTGGAGGTGTTGTTGTAAACTACTGATCAGCTGTAAAACAGCCTGTTTCAGTTTAAGTGTTGTTTTCAATAAACCGCATGCTCCGAACAATGTTTTGTCTCACTCCCGTTTCTTCTTGATGCATGGTGAAGCTCTACTCGGAGCTTGCATTGAGTTCCCATACCCTGATTTTATAAATAAGATTAAATAATCCCTTAAATTCCCAAACCAGCAGTTTTAATGAGCTTACCAAGAGCACCCAAATGCAACAGAAGTTTTCCCCATGAGGTGGCATTAACAGTCTCTGCATTCATTACCAAGACTAAGTTTCTTTGCTTGTTTTCTTTGTAGTTTTGTTGCCGTGCATTTGAAAGTGGCTGACAGTGATAAATCTAACCGTTTAAATTAGTGTGTGCATTTGTGTGTTTATTACTCATAATTTGGGAACATGCATTTCATTACATAGCCAGATTGTGGGGACTCAGTTTCCCCTTTTCTGTTTTTCCGTCTTTGATATTTTTCTTATGGAAGTTTTGGCATCATTTTGCAGTTTGTACCGTTGGGTCTATTAGCTTTTCTTTGTTTGTTTCTTCTTCGTTTCTGAAATGATGCTCTTGGCTTTCCGCCATTAAGAACCAAAAACTGAGTTTCATTAATGTTTGCTCATTAAACTATAATTGTGGTACGTGGATACAAATTAAAAAGAGACAGCTTTTGTTCCTGTGAATCTATTTTGAAATCTGGTATTTAGCTGATTTCGGGGAGTTGACTCCTCTGCTTGGTGCATGCTCATTGTTCAGCACCTGAAGCCTGGTTTGGAGCATGTCACTCTCTGTTCTGTTTCGCACCTTTTTGTTTTACCTGCTTTAACCTGCCCGTGTGATTGAAACAAATTTGCCACATTTGTATCTTTATACTGTTGTGTTCTGACAGAAGCCTCTGGCTACAAAATCCATTTTTTAAAACTTGAACTAAACTTTTCTTTAATGCTAAACAGATACTCGTGTGCACAATCTGAAAACATGCAGTATGTTCACAATGAAATGCCACATCTGCGTTTCTGACTGTTTTTATTGATATTTTGACTTTTTCCCATGAGCCGCATTCTTATCATGGAACACATGGAACTGATTTCTATTAAAAATGAGGTAGAGCTTTATATTACACCTCTGTAATAGCATGTAACACTGGTGTCCCGATGTGGAAATAAGTGATAATAACCACATAAAAGCATTTAAGTACCATGTAATGGCAACGACTAAGTAGTAGATTATCAACCCTGGTTTTGAAGCTAATTAATATTCAACTGAAGTTTATAATGGGGAAAAAACTCGAGGTAATAATGTGGAAACAGTAGTGGTGATAGTAATATCACAGACTGTAAACAGTACAAGAGTAATCTGAAATCAAACATGCTGAACCGGTGACATTCAGCGCTGCTAACGCCACAGTAATAAGATAATGAAGGTTGATATTTTCACATATTATGATACTAATGCCATGTTGCATTGATGAATGTTAGACTTATCTCGTATATTCCATCCTCAGAATTCTCCTTTGTTTAAATATAATAATATGAATATTAAAAATTTAAAACTGTGCAAAACGACATGTTTACGTTTAATTTTGAAGTAATTATATATTAAACCAAATACCTAATTTGATGGTGATGCTATCCACAGCCATGCCACTCTCGTGCCCTCTCTGCTCATTACACCATAGCCTCTGGTGAAAGTCCTCACACCCCTCCCCCACCTGTCACTTTCACTCACGATCAGGTTCAGAGACGAATGAGAGACTCCACTCAGACAGGTCTGCTGGACCAGACGGGGTGAATCCCCGTGTCCTCGAGGCCTGTGCCCCCCAGCTTGGTTGATGATGAGTCTGAGTCTGCATGGGGTCCCAGTGCTGTGGAAGACATCATGCCTTGTCCCTGTACCAAAGACGCCACATCCCAGTGACTCCCAGGATTATCGGCCCATGGCACAGACCTCCCACATCATGAAGACCCTAGAATGACTCATCGTGGACCAGCTCTGAGCTATAGGCAGACCACATCAGGATCCCCATCAGTTTGCTTACCAGCCCTGACTCAGACCTTCACAATAAAACAGGAAACAAGAAACCACCACACAAAGACGCAGACTTGACACTAGGGCTGTTCGATATAACGATATATATCGGATGACGATATAAAAACGTCTATCATTTGTTTCGTGGTGTCGCAAAATAAACTGTTTACGGCAATATTTTTTCATGGTTTTGATGGTCATTGTAGTGGCTGTATTAATTTCTTAAAGTTCTCTCTTTCTCTTATATTTAATATAACCACACTACAGACGGACAAGCGCCTGTTTTTATGCGTTGTCGTTAACAACAACGACGGTAACACCATCGCGTGTCTGCTTGTTTATGTTCCACACAAACCTTTCACAATAAAGCTCAAGATCCTGTTGAGACTTTTCAAAATAAACTGAATCACGTGAAAGAGCAGATTATTTACGGATGAGAAGCAAAAAGGAGCCGCCAGGTGCTAAAAAATGAACCTTAGACTCAAACGTTAGAACAGGCTTTTCCCCGCAGCACGCTGTGTAATAAATACTCACAAAGAAAACGGCGCCGTTACAACTTATGTCTAAAATGTGTCGTTTCATGCATCGGTTAAAACACTCGACTCCAGCTACATGACGCGCAGCTGGAAACACTTCACACAAGTCGAGCTGCCCAAGATTTATAGAAAATGTTACATTTTTGTGATTTATATCGTTATCGGACGATAGATGTCTTATATGAGATTTTGGTCATATCGCACAGCCCTACTTGACACTGAGAGACAGACAGAATATAACACATGGAACTTGAACTATACTAAACATGAGACACAACCGAAGAACAAATCCTTAAACATGAATAAACAGAAACCTATAATTCTAATAATGGTCAACAATGCATAAGGATCAAAATAGAATCCAAAATACAAAATGAAACCAAAACACGAGAACTCAAAATACTGGGTCAAAACTGACCCAGAACCGTGACAGGAAGCCAAAGACATGCTGTGGAAGAGAGACAGAGGTTAATAAAAAGTATGATTCAGTGCAGAGAGGTCTGTTAACACATAGTGAGTGAAGAAGAAACACCCAGTGCATCATGGGAATCCCCAGCAGCCTGATCCAGCCCCAACAGCTCTAAAAGCCTGTATCTTTTATGTTGTGCCTGTCTCTCCACATAAGGAATATGAACTGTATAAAGATGTGATGGCCAATAACATGTTCCTGGTTTCCAGCATAACCAAAAAAATCACATGGCATAAACAACAACCTTCCCTCTTTCCACTGGTTTAGCACTCTAACCAGTATTATTGACACAGTAAAGTATAAATGTTGCTTTTATTCAACAAATAAAGACTTTCCCAGGAAAAGTTGCCCTGCGGTGCCTCAGCATAGTCACACAGTGCAAATTGTTGTTTGGTTTAGTTAACTGACCAGTGAAATAACACTAGTGTTAGCAGTGAGGTTTTTTACATGTATTTTTTTTTTTTTGTGTCCCGTTTGGATCTTTAGCCATCAGAATTGTTGTCTTAAGGCCAAGAAAGATGCCAAGCGGATTTATTTTACCAAGTGGATCATCATGGCCTTGCCATATTGGTCCATTTGATTGACCTTTATTATAATTATGAATTTATTTTATTTTCAGTTGCTACAAACGGGACAGACATGACCGGGGGATAGGACAGGGAGAAAGAATGAAAGAAAGAGAGGGAGAGAAAGAAAACCAAAGGGGAGAAGAGATGGTGAGAAGGGGGGAAGAGAAAGCAAACAACAAAGAGCAACATAATTAAAAAAAAAAAACGGCACCATCACAATAAACTAGCTAGCAGTAGATATCAGTAGATACTAAATAATAAACGATATTGTGCAGCACGCAAGATAGACAGCGCACAGTGTGCTTTGAGGCAGCAGCCAAGAAAGCTGTAGTCCGCGTCTGTGAACACCTGTGTGTACACCTGTGTGGATCAGCATGCTTGCATTCCAAAGGTTTCTCCATGTAACGATCTGCTAGGGAGTGTGGGGGGGCCACAGCCCCGTCCTCCAGGGTGTGAAGCAGGTATGGAGGAGATCAAAACTCCAGACATCCAGAGGCCCCCAGAACACAAGAGACCAAGGAAGACCAACAGAGGGGCAGCTGCGCCACTGTCCCAGTAAGAGCTGAGGAGAGTCCCAGGTGAGGGCTTACTCAGCAGCCGCGGAGCAGAAGCCAGGGGGAGTTGCAGTGACGCGCCCGTGAGCTCTGCCGGCAGCCAGCCGTGCCTGAGTGACCGAGCCCCAGGCCGAGAGGCCAGGGGCACCCCACCTCCGAAGTGGCCCGAGCGAGCCCCAGGTTCCAGGCCCCGATAAGCGGCCGCCAAGGAGTGAGCCGGTGTGTACCCGGACGCCCACCCCCAGACACAAAGAACCACCAACGCACCGACACCTGAGGGAGTCCACCACTGGCAGGGGAAGTGGTGGTGCGTGGAGATGGGCCTCCAAACCTTGGAGGGCCTGAGATGTCCCCAGAGAGGTGGCGTCTGATACCCAACCTGACATATAGACACAGACATACAGGCACACACAGACACAAACATCCATTCCCACCCTCATGCTCTCATATGCACTTACTCCACACTCAACCAACGTGGAGACAGACATAAAGAGACGCTGTACACACGATCACACTCCCCAAGCGTACTCTACGAACCGGGTCTAGGTACCCTTGCCCCTGGAGGGGGGAACTGCACCCAGACCCAGGTGGTGTTACCCTTTTCCCTGCGGTGGGGAGAGGCAGACCGCCCCGACTCCGCAGCTGCAGGGAGGCCCCACACTCCAGACCGCAGTCGGACGGCCAGGTTTTTTACATGTATTATTACATAAGTATATTTCATACATAACAGCACAGAGGAGAGCAACAGTGAAAAATAACCCTACATTACAAAATGTTCTTCTTTTTTCCAACAGTGTTTGATCTGCACACAAAGGACCATTACAGATCTTGCTTCTCATAAAGATAGATGAGATAAACAAAAATATGAACATAATGAAAATAATATGCTGTCTAAGAGCCAGAAAGAACATTTCCTGAGGCGTACACAGAGGTTCGTTTCCCCAACTCTGCCACTTCTCTGCAGCGTTGACTCCACTCACAGTTTCAGCTGAAGGCTGGAACACATAACCTCTGAAGTCTATCAAGGCCACATGCACACAACCCCATCGCAGGTCGTTATTGCAGGGCAGTACTTATTGGTGGAAATGAGTGACAATTATCTGCACCGATTCCCTCCTATTTGATTTAATTCTGTATCTCTATAACCTGTCGCCTTGCTATTAAACCACCTGCCACAGCAGTGATCTCATCACCATAGACTAATAGTGTAATCTTCCAGAGCAGGGTCTAATATCTATGAAAGCACAGCGATATTCATGTAAAATCCATTACTGCTTGTATCATTCTTCACTGGCCAGCAGTATTGGACACATCAGTATAGTGCTGCAAATTGTATTAACTGACCACGGGTTAATGAATTTTGGTGCAAGTACAGTTGTAGGCACTGCATTTGTACTAGACATGAGTGGAAGTCTGCTATTGAATGGCAGTGCAGCTCCTGCAGCTATTTTCCATCAGCTGCCTGTTCAGACTATTATTTCTACCAAGTACAAATAGAAATAAGAGGGTCAAAGGTTTTTTTTTTCTTCAGTTAAAGGAATGCAAATATTCTGCAATAATAATATCAACACAGTGATGCGTGGATATTGTTGAGTGCAGAAATCATGTCATAGATGAATTTTGACATCAAATCCAGTCTTGCAGGAAACAGATTACTTTCAAAATAAAGCCTCTAAAACTGTGAGTTTATATATATTTTTTTCTTTCTGCTATTCTTTGCTTGTAGTGTGAACATGTTCCCCGTGACTGTGGAAAACGTCAAACGAGAGCATCTGGCACCGGCTGCAGTTGATCTTGTCAGTCAGATGCAGGCCTTTCACCCAGGACTGCACTTTATCTTGTGCTCGGTTTGGCATTTATTGCTCTGAGGTTATATTTATTTATGTTTTGCTTTCTGTAGTTTTATTTCTCTCTTTTAGGACATTAGGTTAAAATAGACCCACTGATGTTGTTCACCAAATTTCTTTTGCTGGATGACTGTAGTGCTGCCGAGTTTGATTCCAACCACTGCAGGAGAGTACGTTTAATACCTGCATGCTCAAATTGCTGTAATGAAATATGGTCTATGGTCAACAGTGCTGAACGGGGAAGAACCGAAGCAGACCCATGCAAACATGGGGAGAACATGCAAACTCCACACAGAAAGGCCCAGCCAGGTGATGAAGTCGAGCTCAGGCAGCAGTGCTCATCACTGCGCCGTACAAGTTGCCGTAATACAACAAGGTGTAGTATGTGTGTGATTTTAGTTTCCTGTCCCTGCAGAAGTTTCACCTTTGACATTAGAGTGGACTGAAATGGTTCTTAAATCCCACTTTTCAACATGAGCTGCTCCACCGCCTGAGCTACAGCTGCTCCATCACCTTTTTACTGTGTAGCATCACCACAGATCACCGCGCACCACAATGCTTTCCACACCTTCTAAACTTTAGTTAGAAGAAGTGTCTGTGTGTAGTTACCAACTCTGCATAGCTCACAACCATCAGTGTTGTTAAATGTTATTGATTACACTCAGAGTCTCAGGCTGTGATGATGGTGGAGTTAGACCCATCACAGTCACATTTCTGGAACCTTTATTTGTTGAGTTCAGGGACTTTGTTATTCAAGGTTTGGTGTGAGTGCTTAATAGTGTAAAAGTGTCCCTATAGACTCGCCTACATGGTGATGTGAGCAGTTACAACACGATGAACAAAATAATTATCTCAGGTAATGCTGAACGTTTGGGAATAAAAACAAGCCAGTTTGTTTATCCATTGAGCAAAAGGTCACATATTGGACTTTACTGCTTTCTCAGCTTTATAATTAAAGACCTGAAAATGATCCCATGGGAGAAGATTTTCCGTCCATCTCAAAGAATATTTGGGACAATTTTGGAAGTCTTTTATTACTACAGTGAGGATGGAGAGCTGCTGGACTCAGACAGTAGACTCAATACGTATCATCTCCTGAGTAATCTTTGCTGGGTTACTGTAGAACAGGGGCGTCAAAAATCGGGGGCAAGTACAAACCCAGCAGAGACTCAAATGTGAGGGAAGCTGACATTTTGGACTTTTAACTGCATTTTTACAGCTTTTACCACTTTTCCTGAGGAGGTCTCCCATGGCCATTTATACCACACTAAAGTCACTGAGTAATAGAAAATCCCAATTACTGTAATTACATTACAGAAAAGCTTTCCTGTTGTATTTATCAATCAATCTATGTTAAAATAAATAAATAAATAAATAAAAAGGACATTCTCTATGAATCAACAAAAACCTTTATAATATTTTATAATTACAGGACAGTTAGTGAATCACCAGAACTTTACTATAATTATATTTCTATCGATTTAGCCCAAAGAGCTGACAGATGTCCTTCAGTTACTGCAGCAGCTTTTCTTTAAGCCCTTTATAAACCGCAGCTATCTGAGGGATTCAGTGTGTAGTTACACTATTCTGACAGTAGGGGGAGTTTCACTGGTCACCTAAGATCAAATGTCGAGCATGAGGCCAGGCTGAGGATGTGGGGGACGTTGCTCAGCTAGAGGTCCAGTCACATGTGTCGGGGTGTCCTGTTGTGGGAGCTTTGGGAGTGTGGGGTAACAGGTCAGTCTGTTCCACGCTGCTGTCAGAGCTTTTCATTGAGGACACTCATAACTGTTATGGAGTTCTGTGCATCTGGACAAAGACTAAAAGCTACGTGTCTGTTTTCACAGATGATGTGGTCCCTGTAAGCTGATCGAGCAGAGGCCTCTGCCCTCAGATCAGGACCAACAGCTTTACAAAGAGGATCTGCTGCTCTATAGTCCCAAACACATTTGTGTTGCCACCATCCATGCTGCTCCTGTTAGCCACTTTCTCTGTTCTTGTATTGTTTTTACATATGTATGGGGTGACCATGCCAAACCTTTTTTTAAAAAGCTTTGCTTTATTGCTCTGCTCTTTCCTTTGTGTGACTCTTCTCACCTCGGACCAAATATCTGCTCGTTCTCTTTCACTCTGTTCCTGCTGTTAAAGCTCTTTAAAGCTTGCACTCCTCAGCTCAACTTTTCCGCCCCACTCTCTCTCTGTATCTCTCTCTCTCATCGCCTCACATGCTCTCCTGCTGGGATATGGTTGCCATGACAACACAGGCCTGCTCTGCTAGATGGTACTTAGGCTAAAAGGCTATATCAGTATGTTTGTGACCGTTTCTGTGTCAGTGCGTTCAGAATCACATGCATGCCTGTGTTACTGGATGTGATAATAAGTTTTTGTAATAGTGCTTTGTTCTGTTTACCAGCTTGTGCAGTGACGTGGTCTGGAAGACCACGCTCTCTTAGTCTCATCTATTTCATTTTCATCCTCTACCTCCTTCCCTCCTTAGCTCTACCATTCATCTGTGTGGTACACTAGCATTAGCAGCAGCTTGGCAAACAGCTGATGTGTCCCTACCCCATGCTGAGAGGCCTTTTCCCCCCCGATGACGACAAGATAGAGAAATATGCTGCATATGCCACACTTACTCTCAATTTGTTCAGTTTAATATGATCAAATATAGCAACGATATGTTAGTGCAAAACAGTTTTCCAGCACATTATCCAAAGTCAAACTGAAACGTGTTTCACATTTTATTTTCAAGCTTTTCCTGCACCTCAGCTTTATCGTGAGCTATAGTACAGAGTAAATATTCAGTTCAGTTTTACTTTAATTACATATAGTACCAAATCACCGTCACCTCAGGATGATTGATTATGGACTTCAGGGGGCACAGACAGGTCATGTCCCCTTTCATTACAGATGTAAGACGGGTTGAATCCGTCTCCACCCAGGTTTCTGGGCACTCACATCCCCGCTGATCTCACCTGGACTCACAACACCATCACCCAGCAGCACCTGCACCTCTCCGTGTCCTGAAGAAGAATAACCTGGACCAGAAAATGCTGCTTCTGCCGCTCCCCATTGCTCTCCTGCTGTCTGGTTGTCTGGTATTCAGCGGGCCGTTACTGAACTGGAAGGCCGGCGGAGTGTAATGCAAAAAATAGTTGACTTGCCCCCTGTCACCTCCCGTCTCAGAAAACACAGGTGACCCCTCGCACCCCGCCCACAGTATGTTTGACCTGCTGCCCTCTGGTCGGTGCCTCAGGTCCGTCAGGTCCCACAGCTCCAGACTAACAGCGTCTTCCCTGGATCATGTGAAGTGCTAACACCCCACCTCTGCCCACCCACCTCACCAATCTGACCCCTGTGTGAGTAACCCTCATCACTCAGGCCACTCACACATGGACTCTATACGGACCAAGTCTTTTTTTTTTGCACTGCCTCCAAGCACTAACAGTAAAGGGCTATTCTTTTCTTTTATAGGGTAGAGACTGCACAATATTGTAAAACTCCAACAATCAGATGACCCCCTATGAGCAAGCACTATGGCGACAGCTGGCCATTCACTTCTTAGAGCCGTCTGTGCTGCTGGGAGTCAACAGCGTACCGCTCACCTCGGGTCTTTGATTTGTTTGGTTGAGGTTCGGCATGTCAGGAGAAGTTAGTCCTTGATTGGGCAGTTTGGTTTAGAGCTCAGTGACTCAAATGTTTACGGTAAACTTTTCAATAAAGAGGAAAAACTCGAGTATTTGACTTTCAGTGTCTGCGACCAGCAGACGTCTGCTGTGTACCTGCTGACAACTCTGCATATTTCACTCAATTAATAAATGTGCTATAAAACAATAGCAGCAATACGATCCTGTGCAACCGTCAGTCTCACAAAGGAAAACAAAACGTAGTTCAGACTGTGAATTCCTGTGCTAGCTTAAATAAGTGTGTATTGCAGGAGCCAACCCTGATTTTTAGTTGTTGCTTTTCAGTCATTTAACAAACAGCCTCCCAGCATGCCGCGCTCTCCCAGACGCTGTTCTGTCAGAGGCCAAACCAGGCTGGATGAGTGTGACAGCTGGGCTAATAAATGATGGCGACCTTGTTTCACTAAGATTCTGTTTTAATTATTGATCGATTAAAACTTATTTTTCAAAGCGTAAAAACATCCTGTGCACACTGATCTCGTCTGTCTGCTGATCTTGTCCTTTTATGAACTTCATATTATAAGATTAGATTTCTGCCTGCAGTGGTCACATGACAGAGCTGCACTACAGAAGGAGCTTACACCAAACAACAGCAGCTTGGATGTAAAATGAATGCAGGCAAACAAAGAAAAGCTTTAGCACCTGATTCAACAACTGACAAATCCAATGGATATGGATACATTCAGTTCAATACTCAGGGCAGAGCACTGTTCCTTCACAGGAACATGTCAGGATTTATTCTCCCTGCTGCTGTCGCTCTTTGTCCAAACAGCTGACTGGAACCATCGACCCCAGGGATCAGCCCCTCCACCTGTGCTTCATCAGGTACATCTCCAAACTTCTGCATTTTGGTGCACCTGCATCAATCAGCAGGTTCTGTATTACTGATTTAAAATAAAGTGTTCAGATCTGTCAGATACAGGGTTAATTGTTTTTCCTTGAAACAATGAGGTATGAGAACAGATCGCAGTGTGCAGGCTCCACATGAGGACCTGGCTGTTCACAGAAAACTGAGAATGCCTCGAGGTAGCTGTTGTGATTTTGCCTGATATAAATAAAAGTGAACTGGAAATGCCCTGGAGAGGTGAACACTAGCACTTCCCTCATTTTAAAAGTCTAAAGTGTTCCCACAGGCGGACGGTTGGCTTCCTGATCGGAGACTCTGAGATCGTACTCGTCAGCGAGCTCTGTCGACGTCTTCCATCGGCATGGTGACCACTTTGCATCCTTGCACTGACGCTTCAGTGAATCTGACCACAGCAACAAATGGTTCCACGCACAAGAACACACACATCTACTCTTCAAAGGTTTATTGTTGATTGGAACTTTTCTGTGTTTTTGTCACAGCCCTGTTTCCTCGTTAAACAGTAAACTTCATTCCTTTGCATTTAGATTTAATGCAAAACATTTGTTCTTGTTTTTTTTTTTTGTGTCCCGTTTGGATCTTTAGCCATCAGAATTGTTGTCTTAAGGCCAAGAAAGATGCCAAGCGGATTTATTTTACCAAGTGGATCATCATGGCCTTGCCATATTGGTCCATTTGATTGACCTTTATTATAATTATGAATATATTTTATTTTCAGTTGCTACAAACGGGACAGACATGACCGGGGGATAGGACAGGGAGAAAGAATGAAAGAAAGAGAGGGAGAGAAAGAAAACCAAAGGGGGGAAGAGACGGTGAGAAGGGGGGAAGAGAAAGCAAACAACAAAGAGCAACATAATAAAAAAAACGGCACCATCACAATAAACTAGCTAGCAGTAGATATCAGTAGATACTAAATAATAAACGATATTGTGCAGCACGCAAGATAGACAGCGCACAATGTGCTTTGAGGCAGCAGCCAAGAAAGCTGTAGTCCGCGTCTGTGAACACCCGTGTGTACACCTGTGTGCATACCTGTGTGGATCAGCATGCTTGCATTCCAAAGGTTTCTCCATGTAACGATCTGCTAGGGAGTGTGGGGGGGCCACAGCCCCGTCCTCCAGGGTATGAAGCAGGTGTGGAGGAGATCAAAACTCCAGACATCCAGAGGCCCCCAGAACACAAGAGACCAAGGAAGACCAACAGAGGGGCAGCCGCGCCACTGTCCCAGAAAGAGCTGAGGAGAGTCCCAGATGAGGGCTCACTCAGCAGCCGCGGAGCAGAAGCCAGGGGGAGTTGCAGTGACGCGCCCGTGAGCTCCGCCGGCAGCCAGCTGTGCCTGAGTGACCGAGCCCCAGGCCAAGAGGCCAGGGGCACCCCACCTCCGAAGTGGCCCGAGCGAGCCCCAGGCTCCAGGCCCCGATAAGCGGCCGCCAAGGAGTGAGCCGGTGTGTACCCGGACGCCCACCCCCAGACACAAAGAACCACCAACGCACCGACACCTGAGGGAGTCCACCACTGGCAGGGGAAGTGGAACATTTGTTCTTGTAATGCACTTGTAGAGAAATGCAGCACATTTGTAGCTGTGTTACTCCTTCCACTCTTCAGTCTATTTCTGGATTTCTCTTTATCAAATTTGAGATAAGGCAGCAGTAAGTTCTGTAAAACCCATAGTGCTTAAAAGTCCATTATTGCATTCATAATGTACAGCATGCCTTGTGGGTTTTTAGCTGTGATGGTGATCATTCATTTGGTTCCTATTCTGCTGCACTGAATGACAATGATCACTGATCTAATTCACAGAAGAGATCAGGGGCTACTCTGCTGATATCAAAGCCGGTAAAGGCACAGCAGACATTTGTATTACTGTTTACTGTCCTTTTCTCCAAGCCTGACACACACACACACACACGCACGCACGCGCGCGGGTGTGTGGGCGTGTTTCTGTTGTGTGTCTGTCCAGCAGGGGGCAGCAGCACTCTGTGTGTGAGCCTGGCTCCAACTTTAGCACACAAACAGCCAAATCAGTTTTCTGGCTGAATGACACCCCCCCCCCCCCCCCCCCCCCAACCATCCAGCAGCTGAAACACACACCAGCTTCCACCTTATTATCGTCCCATACACCAACATCGCCCTCTTTAAAGCCGACTGTAACATGCTACATTTTCCATTTATTACCGGTTTCAGAGGCAGCGCTGGCTGCGTGCTGTTGTGCTCATCAGTCTGTGGCATAGGTCTCCATGGTAATAATCACAGTATGTGCGCTTGTTGATGTTGACAGTAAACATATCTCTCCACGGGGGCGCTGATGGTTACAGCCTAATGAACAGGACGTAGCGGCTGTCAGCCTCCATCCTGCGCTCTTCCTCTAACAGTCACATTTAAAGGAAGCACAGCCGTCCACTGGGAGGCCGGAATAATGTACATGATACGTATGATACAGACACGCCTCCCAAAGGAGGCTGGATATGTGAGAGCAAAGCTGGGAACTCGTCGCCTTCAGTGTGTGTGTGTGTGTGTGTGTGTGTGTGTGTGCGTGTGTCTGTCTGTGTGTGTGCGCGTGTCTGTGTGTGTGCGTGTGTCTGTCTGTGTGTGTGCGCGTGTCTGTGTGTGTGCGTGTGTCTGTCTGTGTGCGTGCGTGTGTTTGCGTGCGTGTGTGTGTCTGTCTGTGTGTGTGCTTAGCTGTGACCTGGAGGAGGACCTCTTCACTTATTCAGGGTAAAAACAGTTGATCTTATTCTTTGAACAAAACCAGGACTCTTCTTCCTCCCCCCTCCTTCATCCTGTGTGCAATAATGGCCGGTCCTGTGAGTGACAGCCACAATTTCCTATTAAGTCTCTGGTATCCCCTCAGCTGTCATTAGAAAAAACAAAATCCTCCTCCCGTGCTTTGGAGAGACGAGGGGGGGAGATGCGGGACAAAAGGGACAAACATGAAAGAGAAAGCGGGGGTACAGATCTGCCTTTCATTCCCACCAATAAGGATCTGATGTAATAAGATATAAAACGATGCTGCTAATGAGGCTGGCAGACAAAAGCTGGAACATAGACGGGGATGTGAGAAATGAGCAGTACGTCTCAGGGTTCCTGTGTGACTAATATTATTCCAAATTCCTAATCTGATCTGGAAAATTATGAGTCAGTACCTGTGTTCTCTGCTTGTTCTTATCATTCTCAGGCTCCCTCATCTTTTCCACTTTGTCTCTTCCAACCACCAGCCTGAATGTATATTTCAGTAGATGACAATGGCTGCACAGAGTCTGCTGTGCTGCCGCCTGCAGTGGGTACCAGCAGGGGTAAAAGTGCTGTGGCTTCAAAGACGGGCACATCGCAGCCCCAAGAACACAAGTGAAATCCAATGAATATCAAGTTTGCCTTATAGCAAGGTCAACAAAGCATTACAACCAAGGGCGTAGATTTGGTTTTGGCATTGGTGGGGATGGATGATTCAACCACCAAACCCTGCCCTGTTTCTTTTTTTCCCTTTTTGTTTTTGCAGGAGAAACATACTTGCCTACATATGCTATTCTACCTGCTTTTAAACCATTTAAAACTACAATTCATAATTTTATATGTGAATTATAGATTGTTAAATTACTTTAGTATTTTAGGCTTTAGTTTACTGCAGACATATTCCATATAAATCAGGTATCATGCAAAAATAAAAATAGCTTCAAATAGAGTCATGACAATAAAAGAATATGACTTTAAGGACTTAACGACATTACTTCAGTTACACCAACATCTCTGACACATTAGCACAAAGGGAACACTGAGTAACCTGGTGGGTTTTGTCCATAAAACTATTCATCTAAGATTATCACAAAGTAAAAGATCTCTCAGCAATATGAGGCAACATTTTAGCCTCTACTGCCCCGATCAAGTCAGTGAGCTGACATCTTTTATGCTAAACATGAACTACTGTTACAGCTACTGGTGTCCCACACAACAACTCAATGTCCACTATGTGAAGCAGCCAAACACATGCCTGCTCCTCTCATTAACTGAGATAAACTGCTGGCATATTGGTTTTACATCTATACTGTCCAGTCTCTGCTGGTGGACATACAGCAGCATTGTTTAATCTGATTTGAGTCATTGTTGACCTTAGCCATGGTTTTAGTCTCCTGAGAGCACTGAAGCTTCTTTCAGCCTCAGTACCTGCGTTTTATCCTCAGATTAAAATTATTACTATGTGCTTGATGTGCCTCACCTTTGGCCCTGGCTCCTCCCCTCTGACTGCACTAGGACATACTGCCACCTGATAAAATAACACATTGATTCTTGCCATATAAAAAGTGAGACATGTCAATTCTGATTCTTTGTCAAATATACACTAATGAATCAATTTACATCAGCAGCCTGACAACTGTCATGATAATAAATACTAGTTAATCTATAGCACCAAATCATCAGCCAGTCACCCGTGACCTCGACTCTTCACCTCTGTCTGAGCTACAACATGGCAGAGCTGCCTCTGTCACCTGATGAATAACAGTGAGACACTCCACATACATGCAGTCACACATGTGCTTCAAATACAGTCATGAACCACCAAGTCATCAAAGGAGCTTGCAAAGAAAAGCGTCTGGACTTCTTTAAGTTACTTGAAGACGTTTCACCTCTCATCCGAGAAGCTTCTTCAGTTCTAAGGTCAAATGGTGGAGAGTCCCAGATATAAACCTATTGGGAGTATCCCCCCACAGAGGGACAAAAGGACCCCCTGATGATCCTCTAATCCCCTGAGCCAAGATGTGAAACTGGGTGTGGGTCTCAATCAGCCAGAGTTTCGGGTGTGTTCATTGTGAAACCTGGCCCCACCTTATCATGCGAATTCCTGGGATCAGATGGCCCAGGATGTGAGTGGGCGTTAAGGCGTCTGGGGAGGGATCTCAAAACTGGATTATAGATGGCAGAGAGTTGGTGTCGTAAACCCCGCCTCTGTTCAAAGATGGTCGCTCACAGTGGACATAGATGCTTCTTTCACTCCTCTTTCAAACCATCTGTCCTCTCTGTCCAAAATGTGAACATTGGCATCCTCGAAAGAGTGTCCTTTATCCTTAAGATGCAGATGGAGGTGTTACTTCAAGTCATCATCCAACTTCACCTGTGATCTTGTGTCACCATTGCTCTCTGAGCTTTGTGTTGGTTCTTCTGTCACCTGACAAATAGGACATAGATGACAATAAGAATAAAATGTGGAGCTGCTTCAGTGTGTCTGTCACTTTGTGCAGATCTTGGCTCATCAGTAATGTTTGTAGTGTGAGTGCATTTTTAAAACAAGTTGTGCAAACTGCACTACAAGGTGGAATATTTACAAAATAATGACTATGACCTATGAATACGTCAGTGCCTTTAAGATGAAATTATTGTGTCACCAACATTTTAACGTTAGACATATAATTCTAACAGCCTCTGTAAACTAATATCGTGGCTGCTCGAGGCTCCGTTTTCTCTGACAGCTTCACTTAGATTAGAATTAGAAAAGCTGCTCTGAGACTGAGAGAACTAATAGTGCTGCCTGCTGTGCAAACACGTTATTCATGGTTACATACAGTTTTAGACTGATGTGGGCCAAAGCCTAGCATAGCCTGTAACGTTATTGTGACGGACACATTTTATGAGTGAACTTGGCTTTAAGTGACTTACAGGTTTCTCTGAAAAATACTTTCTTACATCCAGGTTCTTCCTCTTTGCTGCCGTCCTCCTCTCCTCGCAGCGCAGGCTTGCCGCTGCTGAAACTAAGCAGAGCTCCCTGAAAGGCTCAGCCAATCACATTGGCCATATTTGTCACATGAGGTAGGACTCCAGTAGAGAACGTAATTTAACTCTTTCTGCACCGCTGGGTGAATGAGACGCTGACAGATCGTTTTTTTTCTTTCTATCGGGTTTGTTTTTCTTTACTCGAAGAGATCAAATTATTGGTGGGGACAATTCAATAATCGCTGGATATTGGTGGGGACATGTCCGTTCCGTCCATGCCAAATCGACGCCCTTGATTACAACACACATTCAAGTTCACACAACAAGGCTAAATTTAAGGAAAAGAGCAGGGAACAGTCGAGACCTGTTCCCCGAACCAAAGGTTTAGGGCAGCAACGCACAGGCAGCATACACAGAGGTAGGACATAAACACATCTCCACATCCAAGAGAACAAATTATATTTCATTTTTGTTTTTTTCCTGACATCAGCAAACATTTTCATTTTTTCATTTCATTCAAGAAGTTTCCCTCAAAACAGTTTCCATGTGATCAGAATTCACAGGAAGAATAACTGTGTTGTGTCCATCACACAGTCCTTACTTCTCTGTATAGGCGGTGATGATCTATATTTTACAGTAACAGTCGTTAAGAGACTCCAGTGTAATTACCCTGGGTGGGTGCTGTGACTGTGGACTAGCAGCTTTATTACAGAGAGGCTGCATCGAGAGGCAGAAAGGAGTCAAAGAGAAGCTGGAGGGAGCCGGAGACTGACCTGCAGAGAGCACTGCAGACTGATCGGCTGAACATGATGAGCCATGGGATTAGCGGCTGATAGAGCATCGTGGTCATGTGGTTTATCAAATGCACAACCGCTCCTATCTGTTTTCATGGCACACAGAGGAGATAAAGACGTATATCCTGGTTGTAACCAGTGTTGGGGAGTAACGGAATACATGTACCGCCGTTACGTAGTTAAAATACAAAATATGAGTAACTGTATTCCGTTACAGTTACCGTTTAAAAAGGTGGTATTCAGAATACAGTTACTTTGTTGAAATAAAGGGATTACACTGCAGTATTTTCCTGTTTCACATGTTCGGCTCTGCCCTCTCTATTTTTGACAAAACCAGGCATTAAGAGGCTCCAATGCCTGTGTCTCAATCTCGCGGCCCATCTCACCCCTACTTGCGGCCGCATAATGACGTGAAGAAATATTTTTTTAAATTATTCACAAAGAAGATTTAATATGAAGGCAACAGGCAGAGTGTTACAGGCATCGCCCTAAAGCATGTAGCCTCATGGGCAGTGTAGTCCGTGCTGCAGGGTTGAATGGACGACCATACCGGTGATGTGTCTGTGAGCGAGGAGGGAGAAAAAGGAAAAGTACGAGCTGTCACCGAGCAGAAAGCTGGAAGCATGTAAATATAATAATAACCACTGCAGCCAAACAGAGAGCCTGACGAGCCCAGTTGTAAGTAAGCTATTAAGACTCGACTGTACACCGTGTTCGTGTTTTCCTCCGAAACAATAAGTTCTGTTGGAGCAGCCTTTCAACGCCTCTCTCTGTCTCTCGTTAGCAAAGTTGACCCACACAACAAAGTAAAGCTAGTTTTCGGCTACGAGCCCGACACGAACCCGACGTATTAGCCAGAGGTCCCTGTACTACAGTTCGGAGCCGCTGACCTGTTTTATATACGCGCGGAATAGTTTTCTACACGAGATCGCTGCAAAAAGGGCAGCCTTAGCTAATGTCCACCTACTGTTACTCATTTATATTAAGATTTAAACATCTAGTTGGTGTTGGTTTGGAGAGTAACCTTCAGTAATAGTAATAAATCACACAGCAATGGGACATTCATGTAGTTGTAAAAAGCATGACAATATAATAGGTAATCCAAAGTATTCAGAATACGTTACTCTCATTGAGTAACGTAACAGAATACATTACAAATACATTTTGGGGCATGTCACCTGTAATCTGTAGTGGAATACATTTTAACAGTAACCTTCCCAACACTGGTTGTGGCAGGCCGTTTGTTGGGATCAGTATGTGGACTTCAGAGACATTCGAAGTAGACGTTGACAGGTAAAGTGGAGGGGATAGGGACGGGGGCATTAGCATGAACTTGATAGGCAAATGGCACCAAAGTAACCAGGGTGGTGCTGGCTTCAGTAAGCACAGTGGAGCTGTAGCTGAAACTCAGTCTTGTGTGGAGCAATCAGTGCAGCCACATTGGACTAATTAAGTCTCCTAACAAGCTTTGCTGCTGAGGATCCAGATCTTTGTGACACAGGGAGGCATCGTCTCCTCCTTTCTCTCATTTCCAAGAATGACACCTGGACCTTGGACACAGTTCAAACCTGTTGAGTCTCTTTGTGTGACGTACCGCAGTGAGGAGACAGCCATATCTCTCAGAATACAATTCCTCATATTTCATCATAACCTCTGGCATCTTCTTCAGCTTGCCCACTCCACTGACCGGAGACTGAATTGAGGCTGATGCTGCAGCTCTCCGGGTCAAAAGGTTTGACTCAAATTTCCAGGCAAACTCTCGACGCTTAATTACATGTTTTTCTTCCTCTAATCATCCACCCACGCACCCTCGGGCCCAGCCGACCCTTCTCACCTGATGTTTGTAGCGGTGCAGTACAAATCAGCTGTGGTCTCACTCAAAAGGATTCAGAGAATATAACTCAGCAGGAGAGGGTTATAACCATGACATTTAATGCAGCACATTTCAAAAGCCTTGTAATTTCTGTGTACGAGCTGCACAGCATCGCTCAGTTGTATCAGCACCACAGGATAAATTGCTTACAGAAGACTGAAGTGCCCTGCTCATATTTAAAAAGGAAGAGTTCAAAATGAACATTGTTTCCGTGCCTCAGCTCCATCCGGATGGCTCAGGATGCAGCGTCGTTTAAATACGAGCCCTGGAGAGGGAAAGGAAAAAGGGCTGGTGTCTCTCTCTGTTTGTGTGTGTCAGAAGGAGGAATATTACAGGAAGGGGAAAGGGAGAGAAACAAATGTGAGAGCTGTCGTGCATGAAATTAAAAGATACCTTGCAAATGCTTCTGGCTCTGACGCTTACAGTGGCTCCTCCTGGAAGACTCTCTGTCTCTCTGTGTTTGTCTGCAGGGAAGGCAGATGTGAGGCGGCGCAACCTTTAAGGAACATCCAGATCGATGAAGCTCTTCAGTTCCCCAAGAACTGAACGCTGCTGTTGCCTCGAGCTAAAAGCTCAGGATGGGGATCCTGGGATATGGGATATTTGCTCTGCCACTTGTTTTGCTTTGAACTCCACAGTATTGTTGGAGAAAATCTTTGCTGGGACTACCTCCCCCAATCCATGTGTGCTTGTTTTTGGTTTGTACTCCCAGAGCAGACTGCCTGCAGCCAGAGCAGAAATGTGACCCAGCCCCACACTTTCCCTGGCTGCTGGCCACAAAATCATTCCTACTTGAGTGTCTGGCTACCACTGGATGTTTGAGGACAAGACTATATTGATTTTAGGAGCATAAATGCCTTTGAACTTTGCACCTTCTTCGCTTGGTTTCCACTGTTTTTTTCACAGGTTTAACTGAGGATGTGTTAGAAACTAGGCCAGCAAAACAGAGTGGAGTAGAGCATTACTGCTGCCATTACACACAAGTCCTCTGGGATGATTTTATTGTCTTTTTGTTTTTGATTTATTTGGGTTATCTTTGTCTAATATTAACGTTTCATCTGAAACATGTAAAGGTGACAAACATGCAAAAAACATATAAACTCAACAGGGGCAAACATACTTGCAGGTACGAGGAATTTCCTGTATGTGTCAGTGATGCTGAATCAGTGCCATAGCATAGGAACTCTGCTGTGTGTCCACTATGTGCTGCAGTGTCGGCGGGATCATCCATGATGGATAACAGCCACCTCCTCTCCACCGCAGTTTCAGCTGGGTCCAGTCTTCCTGCTCAGTTAACTCAGTCTGCTGGTGCCACCCATCAAACCACAGCACACTTCCTTTTGGGTTACAGCCTCTGCGCTCGTCTTCTAGCTCAGCCTGCTGTGCGCCCCCAGGTACTCTCACTCCCCAACCCCGTCAGATTCCCGTCCCAGGATAGACACAGTTCAAGTAGCCGTCCTCTTCCATCGTAAGTCCATCACTATCTCTCTGATCTTCTTCACAATAAGAAACACTCCCACATAATCATCCTGCCTATCACTCATACATACAACCAGCTCAGAATATTTCTGATGTTCTAATATACTGAAATATTAAGGTGTTCAAGGTGAACAGGAATGGAGACGGCCCAGTCCACTGTGGAGCTCCTGTGCCCAGTGCCCGTCTGTCAGGAATCCCAGAGAAGCTGGGCCTGTTCACTGGTACGACTGTCAGTAGCTGGATCATGTCAAATGCACTTGAGATATAAAAATGTGATGGTCACTGTGCAACTGCTATATTGGTCGCTGATTTGTTTTTGTTTTTGTTTTTGAATGTCAAAAATGTATATTTGTGAATGTGGAGATGTTATATTGGTTTCACTGGTAAAAATAAATAATTGAAATGGGTATATATTTGTTTTTTGTTAAGTTGCCTAATAATTCTGCACAGTAATAGTCACCTGCACACACAGATATCCCCCTAAAATAGCTAAAACTAAAAACAAACTAGAAACTACTTCCAAAAACATTCAGCTTTGATATTAATGAGTTTTTCGGGTTCATTGAGAACATGGTTGTTGTTCAATAACAACATTATTCCTCAAAAATACAACTTGCCTAATAATTCTGCACTCCCTGTATTTTCTAGTCTTTGTCTTAGAATGAAGTTGGTTTGGAAACATATTCAGCGATGCTTCATCTCCTGCTTTGAGTTTCTGTGGGCGCCCCATGCTAGCAGTGTTCAAGCGTTTTGTTCCTCCCCCCCCTCCCCCCCCCCCTTTCATACTGCGCCCCCCTGTAATGGCTCTGCGCCCTCCCTAGGGTGGTTACTCAGAACCAGTTTCCAACTTGTCTTTACAAACTGTGGCTAACTGAAAGAACTCTATTCTCATAATCACCTGCAAATAAGTCATCAGAGCAGACTGCGGACACCACATGCACACTTTAGTTTCCTGGATTTCAGATCATTTTGTTTTTTAGGAAACCTACCACAGAACTGCATTGAAAAGCTCATTATGTGTGTAATTTTAACTGAATGTGATTCTGAGATGGCTGTTTATGAATTGTTGAGACTAGTAGTTAAACATATGCTATTTTATGACCAGTAGTCAATGTAGTAAATTAGTTTAACAGCTGTGGGCCATATACTATCCTTTAGTTCTAATGGTGTGCTATGTATGTAGTTTAGTCTTTATTATACTCTTGAATAAAAGAAACATAATCATTTGTAGTTCATTAGATAAAGTGTGCATTACTCTGTATCCTTGATCAGCTGTGAATGTCTTACACTGTTTTCTTGAAATGTTTTATTGCTGAATCATGTGAAGAAGGCTGTAAGAGGGAGACTAGGTGTCTGGGCAGAAGAGATAAAACCACATTCCTTACCCCCCTTCCTACTTCACACAGAAAGACAGGGAGGCAAGGTCAGGAGCCAGGCTCGCTAAGAATTAGAAAAACATGTGAAGATGCAGCTTTTATGACAAAAAGGGGGGCTTTGACTAGCTATAAAAGTCTGTGAAAGTTGCTACCATTTTGAGACATGCTGTCGAACCTCTGCAGGCATCTCTCCCGTCCGGACGTTGTAATGCTCTGACTGTTGAATTGTATGGAAATAAATGATTGTTGATTGAGCATTTATACACCGAGTATTGTCCTTCCTTCAGCCCAAAGATTCAAAGAATTGGGAGATTTCAACAGAATGATAAGCTTCTTTCTATTTACATTTCAGAAATCATTTCCCAGCCAGTTATCTTTTAATTATAACTTCATATTTCTTTAGTCGGTTTCACGATGAGCCTATAAATCAGTCGTTTATCTCTCTGATGTTTCATAATGATGACTTAGATATGTCTGTGCTGATGCTGTACACGTCTTTCTGTGATAAATTAGAGGTACAACTGATGAACAGCCACATGGATGTGTAGCTGTTGGAAAAGCTCTCAGTAACCAGTTCAAGTCTAGTTAACCAGAGTTCTACTCATTGTTCTAGTCATGATACAGATATATCTCTGTACCAAGCTCCTCACTCTATCTCTAAGGCAAAGCCCAGACACCCTTTGGAGGAAGCTTTTATCTGTAATCATGCATTTGGTCATTATCATATCTCATGGCCATAACTGTATAGGGCGCCGTTTGTAAACTGAAACATGTCGAAATTAACGACAACTTTTTTCCACATTTAGCTGTAAATCTTACAAAAACAGTCATTTTTTACAACATTTAGTAAAATATGTGTACCTTTTTATATTTAAACACAATTTTAAATGTTCAATCTAAATGTTACGGGAAACTAAATATTTAGCTAATATGCAAATTTATTGTACGGGTCAACGGAAATACCAAAATAAAAGCTTCAAGAAAACCTCAAGCGCTAAAGTGTGCCGGTCGTGGTCAGGTTGTGTGTCTGCGCTGCTCTCACTTTTCACTGCCATGAGCTGCTTCACTGATTCCCTACCAGCATGTCCAGCGATTTAGCTGAAAACATTGGAAGATCCAACGATTCAGCGGTAGTGCAGTCTCCACCTCATCAACGCCGCAGCGCTTGGTAAGTTTGTTGTATAGCATTTTGGACCGGTTGATAGCAGTGTTAGCAAAACTAGCAAAGCTAAATTACTTAGCTAGTCCTCAATTATTTCATTTGGTAGGCAGCAGACAGAGATCGAACATCATACAACTCTATTTATTTATTTGGTAGGTAACAGTCGTTCTTGATGTAAATGTTTCCTTAGGAATCCAGCAATGCACCCGGACCAAGTAGACCTGCCGTCTCCACTGGGATACCGCTCGATAGGCCTTCTTACACATATCATTTAGCTGACTGGCTTTGATATACAGTCAGGTTCATAAATATTTGGATACAGACACATTTTCTAATGTTGCTTCTGTACATTACCAGAATGAATTAAAAATGAAACGACTCCAATGCAGCTGAAGTGCTGACTTTCAGTTTTATTTCAATGGGTTGGACAAAATGATTGCATAAAATTGTGAGGGGAAAAAAAAGTATTTTGTAACCCAAATCCAAATGCTATTTATGGTCTCCTCACAACAATTATAAGAAAAATAAACTAGGCCAATATGGCATGTTTGTTAATACAGAGACACACATGTTAATGTGATCTCTGGTCTCCCACTCAGAGACACGGGTCTCCGAGTGTCCAGCATTCAGAGGCTACCTGAGGACTCATGTGAGAGAAAGTCTGCTCACACAGATATGTAGAGCCAAATACTGTCAATAAGGCCTCTGCAATGTTCTGAAGACAGTTAAACTTGTCAGGTAGTGATGTCCAGCAGGTGAACATGCAGCTCCATGAACACACACAGCTGTGGATTCCAGCTGCTTCGATGTTGCATTAACTGGCATCAGCCAGTTAATGCGAGACAAACCAGCTGCTGATTAAAGCTTTCTGGTTTGATCAGAAAATAAAACATTGGTCCAAACACCTGAAAGTCCCAAAAATGCATTGTGTCTCGAGTCTACGGATGTATCCGTGTATTTCCGTGGTGCTGATGCTGAGCGGACAGCTTCTGAAGCATTTGAAGTGTCGGAATGTGGAAATTTCGACATCGCTTGATAAAACTGCCAGCTAGCAAAATCCCTTTCACCTGTAGGCTAACTTATTTTTAGCCAATTACAAGCTGAATCTGGTAGTTGGGGTTGTTAGTTAAGATACCGTCATTAAGAAGCGGCACAACTAATGTGTCTATGCGAGCTAATTTGCGATTTGCACCATTGGTGGGGCCATTTATTTTTTAATGCACCTTCTCAGATTAACTGCGTGTCGTGCCCAGGGCTGGACTGGGACAAAAAATCGCCAGGTATTATCGGGGCGATAATACCCCCGACTGTGGCTCAGGGGGTTGGGAATCGCATCTGTAACCGGAAGGTCGCCGGTTCGATCCCTGGGCTCTCTGTCCTGGTCGTTGTGTCCCTGGGCAAGACACTTTACCCTACTTGCCTACCGGTGTTGGCCAGAGGAGCCGATGGCGCGATATGGCAGCCTCGCTTCTGTCAGTCTGCCCCAGGGCAGCTGTGGCTCCAACTGTAGCTTGCCTCCACCAGTGTATGAATGTGAGAGTGAATGAATAGTGGTATTGTAAAGCGCTTTGGGTGCCTTGAAAAGCGCTATATAAATCCAATCCATTATTATTATTATTATTATTAAAGCCATAAAGCCTTTGAATGAAAACAGACGCTGTTGTGACAGTGATGTACAGTCTTGTTAGTATATGTATGATTTCTATACATTTTACATCAGATAAAAACTTTGGTTGTAAGATTCAGATAATTATTTGTTAAAAGCGAAACATTTTAAATGAGAATAAGAAAGTATTTCTTTGTGCCCCCCTCTCCCTGTTAATGCCCTACCTGCCCCCCTGGCAACACTTTGCTAGACCCGCCCCTGCACAGTTACCAGCTCTCAGCTACACGGAAAAGGATCCTGGTGTTATTTGTCTCTCAGAAACAGTTCATAACTTCAACTCATTCATGTGACCTAAAAGGTAAACCTGTTTCTCCATCACCTGTTCAGCTCTGATGATTCAGTAAGGACATCTCCTGGTTTCACCTTCATGTTTCCCTCTCACCACATATCCAAACCATATCATGACCAGCAGCTTTACAGCTGTGGCTCCAGCAAACATCAGCTGATACTAGAAATTAATATTAAATAAATTCTAACAACAGCTGATCAAATGTGCTGCTGTTGTTTAGCGTGACATCCGCTGGTTTCCGCTTTCTGGCGCAAAGTGGGCGATAAACAAACAAGAGAGACGATCAGCTAATCATCTGCAAGTTTTCTAACAGCAACGTTTGTTTTGTGCCCAAATCATTTTGCACATCATTAGAATGAAAGTCATTGGCCATGTTTGCATAGCCCTTTTTAAAATGATGCTTTCATGACATTATTGTGTGTTGGGTGGTGGTCCCGGCTATCCAGACTGACAGTGGGACATTGAATGTCACCTCTCCGGTGGGGAGGGAGCCTGAGGTTGTCTAAAAATTGGAGTCTGTTTTATACCAAATGCAGAAAAAAAATGTTTTAAGAAAGCAATTAAGTTCATGTCCAAAAAATATGATTGTTTGCTCGCAGGACACCAGGAGAGATGAGTCCTCCGTCACAGATGGTGTGGTCAGTGAAGATGGTCGTCTGCAGGTTCAAGCTCATTGCATCTGCAACCCACATCCACTGCCACTGTACTTAAGGGAGGTTAAAGACTTTGTCTGCACCTACATTTGGATCACCTCGATCCATGACAGTCATTCAGCAGTGATGCCTGGACTGGAAACAAGCATCCTTAAAACATTGCAACATTAAAGCTCCTGTGTTGGAATGAAAAACAAATGTGTTGTTTAAATCAGAGACTGCACTTGTGACAGAACAACAAATATTTTATTTTGATTATATAAGTAAGTACAAAAGGAACTTGTGGTAGGCCTAAACTTATTTTCAGAATAATTACATCTGAGACTTTGTTTCATTGTAAGATTATAACAGTGATGGCAACATAATTGCTTGTTGTTCAGCAGAACAGTGTCCAGTATGTTGGCTGTTATACTTTGTTGTGTTTGAAAATAAAAGTTGGGCTGATTTTAACATCATTACAAAAAGTGTTGTTAATTATTTTTAATCATATTCAGGTTACCACAAATTGTTTTTTCATTTAGTTGAACTTGAAATGTTTGTCAGTAGGTAAACAATTAGTATTGTACGGTCAGAAATATCAAGTTATTCTTAATACTGCAGACTTGCATTGTGTAAGTTGTCCTAACAGTCATCCTCCCTCCCCCCACTTGGTAGGTCAGATCATAACCTGATTCACCTCACCCCCCGCTATGTGCCAATTGTGAGGAGGGAACCTGTGACCACCAGGACTGTTAGGAGGTGGTCAGAGGAGGCAATAGCGGAACTACAGGGCTGTTTCGAGGTGACCGACTGGGAAACACTCTGTGAGCCTCACGCCGAGGACATCAATGGGCTTACTGAGTGTATCACAGACTACATAACTTTCTGCACCGACTCCATTGTTCCAGCTCAGACTGTTCATTGTTACCCAAATAACAAGCCGTGGGTGACTAAGGACATCAAAGCCCTCCTCAACAACAAGAAGAGGGCTTTCAGAGGGGGCAACAAAGAGGAGGTGAGGAAGGTCCAGGTGTTACTAAAGGACAAGATCAGAGAGGCTAAGGACAATTACAGGAGGAAGCTGGAGTGGAAACTCCAGCAGAACAGCATGAGAGAGGTGTGGAGGGGCATGAAGACCATCACTGGATTCAGGCCAACCAACAGCAGGGGAGCTGAGGGAGGTGAGAATAGAGCCGACGAGTTGAATCTGTTTTTCAATAGATTCGACACCACAGTGTCTGCTCCCACCCCCACAACCTCACCTGCAGTCAGCCTGGAATCCAGAGCCACACCACTGTGCCAGCCTCTCTCTTCACATGTTGCCTCCTGTGAGATTCCTGACACCCCTCCCCCACCCATCACCTTCACTCAATACCAGGTTGAGATGCAAATGAGGAGACTTCACTCAGGCAAGTCTGCTGGACCAGACGGAGTGAGTCCCCTTGTCCTCAAGGCCTGTGCCCCCCAGCTGTGTGGAGTCTTTCATAAACTGTTTATGCTGAGTCTGAGTCTGCAGAGGGTCCCGGTGATGTGGAAGACATGCCTCGTCCCTGTACCAAAGACGCCTCGTCCCAGTGGCCCCCAGGATTACAGGCCCGTGGCACTGACCTCCCACATCATGAAGACCCTGGAAAGGCTCATCCTGGACCAGCTGCGACCCATAGTAAGACCACATCTGGATCCCCTTCAGTTCGCTTATCAGCCTCGTCTCGGAACAGAGGACGCCATCTCAATCGTGTCTACACCCATCTGGACCAGCCGGCGAGCACTGTGAGGGTCATGTTTTTTGACTTTTCCAGTGCTTTCAACACCATCAGGCCGACCCTCCTGGGTGATAAGTTAGCAGCGATGCAGGTGGATGCTTCTCTGGTGTCCTGGATTGTTGATTACCTGACAGGAAGACCACAATATGTACGTCTCCCACAGTGTGTGTCTGACAAGGTGATTAGCAACACAGGGGCACCACAGGGGACTGTCCTCTCCCCCTTCCTCTTCACCCTCTACACCACAGACTTCAGCCACTGCACAGAGACCTGCCATCTTCAGAAGTTTTCTGATGACTCTGCGGTGGTTGGATGCATCAGCAGGGATGATGAGACAGAGTACCGGGCTGTGGTCGACTCCTTTGTCACGTGGTGTGAGCAGAATCATCTGCAGCTCAACGTGGCAAAGACCAAGGAACTGATCGTGGACTTCAGGAAGACCAGGAAACACTTGACCCCTGTTTCAATCCAGGGGGTCAGTGTTGACATTTTGGAGGACTATAAATACCTTGGAGTACACATTGACAATAAACTGGACTGGGCTAAAAACACCACAGCACTTTACAGGAAGGGCCAGAGTCGTCTCTATTTTTTGAGCCGACTGAGGTCCTTCAACATCTGCCAGAAAATGCTGAGGATTTTCTATGAGTCTGTTGTGGCCAGTGCGATCCTCTATGCTGTTGCATGCTGGGGGAGCAGGCTGAGGGTCGCAGATGCCAACAGACTTAATAAACTGATCCGTAAGGCCAGCAATGTTGTGGGGATGGAGCTGGACTCCCTCAAGGTGGTGTCGGAGAGGCGGATGCTGTCCAAGATAAAGACAATGTTGGATAACACCTCCCACCCACTCCATGACATGTTGGTCAGTCACAGGAGCTCGTTCAGTGAGAGACTGAGATTACCCATGATGCACCACTGAACGACACAGGAAATCATTCCTGCCTGTGGCCATCTCCCTGTACAACGCATCCACTTACACATGTTTCTTTTCCAAATATTTATTTATAAGTGACTTATGTATGTATGTATGTATATATATGTATATATTGTACTATTCTTAGTTAGCGTATTTTCTGTCTTGTCTTAATGTTGGTTTAAAATGGAGCACTGTAACAAAAAATAATTTCCCCCAGGGATCAATAAAGTATTCTGATTCTGATTCTGATTCTGAAGTAAGCTTTACTTAGTTTTTTTGAGGCAACGAGTTTCCTCAATTTTTTTGAGTTCTGGGAACTAACAAGGCTGTACAGTGTACTCAAAATGAGTAAGTTGTCCTAACTTGGTCATCTTACGTAAACTTGATCCAATTTTCTTGAGTTCTGGGAAAAAATGAGCTTGTACAGAGTACGCAAAATAAATACGTCGTCCTAATTTAGTCATTTTTAGCTAAGCTTTACTCAATTTCTTTGAGTTCTGGGAACTAATTAGATTTTACAGTGTACATCTGACTGGTCTGAAGCACAACTTAGAGAAGAAAGAGCAGCAATCTTCAGAAGAGTTTTCTTTGGTGTGGCCAAAAAGTTGCCTCGATTTGTTACACCACCTGCCTCTATATAACGGCAGGGCTACAAAAACCTGCGCAGGTAAACATTTTATATTGCAGTGCAGAAATATTTATTGTCTAAAAAGTGAGTCTGTTCCCTTAACGTAATTTTATTAATTTTATGAATTAATATTGCAGTTTTAGCAGGTGTAAACAGTTTTTAGTGCAGCCATCTGCCTCTGTGTTACCAGTGATTTGGTGCAACTGTATTTGATTTTATGTAGAACGTGCTTTCTGTTCCCTCAGGAGGAACCAGAAGAGCTGTCTGACGGTGACTTTGAAAGTCCAGTCTGACGGAGAAGACGAGGTATGTGACGTGAATGAAAACCTAGTGAGGTTCTAAGCTCAATGACCAGCTAGATTTTGTTACTGCAGTGAGTAATAATTCCTGGGGGGTTTGTTTGATGAGAGGTGAAAGTGAGGCCAAGCATCAGGAAACAGAGGGCTGCACTCAGGAGAGTGAAAATAAGGGACAGCAGATGTTTCCATGTAATGTGGCAGAGTTTGTGTAAGCTGTTGTGTAGGAGTTAAAGAAATCCTTCATTCTAGATGTTGTTTAGGATTTTGTTTTGATGCAGGTTTCCAATTTGCATGTTTGTTTGTTTTGTTTTGTTTTTTGAATCACTGCAACTTAAGGATTTACATTTAATCTTTTTTTTTTTTTAAATGATGTAGTGTGACAAATTCTTCAAGGCTGACATGTTTTATGATTTCTAATATCTCTTGTCTACTTAGCCCTCTTTTTCTGGAGGAAGATGAAGCTCTTGAAGAGGCAATTCAGCGTAGCCTCCTAGAAGAGTCTGATAGACAGAGTGAAGTTCATATTTCAAGGTAAGATTTGAAAGTAACCTTTGATTATTGAATATCTTATTTGCATCTTTACTAATTTAATATGGACTATCACAACATAATTATCTGTTGTAACTCTGCACTTGAGTCAAATGTACAGCAAATTTCCATTTTCCCCCGAGATCTGTTTGTCATTGTCCCATTTTTATATAGTTCTTTTAAGAAGCTCAGCAAAGAAGAAATTGAAGGTCTTCTTAGAGCTCATAGTGAGAAAGTCATTACACCAGGAACAACACAGCTCCATATCAGTCGAGCCAATGTGTGGTCGACTGCTTTGCGTCAGTTCAAGAGACCCAAGTTTGCAGAAAGCTGTGAGATGCTTTATGTCACATTTGCAAGCGATGAACATGATACAGAGGAAGATGCTCCTGACCTTGGGGGGCCAAGGCGGGAGTTTTTCCGTTTACTGGTGAAGGCCATCTTTCAGGTGGTGCTTTTGAAGGTAATATGATTTCATAGACAAACTAACTAACTTACTTACTCAAGGCCTAAAGGCTTGTTGACGACACCCGTTCTTATAATGTTACAAACGCAACAACCACCTGATCTGAACATTGTTTGACAACATTAACAAGTTAATAAATGACTACAGATAACAAATCTGTTATATGTTCTGTGTGTCTGAAACAGTAAAAACAAAAAAAAAACTAATACATTTTTGTCTGCCAATCTCAAGATATCACTTGAGGTCTGTACAGAATATACTTGTTTTGTATTTTTCAGCTACACCAAATGGATGCACACTGAAATTTAACATCCTAAACTTGCAAAATGGAGTATATCGAACCATTGGCAGGATGTTGTCCACAATAATAGTGCGGTGGAAAAGCACCTGCCTTTCTCTCTCCACATGTAGTCAGGAGACATTGTTCAAGTACACCTAACACCGGATGATATAGGTGACCCTGACTTAAGAGAGAATCTGAAAAAGGTGAATTGCAATATTATAACAAGAATATTGTAATATTTCCTATATTCACAAGTCTTCTTGCCTTTTTTTATAAGTGCCTAGCCATAGTTTTGCTATAATATATACACTGTTGGTTATTAGAGGCAATTCCATGTATTATATTTTCAGTTTGTTTCCTTTTTGTTAAAAAAGCTTATATTGGTGAAGTACAGCCAAATAAACCAAAACAAAAATGTTTGAGTGCAATTAAAATGAACCATCTGCCATATTTGTACACTGGTAAAAAAACAAACATTTAAAGTGTTTTTCTTAAATATTTAGGTTGTAAATGCAACAACTCAACATGATTTGGAGAAAGCAGTCAGCTGCTGCGACTCATGGCGATATCAAGGTTGAAGGTCTTCCACTCACGGTCACCGTGGCCAATAAAGATCTGTTCGTGAAAATGCAGCTCTATACCTCGCAGTCCTGCAACGGAAAAGCTGTTTCGATCAACTACCTGATCGCTTGTCCTACTATGGAGTGAAAATTTATTTTTTCTGTATCAATTAATCATTATTTTATAATAAACATTTAGAGTGAGCTACTTTTTGTATTTAAAACTGGAATTTAACCATTATTTAAACTTTTCTGTCTAGATTTTATCACTCCTGAGTAGGGATGGGTATCGTTTAGGTTTTATCCGATACCGGTGCCAAATCGGTACTTTTGAAACGGTGCCGGTGCTCAAACGGTGCTCAAACCGGTGCTTAAAGAATAGAGAACACAAAATTGGTCCAAAAACCTCTCATGCTCAGCTGTTTTTTTGTAAAAAGATAACAATGTTAGCCTTTTCTGCAGCTATGGGGCATATATGGTATCACTCTTGGCTGGAAGCAGTGCTTAAACAATGGAAAAAACACGAACTTTGTCCAAAAACCTCTCATGTTTAACTGTTTTCCACTTTTTCTTTGGTCACTTTAGCCTTTTTGGCCAGGGTGAAGGGAGCATCTGCCATCAAACAAGAAGACAGCCGCATGTAGCTATGATGATGTTTGCTAGTTCACCTTACATGCATTAATGTAATAACGTGGTTAGTCTACTCAACGTAAATTACACACGAACAACATTTAGCTACTCACGCAGAGAAGAACGGCTGCTGCTGCCATCATCATCCGTCATCATTTATGCTACACTGGCAGGGCTAGGGGCCAGGACTCTCCTCTTCGTGTTTTTGGGGGATGTTGCATAACAGGCAACCCACCCGCAGTAGATGCGCTCCGTGTGAGGTCTCGCAGCAAGCTATCAAATACGGCGCATTTCTGGGCTTTTAAAAAAAACGCTATGCGTCGCCAGGTGTTTCATCGGATTTGAGGTGTTACCTCCTTTGGCAGTATCACAGTATCAGCTTAAAGCACTTGTTGCTGCTGAGTTTGCTCTAAAAGAACGTACGTACCTGGGCCCGCCTACTATTCTCGGAAACGTAAAATGATTGGCTAGAAGTGTATCACAGCTCAGGAAAAAAAAGCACCGAAATAAATCACCGAAATGTGCGCTGCTTTTCGGTCTGGTTACTACCGTTTATGTCAGAACCGGTGCCATCATGGCACCGGACACCGGTACCCATCCCTACTCCTGAGAGAGAACCCCAGTTTGCATGTTCTGCTTGACCTATCAGGGGAGGACAAAGATCTGACAGCCAGTTTAATTGCTGGGGTTCTCAGGCCAAGCTATTCTGTCCTTGGGAGCAACAGAAGAGTTAGAGGGGAGCTGATGGTGGTCAGATTTCTGGAATTTCTCCAGTGTGTCGAAAGTAAGCAGAAATTCACATAGAATGTAGTCTGGCCATGAAACAATTCAGGACACTAAAGTAAAAATTATTTTGTATTTTTATGTCACATGCATACACAAAACAGGAATAAAAATGTATGAAATCTTACGACTGACAAGAAAAGCAAAGACAGAACCTCTGTACTTTTTAAAAATACATTAGCCATCATTTAGTTGTTAGCTCAAGCTTTAACTATTTTAGTGTCCCCAGGTTAACGGTGGTTTTTCTTTGTTTTTAGATAAAGAGCTGAGAGACGCACTTGGAGAAAGGAGTCTTACCAAGGATGAAGAGGCATTTGTGAAGGCTTTGAGGCCTGGTCACATCTTGGCTTTTGCCAGCGGGAGCAGCAAGGTTCCAGCCATGGGTTTTCAACCAGCTCCTAAAATAACATTCATTCACGATGAAAGCAAACATCTCCCGATTGCACACACATGTGCAAATGAGCTTCAGCTTTTTGTGAATGAAACAACAATGGCTGATGATGATGCTTTTCATTACTGCTTCTTAGTAGCACTCCTGAATGGAGATTTATTCAGCACCATCTAAACATGTTCCAAAAAAGTGAAATTAAAATGGTGGGCTGGTTAACTCTAATCCTGTTCATTAATTGTAGTTTCAAGTAACTTTGCTTCATACAAGATAGTTGAAATCAATTCTGACTGCATTTAATGTTGAAATGTAATAATTTTCAAAGCTTCAATAGATTTATGAAAATGCTAACTCTCTATTTTCAACGACAAATCAATAAAGTCACTGGTGTAGTACAAAATAATTTTATTAGCGTTTTCTTTTTTTTTTTAAACAAGGACACTTCAAAATTCCGGAGCCCCGCAGGGGACACGGGAGAAAAAAAATTAAGACAGACTTTTGCGAGATCTCGCAAAACAAACTCGCAAAAGTTTTAGCCGCATTCTTCGGAGGCCGCCAGCTCGAAGCCGACCGGGAGGTTGAGGCACGATGTGCCGGGAAAGTGGTGTTCCTCCTGACTGTAATAGGTCTCGACCTCCCGTTAGCTTCGAGATGGTGGGTGTCTTGTTAACCGAGCAGATATCTGACGTTCACACAACTACATTCACGCCTCAAACTATCTTAAAAGTGTATTTTGTGACCCAGAAAGAGTAATATTACAACTAAGTAGCTGCCGCCATTGTTGGAATTCAACTTTTGCGAGATCTCGCAAAAGTTGAATTCCAAGGGGGGCCCCGAGGCAGACCCAGGACACTCTGGAGAGATTATATCTCTCGGCTGGATAAGCTGGAGGAGGTGGCTGGGGAGAGGGAAGTCTGGGCTTCTCTGCTTAGGCTGCTGCCCCTGCGACCAGGCCGGGTCGCGGATCAATCCTCTGGTTGTGCACAGAACTTCCCATTAAGACAGAGCCTTCACCCCTGCTTGCTCGCATGTCCTCCCAAATCTGAGCGTTCTCTCCTCCATGATCAGTCCTGATATGCAGGGGTCTGCCAAATTGTCCAACAGCTGCAGTAAAGAGGGCTTTCACAGTCTCAGCTCGATTATTGCTGGAGCACTGAAGAAACATCAACATCATCAAATTAAGACATCATCCTGCTGTATCCATCTATTGCACCATGAACAGCAAACTTCCAACGAATCAGCTTGTGATTTCCATCTATATGCCATATGAAATTTGGATGAGGCACAGAGTATACTCGCCGAGCAACTGGCGTTCTTCTCCTGGATAGAACACCAGCCGAGTCCACCCTCCGCAGTGACTCTCTTACGTGCCATCTTTGAACCACTATGTTTTTGGAATGCAGATGACCCATCAGCATCACTTCTCCAACATTTGGATGTTCAGTTTTTATCTGGGACACTATCTGATCTAACTCATGGTCACTGATTACACTGAATGTTGACACTGAGATATTATAGTCTTGCAGTAACTTATACAGAGTGGGCCTGGAGATGGAAAGGATAGATGCAGCTTCATTAAAAGATGTTTTCAGGGAAAGAACATTTTCCAGTTCCTCTTTGGAAATCTGAAGCCTTCCTTGGTAACCATCCTAGAACACGGCAAAGATAATCTCAATGAGAAAAATTCTCTAACAGAAAATGGGTAATTTGAGGCAATTATACTGTGACAGATTAGCTAGGGAGTAATATTTTATCAATAGTTTTAAAATATCAAATTGGGCAATCAAAAGACACTTCACAGCAAAAACAGTAATAAAATATGATGTAAAACTTGTGAATGTTGTTGGTGGTGATGTGACACTGCTAGTGATGGACCCCTAAGAAGATGAAATATATGTAGAATCAGAATCATTACTTTGACAGGAGTTAATTTAAGGTGATATATTACACCAAAGAAAAAAATAAAGCCAGTCAGCTAAATGATATGTGTAAGAAGGCCTACCGAGCGGTATGGTATCCCAGTGGAGACGGCAGATCTACTTGGTCCGGGTGCATTGCTGGATTCCTAAGGAAACATTTACATCAAGAACGACTGTTACCTACCAAATAAATAAATAGAGTTGTATGATGTTCGATCTGTCTGCTGCCTACCAAATGAAATAATTGAGGACTAGCTAAGTAATCTAGCTTTGCTAGTTTTGCTAACACTCCTATCAACCCGTCCAAAACAGTCAATGGTCCAAAATGTTATACAATAAACTTACCAAGTGCTGCGGCGTTTGTGAGGTGGAGACTGCACTACCGCTGAATCGTTGGATGGCCGACAAAACGGCTCTTCCAATGTTTTCAGCTAAATCGCTGGACATGCTGGTAGGGAATCAGTGACCCGTACAATAAATTTGCATATTAGCTAAATATTTAGTTTCCCGTAACATTTAGATTTAACATTTAAATTTAACATTTAAATTTAACATTTAGATTTAAATATAATATTTAGATTTAACATTTAAAATTGTGTTTTAAATATCAAAAGTTACAAATATTTTACTAAATGTTGTAAAAAATGACTCAAAAAAAGATGTTTTTGTAAGATTTAGAGCTAAATGTGGAAAAATGTTGCCATTAATTTCGGCATGTTTCAGTTTACAAATGGCGCCCCTTATAACTGAGGGTAGGAACATAGATCAAAAGGTAAACTGATAGCTTCACTGTAATGCTCAGCTTGCTCAAAGCCTGCTCATCCTCTTCTTGAATGCAGCTCCTGTAAGGGTGGCTCGATAGTTCATAACAACTCTGAGGTGAGTCACTGAAGAGACTAATAGTTGGTGATTCTGTTCTGAGATGTGATGCTAGAGACTCTTCCAGGGGCCAGAGCAGGCGACACTGAGGGAAATTTAAAACTGCTGGATAAGGGTAAATGTAAATTCAGTAAAATTAGAATTAAATAATCAGCTATGTACCACAGGCCTTCAAGCTGGCTGTAGTTAAACCGATAATTTTCTGTGCATCGTTGCTTACTTGATGAAAGCCCAATTAGGATAACCAAAGATGCGCAGAAAAGAAGATCGGACACAGGCTAGGAAGGATAAGAAAGACAAACGCAACAACACTGTCATCCCCTATGTAGCTGGTGTATCAGAGAAACTCAGGAGCGTTTTCTCCAGACATAACATCCCAGTTTACTTCAGACCCAGCAACACACTCAGACAAAAACTGGTTCACCCGAAAGACAAAACTCCAAAACACAGACTTAACAATGTGGTGCATGCTGTACAGTGCAGCGAGGAATGCAAAGACTTCCACATTGGAGAGATGAAACAGCCACTTCACAAGCGCATGGCACAGGATAGAAGAGCCACCTCCACAGGACAAGACTCAGCAGTCCATCTGCATCTAAAGGTCAAAGGTCACTCTTTCAAGGATTCCAATGTTCACATGTTGAGAACAGATGGTTTGAAAGAGGAGTGAAAGAAGCCATCTATGTCCACTGTGAGCGACCATCTTTGAACAGAGGCGGTGGCTTACGACACCAACTGTTGTAAGCCACTGTCATCTATAATCCAGCTTTGAGATCCTTACCAGACGCCTTAATGCCCACTCACACCCTGGGCCATCTGATCTCAGGAAATCACATGATAGGGTGAGGCTAGGTTTCACAATGAGCCCCTCCGAAACCCTGGCTGATTGGGACCCACACCTGTGATTAGCTAGAGGATCATTAGGGGGTCCATGACCCTCTTGGGGGGATACTCCCACTGGGTTTACATCTGGGACTCTCCAAAATTTGACCTTAGAACTGAAGAAGCTTCTCGTATGAGAGGTGAAACGCCTTCAAGCAACTTACAGAAGTCCAGACGCTTTTCTTTCCAAGCTACTTAGACTGCGATGACCTGGATGACTGAGAACCTTCACAGACATCTTGATGGTTGGTGTTTCGATCCTTGGACACTCCAGTCTGCATGGTACATGCATGCCTTGGCCATGATACTAACTCCAAGTTGCTCTTAGCTCATCAGAGTGTGAATGTTGGTCAGAAGACATTTAAGCATAGAAAACTGCTTGTGTGCAGTGGGTGAGGACGAGTGTCAGAAATGATTTATGACAGAGGGATAGCAGCAAGAGTGAACGGGAAGGTTTACAAGATGATACTGATGTATGGTTTGAAGATGGTGGCACAAACAAATGGACAAGAGGCAGTGCTGAAGACATCAACATTCCCACTAGAAGTTACCAGATTTGACAGGATTACAAATGAGTACATCAAAAGGAGGAGCTGTTTGGAGACAAAATTAGATCGTCGAGGCTGAAATGGTTTATAAATGTGTATAGGAGGGAGAGTGGATATATTGGACGAAAGATGCTAAATTGGAGGAAAAGAGCATCTCCTCTTGTCAGAAGAGACTGCTACCCTGCTGAGCAGCCTCAGCCTTCCTATTCTGAACATCCTCCGCCTTTGTATCCTAAATCTTTAGTGCAGGCAGGCACAGCAGCTACACAGCTTTTAGAGCCAGCGGAGCCTGAGCCGGTATACGTCAGGTGATGCCTGAGCCCAGGCCTGTGGGGCCCACACAGTCTGAGGGTCTCCACCTCTGCTGGAGGCCACATGTCAAGTCATGGGTTGGTGTGACTGAAGAGGCAGATGATCTGCGACCCTACACAGCAAATTCAAAAGTGTTAAATGTTTTGGTGTTAATAGTCTTCTTGCAAAAGTAGAGTTAATTTTACTCTAAGTAGAGTCACATTCTTTTAATGTAACTCTGAGGTGTAAAATGATAGTAGTTAAAATCGAGTGTTAAAAATGAGTGTTTCTCTGTCAAATCTGGAGGTGTTACAATGGAAACATTAACTCTTGGCCTCTTAACTCTGAACTCCTACAGGGGCTATGACACCAATAGAGTGAATTCACAGACTCCGCCCCCAGCACCATAGGCTCCAATCGAAGCTGAAGTAAAGCCGTTTCAGAACATTTTGCTCTACATATTTGAGTTGTTTGCCATGCTTGGTAAGTCATTTTTTCAAAGATTGTTTCAATTATTATTATTAGCTTTTACTTCTGTGGCTCTTTGGAGTTGAGACAAAGCTGTGTGAAAGGCATTAGCCATGTTGCTCGCTGATAGCATAATATTCTGTTTTAGCTAGCTGAAAGGTATTGTTATTAATCCTTTATTTATCCAGGTAAAAATCTCATTGAGATTAAAAATCTCATTTACAAGAGAGACCTGGCATCATAGCAACAAAAGTCACATACCACATAGGTATATAACATTTAAAACAAATACAATATCCCATACAAACATGTGTAAAATATACAATAACAGATCAAATTAAGAGTACATTAAAAACAATCACACTGAGTAAAAGAGCTGTTCTCTCGTTCCTTTAAGACAGACTTAAACTCTCCCAAGGTAACCAATTCTGATCATTTCAGTTCCTTCTGCTGTTTGCGGGCAAATACCACAGCCTTGAAAAAAAGCTTGCATGTGAATTTTCAGTCAAACTTTTGGTCAAATACACCTAAAACAATGTCTAGAATGTGAAATGTTGGTATAATGGTGTTACTTGAAGCCTGAAAACGATCTCCTATAAAAAAACGAGCAAACAGCAGTAGCTGACGTCCTGACTGGATTCTACGTTAGCATAGATCCCTCCAGAGTCTTGTGCTCTGGAGGGATTTACATTTAGTTTTACATTTAGTTCAGTATTACCTGTTGCCTGTGTCCTTGTCTTTTGGGAAAATACTTTACACCAGTAATGGCTCAAAGATGATTCCTTTTCTTTACTGTGCTGCAATTGTTTACTGGATTATTTGTGCCACTAATTAGTGTCAACTAATTTTTATTCAATCTCCACACAGGATATGCTTGTGAAGATGGAATATGGGGGAGAGCAGAAGTGCGTTGAAGTTCCACAAAGGGATGAATGAAGGACATGCATATTGTATTGAAGAAATAAGTGTTGAGAATGCTGTTATTTGCATTTACCACACTGTAAAAAAGGGCAGTGAAATTGACATAAAAACCATGTAAAACCCCTACAGAAATGTATAGTAAACCCCGAAAACACAACTTTCGTGTTTCGATCACAGTGAATTATTGTAAACCTTTAAACAGAATGTTCCTGTTATATTTACAACATGAATGTGTGATTATAATCAAATTTATTGGTTAAAACTATAAATACTGTGAATAAAAACAGTGAAACACTGTAATACTCATAACCAAACAATCATGTTAATTTGACATGCAAATACTGTAAAAATCACAGTTTTAGTCAGTTTTTCTTAAAAACACATGACCTATATGTAAGTCACTTTACAACTGCATGGATGTACTGGGCCTACTTTTAACATGATTCATGAAATGATGCAAAGTCATGGATAGGACTAATAAAAATGTTTTCACAGAATGTCATGATCCGGAGTCTGCGACTCCGTGTTTGTTTAGTTTATTAGTATTCTGTGGTTTTGGTTACCTTGGGTGTTTATACTCTTCTGTTTCATGGTTCATGTTCCTATGTTCTGTGTCCCCCAGTCTGTGTTAAGTTGGTGTGTTATGTCATTGCGTGTATGTGTTTCCTGTTTTATTGTGAAGGTCTGCGTCTTATGTGAGTGTTTCAGTTTGTCTCCCTACTCTCGTCACGTGATCACTCCCAGCTGTGTTCCCACCTGTATGTAATCTCCCTGTGTTCTCTGAGTGTATTTAAGTTGTGTCTTCTGTCATAGTAATTGCTGGTTCGTCTGTGTTGTTTCCCCTCGGTCTCCCTGCGTCTTCCCGTATGTATTTCTCCGGACCTCCCTGCATCCTCGTTTCTGGAGTGAGGACTCTTTTTCATTTTCAGACTGCATGACTGTTCATTCAGGGGCTGCGTTTTGTGTGGCGGATGTCAACGCGAGCTGCTTATCGCCTGTGCAGCTACCGGCAGCTCAGTTAGCTCCCCCGCAGCCACTCTCAGCTCGGTTAGCTCCCCCGCAGCCACTCTCAGCTCGGTTAGCTCCCCCGCAGCCACTCTCAGCTCGGTTAGCTCCCCCGCAGCCACTCTCAGCTCGGTTAGCTCCCCCGCAGCCATTCTCAGCTCAGTTAGCTCCCCCGCAGCCAGTGCTCCTCTCAGCTCAGTCTCCTGTGCCTCCCTCAGCTCGGTCTCCTGTGCCTCCTTCAGCTCAGTCTCCTGTGCCTCCTTCAGCTCAGTCTCCTGTGCCTCCTTCAGCTCAGTCTCCAGTGTCCCCTTCAGTTCAGTCTCCAGTGTCCCCTTCAGTTCAGTCTCCAGTGGCCCCTTCAGTTCAGTCTCCAGTGCCCCCTTCAGTTCAGTCTCCAGTGCCGCCCGTAGCGCAGGCCCCAGTAGCTCCAGTGCCGCCCGTAGCGCAGGCCCCAGTAGCTCCAGTGCCGCCCGTAGCTCCAGTGCCGCCCGTAGCGCAGGCCCCAGTAGCTCCAGTGCCCCCGCTACCCGTAGCTCTGGCTCCAGCAGTACCGGTTCCACTCATTCACTCCATGCAGGGAGAAAATTTAAGGTCCAGTCAGGGAGTTTCTCACGCTTTAGCTGCTTCAGGCACCGTTCTGCACTCCAGGGCTTCCCCAGAGGCTAGGTCTCAGTCCCCAGCTGATTCTGGACCCCTGAAGATTAAGCAGCCCTCAGAGAACAACTCCGTGTCAGTGCTGTCTGAGCAGGGCCAGTGCTCAGCACAGCACCCATTGCCTTCATGTCTGCCAGAGGACTCCATGCCTGCTGGCTTTGTGATGGCTTCTGCTGGAGGGTCCAAGGGGCCCGTCCAGCCTTCGTCTCGTGTCTCCGCTGGAGGGTCCGAGGGACCGCTCCAGCCTTTGTTTCCTGTTTCCGCTGGAGGGTCCGAGGGACCGCTCCGGCCGTTGTCTCCAGTCTCCGCTGGGGGGCCCGAGGAGCCCGTTCAGCCACCTGTCTCAGCTGGAGGGCCCGAGGAGCCCGTCCAGCCACCTGCTGCAGCATCATCATCATCCTCGCCGGCTGCAGCATCATCATCCTCGCCGGCTGCAGCATCATCATCCTCGCCGGCAGCATCATCATCAGCCTCGTCTGGTCCAGCCTCAGAGCCTTCAGCCTCGTCTGGTCCAGCCTCAGAGCCTTCATCCTCGCCTGGTCCAGCTTCATCCGAGTCTTCATCCTCGCCTGGTCCAGCCTCATCCGAGTCTTCATCCTCGCCTGGTCCAGCCTCATCCAAGTCTTCATCCTCGCCTGGTCCAGCCTCTGCAGCCTCGCCTGGTCCAGCCTCATCCGAGTCTTCATCCTCGCCTGGTCCAGCCTCTGCAGCCTCGCCTGGTCCAGCCTCCGCAGCCTCGCCTGGTCCAGATCACCATCGGCTGAGTGGCCGCCGTTGCCTTCCGCATGGCCGGCCCCGGGACCGCCATCGCCTGAGTGGCCGCCGTTGCCTTCCGCACGGCCGGCCCCCCGAACTGTGTCCGCGTCACCGCCGTTGCCGTCCACACGGTCGGCCCCCCGAACTGTGTCCACGTCGCCGCCGTTGCCGTCCGCACGGTCATCCCCCTGAACTGTTTGGACTCCTGTGCTGTCGGCCCCCTGGCCGGCCCCCTGAACTGTTTTGGACTCCTGTGCTGTCGGCCCCCTGAACTTTTCTGTTCTGGACTCCGTTTTTCTTGGGCTGTGGTGTGTTTTGTTTCATTGGTTTTCTTGGGTTGGGTCTCGTGTTTTGTTTTTCTTTTTGTCTTTTGGCCTTCTGGTGCTCCTGTTTTGTTTTGCCTCGAGCCCTCCGTCCTGGACCCCCGCCGCCCGCCCTGGTCGGGTTGTTTTCTGTTTTTTCTGGCTGTTTTTCTTGTTGGGCTGTCTGGAGCCAGCCTTTGAGGGGGTGGTCCTGTCATGATCCGGAGTCTGCGACTCCGTGTTTGTTTCGTTTATTAGTTTTCTGTGGTTTTGGTTACCTTGGGTGTTTATACTCTTCTGTTTCATGGTTCATGTTCCTATGTTCTGTGTCCCCCAGTCTGTGTTAAGTTGGTGTGTTATGTCATTGCGTGTATGTGTTTCCTGTTTTATTGTGAAGGTCTGCGTCTTATGTGAGTGTTTCAGTTTGTCTCCCTACTCTCGTCACGTGATCACTCCCAGCTGTGTTTCCACCTGTATGTAATCTCCCTGTGTTCTCTGAGTGTATTTAAGTTGTGTCTTCTGTCATAGTAATTGCTGGTTCGTCTGTGTTGTTTCCCCTCGGTCTCCCTGCGTCTTCCCGTATGTATTTCTCTGAACCTCCCTGCATCCTCGTTTCTGGTTTGTCTTATTAGTTTACCCAGTTTAGGTTTCCAGTTTCATGTTTTGTCGCCACCGTTGTTTGTACTTACCCACCTCTGTGAATAAACACTCACCTGCACCAGAGCTGCCGCCTTTTGGTCCCTTTCTACAATTCCACACGGCTTGCCCCGGCAATCCGTGACACAGAAGATGTCATTGTGCACCTGAGAGGTTGCCTCTCCATTTATAGGCTATATAAAAATATACAATTAAAATTGTTTACATCATGTTTTTTTCTTAAATCATTCGGGCTATTTTCAGCCTATTGTAGGGTAACCAATAAGAAATTATTATTTAACGACTAAGTAATGCTTCTGTCATAATGCTTGTATTCTTCATGTTTCTTTTAATTGCAATGTGATACTTAGACTAGAATACTTTTTTGGGTTAGGTCAGCAATGTCTCATTATTACAGGCTAAACAAACTTACAGTGCCTCCCATAGGATCTCTATGGTGCCTCATCTCCACAGAGCTGTAAGCTACTTCAAACCACTCACCGTTGCACTGAGCGCGCCTAATTTTGAATGTGCATCTGAAGCTCGTCTCTGATTGGATAATGACGTGAGGGCGGGAGGGGAAGAGCGCCTAGTTCACGACTATAGCTAACGAGCCAGCACGAGAGAGAAGACGGGAGAAGAAAACGTTGAACTTTCAGCAACTACATTGTTAGGACAAATTACAAACATACGATTTCAAGTGTTTTTTGAGGATCTGTGTTTGTTCGTCAGAAAGTCTGCACGGTAAGTTCAATATCTAGGCGACGTTTTTTCAAGATAAAAGCACCAGTTGATATTTAGACCAATGCTCATAACCTAGCGCTAGCATGCTAGTTCAGCTGAAAAGCACAGGCAAACTTTTGAAATACTAAAAATGATCATCTGCGTCTTTTGTAAAAAGGTATTGGTCACATTAAGAGGCTATGTACTACATTGCAGAGTGCATAAGAATGAGCCTTGTTGTATTTTTAAATGTGTTGGCGCCAATTGCAGCCAAACATTCACCACATATTCTGCTTTCAAGGGGCATTTTTATCGTGTGCACAATGCACCTGCACTTCAAGCTACTCATAAAGCTCTTGTTGCAGATTTAAAATGTGCGGTTTCATTATGTGCCCGCCATTTTCAAAAAGTGAAAGAGCTAGTGTCTCACTTAAACGATCATATTGCAGAGGGCAGGTCTGTGTCATGTCCAGTAAGTGGTTGTAAGCATATGTTTACAAAAAAGTCATCATTTACTTCTCACATGTGTAGGAAGCATAAAGCTTGTTCCCCAGATGGTATTGATGACATGTACAAGGAATCTCATCCTCAGCCCCCAAATGACAGTACAGAATATTCAGAAAACACACATGAAACCATGGCATCTGCTAGTTCAGCCAGTGATATGCCAGAGAAGGATAGTCATTCTTATCTCAGAAACATGTGTGTCTTTTACCTTAAACTGCAAGGACAGCTGCTAATTCCTCCCTCTACTATACAGAGTATTGCTGAGGAAATGCAGAATGTGCACGAATTGGGTCAAGCCTACACAATTAATAAGGTAAGTTTTTTACTAAAAAATGAAATGAACCTATCAGATGAAGCAGTCACTAAAATCTGTGACTGCATTAAAGAGTCAGATTTGTTCTCTGCTTGCCATCAGGGACAACTAGGAACAACACACACCAGAAATCAAACATTCAAAAAAATGTTTAAATACACAGAACCCAAGAAAGTGCCATTGGGAATGGATGAAAACATGACAGAAAAATGTGCTTACTACATACCAGTTGGAGAAACCCTGAAGAGCTTTTTAGAGTCACAGTTATGGAGGAATACACAGTCACAACAGTTTGGGGTCCTGATGTAGAAATTTTTAAGGATTTATATGATGGCAAAATATTCAAATGTCACCAGTTCTTTAATGAAAACCCGGAAAGCCTCAAACTGATTTTGTACCAAGATTCATTTGAGGTAGTGAATCCCCTGGGTTCTGCTAAAAAGACGCACAAACTTCTTGCAGTCTATCTGTCATTAGCAAATTTACCCATTCATTTGCGTTCAAATACAGATAACATGTTTTTAGTCTTGTTGTGTGTTGAGAATGACTTCAAGCGTTTTGGAATAGCCAAAGTTTTCTCAGAGTTGTTGGCAGATCTGAAATCTTTGGAGACAGATGGAATAGATGTAGATGGAGAAACAGTAAAAGGGGGTCTTTACTGTATTGCTGGGGACAACTTGGGTTCTCATTGCATAGGAGGGTTTACAGAAAACTTCAGCTGCTCTCAATATTTTTGCAGGTACTGTGAAGTAACACGAAGTGAGTTTTATGCTGATCCAAATGCCTGTGGTCCTCCACGCACTCCAGAGACATATGACGCGGCTGTTGCTGATCTCCAGTCTGAAACTATCCAAGACGTCAGAGGAATAAAGGTAAACTCCATCTTCAATACCCTTCAGTCTTTTCACGTATCCCAGCCTGGTCTCCCACTATGTTCACTTCCCCACAGCATTTTGGTTATACTTTGTCTTGAACGTGGTCATGGCCATGACTGTGTGTATATATATGTATATACTTAATTTTTACTTACTTTGTACGTGTATTTTAACTGATCAATTATAAAAATGCTTAATAAACTTTTATATGATTGTTATTCTACAGGTGTTTCTTCTCCATAAACCCAGAAAAAGGAACCAAAGTAGAGAACAAAAACTCAAAGCGTCGTCTCAGTGTGAACCCTCGAGTCCTCACCCTGATTCAGGATCTCGCCGACCACGAGTGGTGCTAAGCCTAAATTTTGACTCTCTGTGGACTGTTAGTTTTACTTTGTTAATTTTGTTCAACAATGTGTAATGGAACCTTTTACTGGTCGAATGCATGAAGCCAATTCATGAAGATGTTCTTTCTTTGTAGGAATGTTCTTTATTTACATAAGAAAAGAAAAAAACAACATGCGGCTACTGCAGTGTTTCTAGACCACATGTGTAGGTTTGTTTCACCACGTGGTTTTGCTGATGTTTTCTGACCAGGGCCATGGTTGTGGTGACAGCAGGGTGCGTGTTGCGTTGCACGGTGATTATGATCATTTTTGGCACAATATGTGATTTTTGTTTTAAAGTCTTAACAGGTTATTTAACTTTTTCTGGTGGAGGGTCTAACAAATGCTTGTTTCATGAACGTGGTTCTTGCTTTGCAGGAATGTTCCACAGCTTTTATAGCCTATATTTTGATTGAATTGTGTAGTTGCTGTGTGCATTGCATATTGTGTTAGTTGGAAAAATGGATCCATTTGCTGTCATTTTGCTAATGTGGCTGCAAAATAAATTTCCCAAAAGTGATATTTTCCTCTCTTGTGTTTTCTCAAGATGTATTTTTGCATGTTTGGGTGTAGGCGTAGCAGTATGAAATTTGCTGGGTTATGGTTAAAATTTTACATTAAAACATATAATATTCAGCATAGATTTTATGTATAATTTACAGAGCAGCTCCATTTAATATGCACAGTTTCACCGTAGTTCTACCATTTTAAATTAGTTCTTTGTACGATATTTCCCTGTTAATTTTGCAGTTTATGGATCCACAAAAAGCATTTATTACTTGTAAAAGATACAGGAAATAGTGTATTTATATCAGAGGTGTGGACTCGAGTCACATGACTTGGACTCGAGTCAGACTCGAGTCATTAATTTTATGACTTTAGACTTGACTTGAAAAAATGTTCTAAGACTTGTGACTTGACTTGGACTTTTATACCAATGACTTGGGTCTTGAATTGGACTTGAACCGGTTTACTTGAAAAGACTTGATATTTTACCCCAAATATAAAATTTAACATGCATATTATATAGAGATTGAAAATGTGACGTCATCCACGGGTAGAACCGCAAAGGATTCTGGGAACTCGTGGCAAGCGGTAGTAGCGCACGCAGGCTTTCAATTGAAATCAGTCACACAGCGATAAAAAGAAACACAAAAATGTCAAGAAGCTGTTGTATTATTAACTGCAATAGCCGGTCGCATGACAGCCACGGGAAGCCGACGGGTAAAGAGATCGGTTGTTATCGGATTACGTCGTTGAAGAGAAATTGTTCAGCCATGTTTCCGAAGTAACAAAGACGCGACGGATGGCCTGGATTGCAGCCATTCAAAGATCAAATATAACGTCCCAGAACACTCCAGCTCACAGGTTAGTCTGCTCCAAGCATTTACACGAAGGTCAGTGTTTTTTAGTAGTTAATACGTCATTTTCATAACATAATTAGTGATATAGGTTACAAGCAAGTCTGGCGCTGAACAGAAATTGTTGCGCTATGCTCCTTTATTTATTGTGCATAAATAGTGAATTGTCCTGACACAATATTGTGTTTCGCTTCTGTTATTATGGTACATTGACAAAAACATATACTTTTATTCACAGGATAAAACAGGTTTTTTGTATCACTAATTGCCCAGTACGATTACAGCATACAATATTATTGTCACTGCTACATTTCTGTGATGGGTACCAGAAATTATTTCCACTACTAATTAATTACCGTTGAGCTCAAAGGTCCTATTAATAAACGGTTAACGAATGTGTATTTATGACGACAATTTGTGAGACTGGTAAACTTATGATACGTACGATGGTCTTTCGTTCTACATGGTGCATTTCAAGGTCCTGCACCCATCCGTCGGTAAACTGTACCTGGGTTTGTTGCAGTGACCTGAAGTTACTAAACTTCATGAGTGTATGCACTCACTCCAAGAACCGTATGATTATAAATATGCATATAAATATGCTACGATGAGATAGCTGACTTCATCTAACTAGCAAATGTTGTCCAGGCTACGTTGGTGATACAGTTTTTTTAATGTGTATGATATTTTTGTCATGCGATTTTAAAGCCGGTCCTACAACCGCATCCAAGAATAACATGCAGCTTATCTCAGAACTGTCGGTGAAAATTATTCTTGGAGCTAGGTTTAATTGAGCTGCATTTTAAAGAGGTGCAATTTCACAATTTGTGTATATTTTCTAAGTTCACTATTTTGTCATGTGTTGAGAAAAACACAGATTTTAAAATTACATGGTCTAATATTTACATTTAGCATAACTGCAACATTCTTTTTTCTTTTTTTTTTTTTAAAGACTGGAAAGGACTTGAAATTCAAAGTTTCAGACTTGTGACTTGACTCGGACTTTTACACCAGTGACTTGAGACTCGACTCTGACTTGCCTGACATTACTTGAGACTTGACTTGAGACTTGAGGATAAAGACTTGAGACTTACTTGAGACTTGCAAAACAATGACTTGGTCCCACCTCTGATTTATATATCACATCTATGTGTGAAATTAACTTCTTTTTCCTGTAGATTTAACTGTTTTAATCTGAGATTCATTCACTGTAAATCAATTTACAAGTTGCATCTGTAAAGCGTTTTTACAGGAAGTCCCTGGTAACCCCAGCTGCCAGGGTTTTCCTGTAAAAACAGCACGTTTTTTTTACAGTGCAGCTCACCTATGTCAGACCTTTTGATAAACACAATTCTAATGAAAGTGAGAACATGTATACTGTTACATCTTTCAAAAAATGTTTTGAAATTGTGGTGCACAGTTCAGAATAAATGTTTTTCAAAAACTATTGCATCTGTTTAGTAAATTTTTATTTCCAAAAGAAATTTCTAGAAGTTCAGAACAGTAAAATTCCCGCTTTTTAGAATGAATTAGAAGATAACTCTTACGTAGTTAAACTAAGATACTCTTTGAGAGTTAATATATAAACTCTTAACACCAAGTGTTAAATTATCAACTCCAGCCAGATTTGGTGTTTAACACTAAATCAGAGTTAACGTACCAACTCTCCAAAACGAGTTAAATTAACACTCTCTGGTGTGGACCCATATAGACACTTTAATAGTGTTGAAATCAAATCCGACAGTGTTAATTTGGACATGCTGGATTTGCTGTGTACAGAGCACCAGGAGGAGAAAATCATTACAGTATGTTTTTGTTTGTAAAATAAAAGCTTTGCTTGATGTTTCTGGTCTTAAACTTATTGTATATTCAAATACCCAGTTTAATAAATTCTATGGTAAGTTTCCAAGTAATATTTCACATAAACACATAATGTCACTTTAGATATATGGCATATAGCAAATATGGTGAGTCATCCTTTATAGGGTGCCAGAGGAGCCACGCAGCTCTGCCTGCCTTTGCTAACTTAAAGTGACACGGTCATGTCGACTTATCACAGTCACCAGGTCTTCAAGTCCAAACAGGCATGGAGAAATGTCCTGGATAAAAATTGGTCTTCTTCTGGAGTTCCTTTCTAGTAAATACTTCAATAGATATTATATTTTGGTATATGTGCTGGTCGGCCTGATGTCAGCATGTTGGCAAATACTATAAAATAAATATTTTATATTTCTTTTTTCCTTGAAAGAAAATTGTGACTAAATGACGAGAGAAACAAAACCAGCAGATCTTGATACAATATCAGCATTTGGCCCTCAGGCAGACTGTTGTTTTAAATCTCAGTGCGTCCCCGGTTAGCACTAATTCTAAAAACAGCCAAAGTATTATCAGGGTGGCTAATACAGAGGCACAGACCATGAACTGAACAGCACTTCATCCTCAGACTCATAGAACAGACACAACAATAAAACTATCTGACTGATCTTGTGCTGCATTGAGAGAACCTCAGTGAGTGTGCTGCCATCAGGACTGTGCATTAGATTTATCCCATTGTTTCTACAGACTGTGTGTAAATTATATAAAACTGAAACATGAGCTTGCTGTGCGGGTTATGGTTCACAGCAGCATCTACAAGCGAGAGCTGTCGACTCCCAGTTACAGTTTTAAAGCTTAGCAAAAGGATAACAATTGAAAAGTTTCATGCAGCTGTCATGACGGTAGAAGTTATCCATGGAGGTTAAACCTGCTTCATGCTGCTGAGAGGTCGAGCAGTGCCTGACCTTGACAAACATGCAAGTGTTAGGTCTGCACTCGCAGGCCTCGCTAGCTCAGAGACGCATCCCTGTGAACAAAGCAAGACAATCAGAGCTCAATCCATTTCAACTTGCAAGGGAAGCAGGATCTTGGATCTGAAAGTCCCTCACCTGATCCCAGCCAACGTAAAAGAACCAGCGTCCCCTCACAGCCTTTTATTCAGTGAAAACAGTTACAGAAATACCTCATTGCAAAACCCATATGGTGAGTCGTAAAAGCTATGGCACTGTGTGTATATATGCACGTGTGAGCATGTGAGTGAATGTGTGTGTGTGTGTGTCTCCCTGGTTACAACCGTGTATCAACATCCCGAGTAATGAAAGGGTCATCTCCCCTCATCCCATATAACGGTCCACCATATACAAGCACAGGTGAGCCCATAAACGGCAGGAAGTAAACATTCCTTACTAAATAAGGAAACCAGAACCTTACATGCAATGTGCCTGCAACACTATAGCTCATAGCATCCCCCACCATCCTAGATGTAGGGGAGGAACAGAAAAATATCTGAACATGCACGGCAAGGTTTACAGTTTTAAGCACAACTTTTATCAAAATCACTCCAACAGTAAGGATGTTGAACACATTGGACCAGCAAAAACTAAGTCTATCAATTCATCTGTTGGTTTTTCCAGATCCTCATCATGCGGAGCACAACACGTGATGCTGCACATACTAAGCCTGCCCGTATGATCACCAGTGGGAAATATTTCCTGCAAACAAAGAGACTAATTAAAAGAAAGGACTCCACTGAAAAGCAGTGAGCAGGTGTAGAACAGTCATGTAGGACAGCTCACACACACATTTGGGGTTCAGTATCTTCTTCACAGACACTTTGACATGTGGCCCATAGATAGGAGCCAGGGATCGTACTACCAACCCTCTGATCTGCAGCACAAATTCAAATTCAAATTTAAATTCAAATTTTATTTGTCACACACACACAACCATACACAGTATGACATGGGGGTGAAATGCTTGTAGCTGTACAATGCCCGACCATTAAATGACAGAAGAAAAGTTTTACAATATTTACAATTTACAGTTTACTACAAAAATTTACAAATTAACTTAGGAATTTACAGTAAAGAATGTGCAAATAGCAGAAGAGATTATAAAGATAAGGATTAGGAATTATAGGAATTATAGGATTATAGGAAATGTGTGGTGGTGCGTGTGGTGACGTGTGTGAGAGTCCAGTCTTATAGTGACGTGTTTGGGAGAGTCCAGTCCTACACCAGGTTCAGGCCCCGAATAGCCTGGGGGAAGAAGCTCCTCCTCATTCTCTCTGTTTTGGCCTTAAGGGAGCGGAAGCGCTTCCGAGACCTCAACAGTGAGAAGAGTCCATTGTTGGGATGGGAGAGGTAAACCAAATTATACCGTACAAGGAAGAAGAATGTCAATGAAGAAGACACAACCCTGATGCACGGTCACAAGTCCTGGTGTGCTGGACGGCTGCTGTGATGTATTAATGGATCTGATCTCGGGCTGAGCAAATGTCAGGGCAACAGGTGACGACTGAGAGGGACATGAAGCACGGCCGCGCCTCTGATTATAAATCTGTCGTGGTGGCTGCACATGCAGCACAGGTGCAGCGTGGGCAGGCTGAGAGGACAGGCTGAGTAAATGATGCTGTGTGTGTGCGGTGTGACTTTATATGAGAGGTGCACTGATTCACACACACAAACACAGTCTAATCTCTCTAAAACTGAAAAACACCCTTAACTCGAGGGACTGCTCCGTCCTCCTCTTCCTCGCCTCGCTCTGCAGTGCAGAACAGTAATAGTTTCTGCAGATGCTACAGTGTCCACTGGGAGCTCTTGTTTGGACAGAGGTTTCATTTTCTGCTGTGGAGTTGTTGTTAGTCTCCTGTTGACGGCGTCCTCAGAAACAGGCACAAGCACACTCTCATTACCCCACTCAGCCTGTACAAGTGTGCATCGCAGTGGACACAGGGGTCCTCCCTTGTCTGCTGGATGCCATCATGTTGCTACCAGTGGACAGCTGAGGGCTATGCTACAGTCACTTTCATGAAAGGAGACTCAGTGGATACCCAGAAACTACAACAACCATGTGCTTACTCTCTGCTACCAGAAAGAGAAACACCTGAGACTAAGATTAGTAGTTTGCAACAATCCTGAAACAAAGCAGCATTATTTTCAGCAGTGAGAAGAAAATCCCAGCAGGAGAGGATACAAAGTCTGCACACAACAGTCTTGTCATGGTCCTGGGTCGTGCGACCCAGTGTTTTGTGTTTTAGCCTATTTTGATGTTTATTCTTTGTTTAGGGTCACTAAGGCAGTCCAGCCATTTGTACATACTACCCGTGTATTAAGTCTCCCTTGCCCTTCGTGTGGTTATGTCATCTCCCCTGTACTACGTCTCCCCGGTTCATGTGTCTTGTCTAATCTCCATGTTTCCTGTTTTACTTTGAAAGTCTGTATTCACGGTCAGTGTATTCAGTTTCACTCCTTCTGTCCTGTCGTTAAGTTCATGTGTGTCAGCTGTGTTCCCATGTGTGGCCACTTCCCCTGATCATCCCTCATGTGTATTTAGTCTCTGTGTTTCATACAGTCTGTCTCGCGTCGTCTGTGTTATCTCCCCTACCCCTTGTCATAGTATCCCAGCCATAGTTTGTATTTTGCAGTCTAAATCTCATTAGAGTCATAGTTTCCCAGTCTATGTTCAGGTTTTCCCTCAGTTACTTTGTTGTTCTTTTCCATGAGTTTTCAGCCATAATAAAAGGCTCGTTTTGGTTGGAATCCACTCCTGCATCCTCGTTTGTGTTCGCACCTGGGTCCACCACACACCTTTCCGCACGGTCTGCCTCCGCAGACCTTGACAGTACGACGCGACCATGCCGGACCCAGCGACACATGACATGGAGATCGTCCGGACAGTGGAGTCGCTATGCGACCGATGGCTGCACTGCCCCAGAGAGGGGGAACGGGAAGAGTTAGCCCGCCAAGTAGGGGTGTGCGTGTCCGTGTTCCCCTGGTTATGGGAGGCGCTGCACCCCCTCGTTAGCGACTTTCTCGTCTCCACTCTCCGACTCCGCCCGCAGCAGCAGCGGCCCGGCGAGCGTGAGTCGTCACCAGAGCCATGCTGTTGCGGTGTTTCCCCGCTACCTCATGAACCAGTGGCGGTCAGAGTCGGAACGGTGAGGCTCACCACCGACACACACACTTCATCGGCTTCCGCATCTTCGCCACCGCCTGTCTGCACGGAGATGCCCGAGGCTATTAACTTCGGTGAGGAGGAGCGGCAGCAGGTGTTGCGGGCGTATCGGGAGGACGAGCTACGCTGGAAGCCCTGGCTTATTTCCGAGGAGGAGCTTCTGCCAGCCGCCCCGCCTCGGACCGGCCGCCCGTCCTCGCCGCCTCGATCGGACTACACTTCTCCCGCTTCTTATCTGGCGCGGAGGTGGTCGGAAGACGAGGAGCCGCTCGCCACAGAAATCCAAGTTCCGTCCGCGTCCACTTCAAGACGGAAGCGACGTTCACGTCGCCGTCGCTCATCGCTACGGCATGTGTCGCCCTCCACTGAGCTACACGAGGAAGCTGTGGGGGGCATGGATTCCGACCTCGAGGGGCGGCAGCGCGCCGCATGTGCGCAACTGCAGGAGGAGCTACGGGAGGAGCCATGGCTCGCTCCTCACTACGGCGAGATCTTCCGCGGGACACGCCTAGCCCTTGGGGGCCCCCGGAGTTGCCTGGAGCTCCCGCCTGCTGCCCCGCCAACACTCGCCGCCTCAGCCTCTGCGACGCCGCAAGAGGCTCCACTTTCCACGTCAACGGGACCCACGGCCAAGAAGAAACGGCGTTCGCGTCGCCGCCGCATCGCCCAACGCTCGGAGGTTAGTGACGATGTTTTGTGTCCACCTAATCGCTCTGGATGTACTGAGAGCGAGGGGCTCGGAGGGACAATAAATGTCTCAGAGATGAAGACCCCGTGTACCGGTACTGTTAACTCTGTCACCCCCCCAGGCACCGTGTCACAGTCTGTTTTCTCGGAGGCCAGTGAAGAAGCTGTCTTTCCCGTGCCTCTGGCTACTGATATTGAAGGTATTACTCTCGTGCCTACGTTTTGTATTGACAATAAAGCTAAGTTTTCTGGTGTTGGGCATGCTGTTTTTGGGGACGCCACACTGCCCTCACAGTACTGTGAACCTGACACTGCCAAACCGGCCATAGGCACTTCGGTTTTGGGGATCAACCCGTGCGATGTTCTGTTAAACCCTGTTATTATGAGTGTGCAGGCTGAGGGGGAGGTTAGGGAGATAGAGGATAGAGAAGACGCTGCACACCCAGGACATGCGTCTTTCGCTAAGGAGGCTTCTTTTAAGACCGTTACGGCATCTGGAGCCTTTTCGAAGACTGTGTCTCAGCCCCTGCTATCCATTGACTATAAATCACGTGAGAAAATGTCTGATCTGACTAGTAATAAGACTGTATTCCCTTTGACTAGCACCCACCTTTTGGGGTCTTTTTTTCCTGTTCCCAAGCCGAATAATGAATGTTCTGCTTATGTAACTAGACCAGCGCAAGAAGGAACGTCTGGTGTTGATCGGGAAATTGTATGTTATGTTCCGGCGCTAATCGGGCCCCAGGTTCCTCACTCTGCTGATGATTTGACCAGAGTGAGTGCTTTGGGGTCCGACATCAGCAACCGCTCTTCTGCACCAGTCCGCCGGGGCTGGACGAGTATTAAGGGCCTGCCGGGTTTTCCTATGTCTGTGAATGGCATTGTGATTTCTGTTAATACTAAAGTGAAGGTCTGTTTATGTTGTGCTTTCTCCTTATCTAATGACAAGGCTGTATTTTGTGTTTCCAAGACTGTCGGGGGGGGGCGCCACGCTAATCATCACAAACCAGCTAGCCCTTTAACCGCACCCCTGGGCCAGGGCCTTTTGACTGCAGTTAATGAACTGGCCGATCTAAGGACAATTCAGCCGGATTGCTCAGCGCCAGTCCACTATGTCTTCTATGCCACGCCAAGTCCATGTGCATCCCACTCACTAGCTTTCTACAGCCGCCTAGTGTGTGGGGCTGAACCCCTCCTTAACTCAGTCTCGCCAACAGGGCTCTTAGACTCCAGTAAGTGTAGTTGTCTCCCATGTGACTGCCAAATTATTGTGTTCAAATCATCTGCACCTAGTCCTGGTTGTGTTATGTGGGTTCATACATCGAGTCTTGGCCTTAAGAGTCATGCTTCCTGGGACAACATAACTGTCACTTGTGTCACTGAGCCACCTTGCTTCTGGTCTGAAATATTGTTTGAATTGTGCTCCAAGACAGAAGGAGTGTTTAGCTCCCCAAGAAGGGCAACTAAGGACAATTCGGGCTGTGTTAAGGACTTAGAGACATCAAGGTCCTTGTCTGTCGTTGCTCCTCTGCGTACATCTGCCAAGGACAGTGTCCGGAGCTTCGTGCTCACTCCCAGGGTGGCTGTGGCGTTACCTGACCTCTCACCTGCGTCTGATCTCCAGGTAGAGGCAGTGGACACCCAGCCAGCACCTGAGCTAGCTCCCACCACCAGGGTCAGGGCAGCTGGAGGTCAGCCATATCCTGCGTTTACACCCCAGGCGGGAATGGCTGCCGTCCGGTTTGTTCCTACACCCAGGTGGGTTCCCAAAGTTATGCCAGTCAGTACACAGCTGAGCTCCGCACCCAGCCTCGGCGCTCAGGTGGGAGCGGTTGTCGCTCTGCAGGCGCCTGCACCGGCTCCTGTTTCCATTGGAGGCTCAAGAGAGTCATCGCCACCACGACAGCCTCCTGCTCTGCTCCCTGTCCAGGTGGCAGCCCTGCTCCCGGTCCAGCCGGGGGCCTCCTTAACTGTTCACCCTGCGCCTGCTGCTGGATGCCCGGGTGTGCCTATCCGGCATCCTGCAGCATCCACACCACTTCACGTCATGCCAGCTGGAGGGCCCGAGGAGCCCCTCCGGCCTCATGTCTCGTCAGCTGGAGGGTCCGAGGGGCCCGTTCAGCCTCATGTCTCCGCTGGAGGGTCCGAGGGGCCCGTTCAGCCTCATGTCTCCGCTGGAGGGTCCGAGGGGCCCGTTCAGCCTCATGTCTCGGCTGGAGGGCCCGAGGGGCCCGTCCAGCACCATGCCACGTCTGCTGGGGGGCCCGAGGAGCCCGTCCAGCACCATGCCACGTCGGCTGGGGGGCCCGAGCCGCCCATCCAGCCACCTTCTGCGTCGTCGGCTGCGGCCTCGGAGTCGTCGTCGGCTGCGGCCTCGGAGTCGTCGTCGGCTGCGGCCTCGGAGTCGTCGTCGGCTGCGGCCTCGGAGTCGTCGTCGGCGTCTGGTCCGGCCTCACCGGAGTCGTCTGCCTCGTCTGGTCCGGCCTCACCGGAGTCGTCTGCCTCGTCTGGTCCGGCCTCATCGGAGTCGTCTGCCTCGTCTGGTCCGGCCTCATCGGAGTCGTCTGCCTCGTCTGGTCCGGCTTCATCGGAGTCTTCAGCCTCGTCTGGTCCTGTGTCCACCGGGCCTCGGCCAGTGCGCCTGACACTGCTCCGTCGCCGCTGCCTTCCGCGCGGCCGGCCCCCTGAACTGCTCCGTCGTCGCCTTCGTCGCCGCCGCTGCCTTCCGCGCGGCCGGCCTCCTGAACTGCTCCGTCGCCTTCATCGCCGCCGCTGCCTTCTGCGCGGCCGGCCTCCGGACCGGCTCTGTCACCTGTGCCGCCCGCCTGGTCGGCCCCCCGACCATGTGACCCGTGTACTCTTGTGCCTGTGGGCTCTGGGTCGGCCCCCTGAACTTTGTTTTGACTTTGGTCTTGTGCTCCTGTGTGTTCTGTTGTTTGTTTTGCTTCCTGTTCTGGTCCCTCCGTCCTGGTCCCCCGCCTCCCGCCCTGGGTGGGGTTTTTCTGTTTTTGTTTGGTTTCTCGGTTTTGGGCTGTCGGGAGCCAGCCCTTGAGGGGGGGGTATTGTCATGGTCCTGGGTCGTGCGACCCAGTGTTTTGTGTTTTAGCCTATTTTGATGTTTATTCTTTGTTTAGGGTCACTAAGGCAGTCCAGCCATTTGTACATACTACCCGTGTATTAAGTCTCCCTTGCCCTTCGTGTGGTTATGTCATCTCCCCTGTACTACGTCTCCCCGGTTCATGTGTCTTGTCTAATCTCCATGTTTCCTGTTTTACTTTGAAAGTCTGTATTCACGGTCAGTGTATTCAGTTTCACTCCTTCTGTCCTGTCGTTAAGTTCATGTGTGTCAGCTGTGTTCCCATGTGTGGCCACTTCCCCTGATCATCCCTCATGTGTATTTAGTCTCTGTGTTTCATACAGTCTGTCTCGCGTCGTCTGTGTTATCTCCCCTACCCCTTGTCATAGTATCCCAGCCATAGTTTGTATTTTGCAGTCTAAATCTCATTAGAGTCATAGTTTCCCAGTCTATGTTCAGGTTTTCCCTCAGTTACTTTGTTGTTCTTTTCCATGAGTTTTCAGCCATAATAAAAGGCTCGTTTTGGTTGGAATCCACTCCTGCATCCTCGTTTGTGTTCGCACCTGGGTCCACCACACACCTTTCCGCACGGTCTGCCTCCGCAGACCTTGACAAGTCTAAACCAAAGACCCTCTGCATCTGTTTATGTAGCATTGTCTCTGAGAGCCCATTTACAAGGAGTAAAATACTCAAACATCAAGGACATGAAATTAAAAAGAGGGACCAAGACACAATAAGAGCACGAGAAAGGAAAAAGAAATCAACACGTCACTGTTCCTCCCACTGCCACACATTTTACCTGTCCTGTCGGTGTGTGTGTGTGTGTGTGTGTGTGTGTGTGTGTGTGTAAAACATAGGCTGTGTCTTCTTAGCCAACAGTAATGTTAAAATAAGCTAGTAGTCCATGAGTCTGGGGTAAATGATGGAAACACCAGAATATGGCAAACACATGAAACATCCATCTGTGCTGTAGGCTGTCACCTGACTAACATATCAAACATATTTAATGAAAAAAATTATAGCAGTGGAAATCAAACACTGAGCTTCAGTAAAAATGTGAATTTATGTCTCAGCTGTTATTTAGCAAAAGAACATCCTTATAAAATATGATATAATGCTTAGAACATAGAAAGCTTATAAACGACAAAAGCACAGATGTAGCAGTTTTATTAAAACACAACCTTGTTTCAATAGAATAAGAGTAAGATCTTGGGAAAGGTTGTTCACACTCAGCTGATGGATTATCTAAATAACTCAAATGCTTGAAGTTTTTCAGTCCGGCTTTAAGCCGTTTCACAGCACAGAGATAGTTCTAATAAAGGTTATGAGTGATATTCTGGTAACGACAGACTGTGGTAAACACGTAGTGCTTATACTAGATATGACTGCTGCATTCGACACAGTGGATCACGTCCTGCTGATCTCTCGGTTACAGCTTTGTGTGGGCATTTCTGGCTTGGCACTCCTGTGGATAAAATCATATCTGTCAAACAGGAGCTTCTGTGTAAGTTGGGCTCGTCATCATCCTCTGCGGCCCCTCTGCCATGGGGTGTACCACAGGGATCTATTCTTGGGCCATTACTGTTTTCATCTCCTGCCACTGGGTGCGATCTTTCGAAAACACAAAGTCTTATTTCATCTATATGCTGATGATTGCCAGTTTTATTTTCCTTTCAGTCGTTCTAATAGCTCCCCAATTAGACTCCTGCTTGATTGCCTCAGTGATGTTAAGTCATGGATGGCTCAAAACTTTTTAAATTTTAATGAACGTAAAACGGAAGCAATTCTCGAATGTGACAGTCTCCCGCTAATTCTTCTTGAATCCGTTCGTTTCCAGTACACGTGGGTGAGGTCACCTGTGTCTTTCCTACATCCAGGACAAACACCTGATACAGATTAATTCATTATGTTGAGTCGTCCTCATGTAAAATAAGTTTTGTGAATAATTTAAGCTGTGAAAGCTTGTGAGGAGTGTTATAAGCTCCTTCACATAACGACTCCCACTCACTGTGTTTGAATGTACGACCCACTTCTTGTTCCCGTTTGGTTTGGACAGAATGATTTAGCCCACTGCTTTGGATAAGGGGAAGAAGATGGATGGATTCTCTGTGAGAGTTCAAATTCTGTTATGTGCTGACAACTAAATGCTTGTTTTAGCATTTCATAATTTGGGAAAGATGCTTCAGATGATTTGTTAGAGTTACGGTGCGTTCAGACCGAACGCGATAGACGCGACCAGAGCGTCAGGTTTACATGTAAAGTCAATGGAGGAGTGCGATGAAGCGCGATTGGGGTTCCTGTGAAAATTCAGAAGCAGATTTGTGTCGCGAAAACGCGTTAGTTGCGGGAGCAAGTAGCGCGACTGACGCGTTTGAAGCGGAGATAAAAATACGTGCCTCAGTTTTTGTGTTGCATTTTGTGCATTCGCATGTATCGCGTCTACCGCTCGAGTTGGAAAAATCGGAGCGTCAAGTCGCGCCGCGACAACCAATCAGGAGCCTTGTGACGTGGATCTGACCTAGTGCAAAGGGGCAGGTCCAGCCAAAGCCCTTCATTCTTCATTCAGTATTGAGGAAAGGCTAATCAACGCCGTAGCAAACCACCCGGAGCTGTACGACACCAGCTGCTTTCTGTACCGACAGGAATATAAAGGACCGAGCTTGGAGGAAGATATGTGAAGAGATCGGGCAACCTGCTAAGTTCATTCATTTCTCTTTTGAAAGTTTTGACTGGCTTCTAGCGCAAAAGCTAGCAAGCTCGCCTACTGTCCGGCTATTTTCCCACTGATGAACAAAACCTTTCCGCTAACAAGACAATGTGTTTATTCAGAGCACATCTGCAGGAGAAAGTGGAAGAGCCTCAACAAGAGGAAGAGGACAGAGAAGGAGAAGAGGAGTGAGTCTGCAGCAGGATCAGGGAGGAGATGGAAGTTCTTCGCGGTCATGGGGTTTCTGGACCCCTTCCTCACCCCGCGGGAGACTAGCGGCAATATGGTGGGGACCGTGGAGAACATCCCCCCCGAGGACCAGAGACAGCCTGGAGAGGCATCAGAGGAGTCTCAGTCAGAAGGTATGTTTACAATGAATTAATGTAGGCAGTTAATTCATGCATATTGTCATATAGGAATATATGTTACTGTTTATTAATAAACAGTATACAGTGGTCCCGCCGTTCATCAAAAAACGTGGCATAATAATACTTTTACGTTTTGCAATCTACAAAGGTTTGCACTTTGAGAATCAGCTTGTGAGAACTGTGAGTAATGTTCATGTGTGTGGGGAAAAAAGTGTATAAAGTGCGTGGTGAGGGGCTGGTTATTCTGAGAACCCCTGCTGCAATAAATAAGGGACCACTGTATATACTTTCTCTATGACTATTGTTTTCAACCTGTTAACATTTAATATTGTCTTCACAGAACCAACTGATTCTGCAGCAGAGCATCCCCTGTTGCTTCTCCTGGCTCCCCAGTCCCTCAGCTCCTACTGCTGCACCCACAGGTATGTACAGCAGCACTGATAACTTTTTACTCTGTTGGATTCCCTTGTGATTACTGGTAAGTCTAATTGTTGAATGTTGTCATTGTGTTTCTTAAATTTATAAGGTTCAATCTATAGGATCAATACATTCTTTTGTGACCACCTCTCCAGCCACTCTGTGCTGGGGGAGGTTTTATTGCAGATACATCCTATCTGAAAGAGCTGTTTCTTGTGTTGTAAGCTTCCTCTTTATGACCCTTTTGGTCAGCAGGAAGTCATGCATACAGACACACACACACATTCTCACATGACACACACACACACACGTTCTTGCACATGCATACAAGTGCTTTCACATACATACACATAGTGCCTTGTCTTAGAACCATTTGGGGGTTTTACGGTGGGAGGTGCTTTTGCTGTGATGTGTATTGTGTGAACTGTTTTCCCAATAAAAGGCAGCAAGCGGAGGCCGGATTTGGGGTTATTTTGTGGTAGGGTTCGAAGTGCGTTCCTGAGATACCGACGAGGCCTCCCTTGCAAGTAAATCGATCGATCGCTGACTGTCTTGTTTTCTTCATGATGAATAAGTCTCTAAACTAGTGGGGCTTGTGGAAACACAGACCCAACAATTAACTTTACTAAATATCTACAACCAATCTGTTTATATCCTTTTTTTTCGATGTTGAAAATGAAAATCTAGTAGCAGCCTTCTCATTTCTTTGTGTTGTTTTGTGCTGTTTTACAGGCCCACAGAGGAGGACAGATCCGAGGAGGACGAGGGACGGTCCCAGGACAGTCCATCGGCGGTGGAGCTGGCCATCCTGGAGTCCCTGAAGAGGCCACACCAGTCTCCAACGGAGCATTTCCTCCTCAGCCTTGTTCCTGCTCGGGAGAGACGCTGCCTCACACGACAGTATCAGTGAAATTTCAAATTTATAAATTAGTTTTTGAAAACAGCACAGCTGTGTTAAATTTGGAAACATTGGAGCGATCAGTAGTTTTCTGGTGAGGCAGCAGCTCTCCAGGGCAGAAACAATGTTCTTATTTTTCTCCTCCTTCTCCCTGAGGCTCTTCCACTTTAAGCTGGGTCCATTTTATTCCCGTCTCTCTGTAAATAGTTATATTTTATATACAGGTCCTTCTTAAAAAATTAGCATGTTGTGATAAAGTTCATTAATTTCTGTAATGTACTGATAAACATTAGACTTTCATATATTTTAGATTCATTACACACAACTGAAGTAGTTCAAGCCTTTCATTGTTTTAATATTGATGATTTTGGCATACAGCTCATGAAAACCCAAAAAATTAGCATATTTCATAAAAGAAAAGTGTTTTTAATACAAAAAAAAGTCAACCTTCAAATAATTATGTTCAGTTATGCACTCAATACTTGGACGAGAATCCTTTTGCAAAAATGACTGCTTCAACGCGGCGTGGCATGGAGGCAATTAGCCTGTGGCACTGCTGAGGTGTTATGAAGGCCCAGGATGCTTCGATAGCGGCCTTAAGCTCATCCAGAGTGTTGGGTCTTGCGTCTCTCAACTTTCTCTTCGCAATATCCCACAGATTCTCTATGGGGTTCAGGTCAGGAGAACTGGCAGGCCAATTGAGCACAGTAATACCATGGTCAGTATCAAATCAAATCAAATCAAATCACTTTTATTGTCACATCACATGTGCAGGTACATTGGTACAGCACATGCGAGTGAAATTCTTGTGTGCGAGCTTCACAAGCAACAGAGTTGTGCAAAATACAATAACATAAACAGGCAAAATATACGAATGGCTAAATCTGAAACTAATAAATATATGTACAATATATAATAGTATATGCAAAAAAAAAAAAAAAATTTCTGGATGTGTATAGTAAATGTTTTTCTACTTGTGTGTGTGTGTGTGTGTGTGTGTGTGTGTGTGTGTGTGTGTGTGTGTATACACATATTTTACAACTTAAATAGAGTCAACAATAAAATAAAATGTATAAAAATATACAGAGTGAGACATGTGCAAAACAGTGGCATTACTGTACAGTATGGAGTGCATAATGTTAAAGTTCCAGTAGTGAAGCTGAGGTGTCTATGACGTGTTCAGCAGTCTGATGGCCTGGTGGAAGAAGCTGTCTCTCAGTCTGCTGGTACAGGACCGGATGCTGCAGAACCTCCTTCCTGATGGAAGTAGTCTGAACAGTTTATGGCTGGGGTGACTGGAGTCCTTGATGATCCTCCCCGCTTTCCTCAGGCACCGCTTCCTGTAGATGTCTTGGAGGGAGGGAAGCTCACCTCCAATTATCCGTTCAGAGCACCGCACTACTCTCTGGAGAGCTTTGCGGTTGTAGGCGGTGCTGTTGCCATACCAGGTGGTGATGCATCCAGTGAGGATGCTCTCAATGGCACAGTGATAGAAGGTCCTGAGGATGCGGGGGCTCATGCCGAATCTTTTCAGTCTCCTGAGAAAGAAGAGGCGCTGCTGCACCTTCTTCACTGTTTTGTTTGTGTGTACTGACCACGTAAGATCCTCAGCCAGATGTACTCCAAGGAAGCGGAAGCTGCTCACTCTCTCCACAGCAGCGCCGTTGATGGTGATGGAGGTGTGTACTTCTCTGCACCTCCGGAAGTCCACTATCAACTCCTTTGTCTTTGCGACGTTGAGGGTGAGATGGTTGTCTTGACACCAGTGGGTCAGGGCGCTGACCTCCTCCCTGTAAGCCGTCTCATCACCGTTGGTGATAAGACCCACCACTGTAGTGTCGTCCGCAAACTTCACAATGATGTTGGAGCTGTTAGTGGCTGTGCAGTCGTAGGTGTAGAGTGAGTACAGGAGAGGGCTCAGTACACACCCCTGTGGAGCACCAGTGTTCAGTGTGATGGGGGATGAGGTGATGCTGCCCAGTCTGACCACTTGGCGTCTGTCAGACAGGAAGCTAAGGATCCAGCTGCAGAGGGAGCTGCTCAGTCCTAGATCCTGCAGTTTCCTGTCCAGCTTCGAGGGAACGATGGTATTGAATGCTGAGTTGTAATCTACAAACAGCATTCTCACATACGTGTCTCTCTTCTCCAGGTGTGACAGGGCAGTGTGTAGTGTCAGGGCTATGGCATCATCAGTGGACCTGTTGTGGCGGTATGCGAACTGTAGAGGGTCCAGTGAGTCGGGTAGTGCAGAGCGGATGAAGTCCCTGACCAGCTTCTCGAAGCATTTGCTTACGATGGGGGTCAGGGCTACAGGTCGGCAGTCGTTCAATGAGGAGATGGTTTAGGATTTGGGTACAGGGACGACGGTGGCCATTTTGAAGCAGGCTGGGACTACAGACAGAGAGAGGGAAAGGTTGAAGATGTGCGTGAACACTCCAGCCAGCTGAGCCGCGCATGACTTGAGGACGCGGCCAGGAATCCCGTCCGGACCAGTAGCTTTGCGTGCGTTCACCTTCCTGAAGCACTTCCGCACATCCTCCATCAGACCCAGTGTGCGCACTGACGTCATCCGCGGTGCGCACACTGTTCGGTCTCGTGGTGTTCGCTGTGTCGAATCTAGCGTAGAATACGTTTAGATCCTCACACAGAGAGGCCGTGGTCTGCGGTGTGCTGGTTTTCCCTCTAAAGTCTGTGATCGTGTTTAGTCCCTGCCACATACTCCGAGGGTTGTCAAACTGTTGCTCCACCCTGTCCCTGTACTCACGTTTGGCTGCTTTGATCGTCTTCCGGAGTTGGTAATGTGCGTGTTTGTAGTCCGATGTGTTCGCGGAGGCAAAGGCGGTGCTCCGTGCCGCGCGAACATCTCCGTTAATCCAGGGTTTTTGATTTGGGAAGGATTTAACTGTTCTGGCTGGAACGACATCTTCCACGCATTTCCTGATAAATCTGCAGACTGAGTCTGTGTACTCATCAATGTCCCTAGCAGCCACGTGAAACATTTCCCAGTCCGCGTGATCAAAACAGTCCCGCAGCGTAGACTCCGATTGGTCCGTCCAACAGTGCACCGCCCTCCGGGTTGGAGCTTCCTGTTTCAGCTTCTGCCTGTAGGCAGGCAGGAGCAGGATGGAGCGGTAAACTATTTACCAGGGGTTTTGGCACTGTGAGCAGGTGCCAGGTCGTGCTAAAAAATGAAATCTTCATCTCCATAAAGCTTTTCAGCAGATGGAAGCATGAAGTGCTCCAAAATCTCTTGATAGCTGCATTGACCCTGCCCTTGATAAAACACAGTGGACCAACTCCAGCAGCTGACATGGCACCCAGACCATCACTGACTGTGGGTACTTGACACTGGACGTCAGGCATTTTGGCATTTCCCTCTCCCCAGTCTTCCTCCAGACTCTGGCACCTTGATTTCCGAATGACATGCAAAAGTACTTTGGACCACTGAGCAACAGTCCAGCGCTGCTTCTCTGTACCCAGGTCAGGCGCTTCTGCCGCTGTTTCTGGTTCAAAAGTGGCTTGACCTGGGGAATGTGGCACCTGTTGCCCATTTCCTGCACACGCCTGTACACGGTGGCTCTGGATGTTTCTACTCCAGACTCAGTCCACTGCTTCCACAGGTCCCCCAAGGTCTGGAATCGGTCCTTCTCCGAAATCTTCCTCAGGGTCCGGTCACCTCTTCTCGTTGTGCAGCGTTTTCTGCCACACTTTTTCCTTCCCACAGACTTTCCACTGAGGTGCCTTGATACAGCACTCTGGGAACAGCCTATTCATTCAGCAATTTCCTTCTGTGTCTTACCCTCTTGCTTGAGGGTGTCAATGATGGCCTTCTGGACAGCAGTCAAGTCGGCAGTCTTACCCATTTTTGCAGTTTTGAGTAATGAACCAGGCTGGGAGTTTTTAAAAGCCTAAGGAATCGTTTGCAGGTGTTTCAGATGGTTAGGTTAATAGCTCATTTAGAGAACCTTTTCATGACATGCAAATTTTTTGAGATAGGAATTTTGGGTTTTCATGAGCTGTATGCCAAAATCATCAATATTAAAACAATGAAAGGCTTGAACTACTTCAGTTGTGTGTAATGAATCTAAAATATATGAAAGTCTAATGTTTATCAGTACATTACAGAAAATAATGAACTTTATCACACTATGCTAATTTTTTGAGAAGGATCTGTATTTATGTTTAATGTATTTCTGTTTGAGAATTTTAATATTATTTCAAATAAATGTTGTATAATGACTAATGTCTCAGTTCTACTACACAGCAAATATTGGCACACAGCTTGACACATGTAGAATTAATTTCATATTATACTAATGAAAGAATATACTACTATATAGAAACATAGTGAAGACCAATTATTTAAGAGCATAAAGAGAGGTTAGTTTATTTTGGAGTAGAGATCCATTTATTAAGAATATGTTTTAAAAAGGCAGGAACGCTCTTTAGAGGTTTGTGGTTGGCTCAGGGCCGTTGTGGGGAAGTCACTGGGTCTTCAAACAGGCTGTTCTTTTGTTTGCCAAGACGCTGCTCCCTCCGCCGAGAAGTGGGCCATGAACTTCTCCCTCACCAACTTCTCCCTTATCTCCCTTATCAGTTTTAAGAAAGGCTGGTGACCCCTGTTATAGAGTCTGACAGCTGCAGGGATTATATACAAATATTCAACTATCTCAGAATTAAACCAGGTCTAAATAAATAAAAAAAAAAGGACTTTATGAGATAGACCTTCTGAGTATCACTACAAAGATTACCCCACAGTGGTCCTCATACCACAGTTTGATATCAGCAAACACTGAGAGCATGCGCTGATAGACACCACAGCCATGCTATCATTCAAACACTGATAACACCATAAATCGAATTAAATCGGGACTTGATGACACCTTTCGAGTATTACTAGAAATATTATACACAGTCGTCTCCATACCAATTCAATTCAATTCAATTTTATTTATATAGCGCCAAATCACAACAAAAGTCGCCTCAAGGCGCTTCATAGATACAGAGAAAAACCCAACAATCATATGACCCCCCTATGAGCAAGCACTTTGGCGACAGTGGGAAGGAAAAACTCCCTTTTAACAGGAAGAAACCTCCAGCAGAACCAGGCTCAGGGAGGGGCGGGGCCATCTGCTGCGACCGGTTGGGGTGAGAGAAGGAAGACAGGATAAAAGACATGCTGTGGAAGAGAGACAGAGGTTAATAACAGATATGATTCAATGCAGAGAGGTCTGTTAATACATAGTGAGTGAGAAAGGTGACTGGATAGGAAAAACTCAGTGCATCATGGGAATCCCCCGGCAGCCTACATCTATTGCAGCATAACTAAGGGAGGATTCAGGGTCACCTGGTCCAGCCCTAACTATATGCTTTAGCAAAAAGGAAAGTTTTAAGCCTAATCTTAAAAGTAGAGATAGTGTCTGTCTCCTGAATCCAAACTGGAAGCTGGTTCCACAGAAGAGGGGCCTGAAAACTGAAGGCTCTCCCTCCTGTTCTACTTTTAAATACTCTAGGAACAACAAGTAGGCCTGCAGAGCGAGAGCGAAGCGCTCTAATAGGGTGATATGGTACTACAAGGTCTTTAAGATAAGATGGGGCCTGAATATTTAAGACCTTGTATGTGAGGAGCAGGATTTTGAATTCAATTCTGGATTTAACAGGAAGCCAATGAAGGGAAGCCAAAACAGGAGAAATATGCTCTCTCTTTCTAGTCCCTGTCAGGACTCTTGCTGCAGCATTTTGGATTAGCTGAAGGCTTTTCAGTGAGTTTTTTGGACTTCCTGATAATAATGAATTACAGTCGTCCAGCCTGGAAGTAATAAATGCATGAACTAGTTTTTCAGCGTCACTCTGAGACAGGATATTTCTAACCTTAGAGATGTTGCGCAAATGGAAGAAAGCAGTCTTACATATTTGTTTAATATGTGCGTTGAAGGACATGTCCTGGTCAAACATGACTCCAAGGTTCCTCACAGCGTTACTGGAGGCCAAGGTAATGCCATCCAGAGTAAGAATCTGGTTAGATTTCAGTTTTCTTTCAGTAAACACCGACAGCATTCATTGATAGCATAGCACATCCATATCAGCAGTGTATAAACGATGGCTAGAGATTTTTCCAGTCGGGCTACCAAAATCTATCTCTGCCCTGCCCGTCGGGCTATCGTAGGAAGGAAAAATATATGTCAATGCTTTTGCATTCTTTTGGAAATGTAGCTGGGTAATTATGTCATTGGCATCGGTGAGCCACTGTCAATATGTGACATATTGAAATCGCGTTTGAATTTGCGCTTGTTTTTTTGCTTTCACTTTGCAATCACACAAACTGTGTATAGAGAGCGACAGCACTGATTGGTGAGTGATGATAATTTGCGCACCAATTCCTCTGACATCGTCTTATCAATCGTTAGCTTACTATGCAAACATGACAAGTGAAATCTCCCGCAGCTTAAACATGTGAGAGGTTGATCGCGCAGAGAATCGCTGAGCGTTATGTGAGTCCGTGTGTAAAAGCAGCAGGATATATATTTTAGTTCTGCTGAGCCAAATAAGACAGGTCAGGGTGAAGAAGTGACAGCCAAAGAAAAGCTTACCACAAAACGGAGAAGTTATGACAAATCAGACTATAAGGCACAAAGAAAGTGCAGCATTATGGTTTCATGGACAAAATAATTTATGTGGCTGCAATATGACGAGCTAAATAACCAGGGCTGCACATAAGTGGTCCGCAGGTGCGCATTCACTGTCAAAATAAAAAACGCGCACAAGGGTTAGGGTTAAATTTAAAACGTGTACTTTTGAGTTAAAATATATATTTATAATTTTAATAAATAACAAATTAAAAAGGCATGAACATTTTTTTTGTATTGAAAAAATATCGAACCGTGACACCAATGTATCGAACCAAACCGAACCGTGAAGTTTGTGTATCGTTGCACCCCTATTAAACACTTTTACTAACCTCAGGCAGATGGACAGGCGCTCTGCAGGTGGGATTGAGCGCCTGTAGTTGGTGTCTAGGTGGGCGATGCCGGGACCAACGCGAGACAGCAGGTCCTCAAACTGGGCGAGGGACAGACGGTGGTACCGCTGAAAGCAGCCGTCATCCAGGTGCAGCTCCTGGAGCAAATGGTGAAACTCACCAAACTGCTCATGCTTCTGGAGGACCTGATGGACCCAGGTACGGCGAGGACGTCCTTAACGCCGCTGCTCTGCTCTCCAAAGTAAATAGAAAAGGGAGACTCTCTCTTCAAGCGCTAACTCGACAGCTGCCATCTTGCAAACATACGGTCTGGCACTATTTCCTCCCACATTTCCGTCGACCAATTCACGTTGGACGCGCGTCGAGGTGCGAATGTGCACGCCACCAGCTAGGGGCGTCTGGCGCTTTTTGGTCATGTCTATCGCATTCGGTGTGAACGCACCGTTAGGATGAGCCTGGAGTTATTTGTAAAAGCGGGAGGTTGAGCGGTGGACAGTGTGGTGTAAATTAGATGTAAATCATTGGAATGATTACATATAAATGTAATTTCCAACAGTGGTACTGGACCACATTAACACAGCTAACATAACAACAGAGCAATGTCCCAGCTCACAGTGGGAACTAAACGTGGGCAGCTTCCGTGTAGCTCAGTCGCACAGGAACAACAACACGTTTGGTCTAATTACTGACAATCCAAGAGCGAACATAACGGAGCGTCTCGACTTAAACATCAAAGTCCAGCCTGTCAAAAAATCACAAAGCTACTGTTTCACATCTTGTCTGATGGTAGCTGCTTCCACTCCCGTCAGTGTGCATCTATCATTACTCAGCCTGTGAATGCATTTCTCTGGCTAACTGTGTGCTCACTTCCTGTTATCTATGAGTGTTGTTCATATCAAATCCTTTTCAGAGTGAGAATCATTTACTCAGGTCATCACATGTTGCATACAGTGGGGCAAAAAAGTATTTAGTCAGCCACCGATTGTGCAAGTTCCCCCACTTAAAATGATGACAGAGGTCAGTAATTTGCACCAGAGGTACACTTCAACTGTGAGAGACAGAATGTGAAAAAAAAATCCATGAATCCACATGGTAGGATTTGTAAAGAATTTATTCGTAAATCAGGGTGGAAAATAAGTATTTGGTCACCTCAAACAAGGAAAATCTCTGGCTCTCACAGACCTGTAACGTCTTCTGTAAGAAGCTTTTCTGTCCCCCACTCGTTACCTGTATGAATGGCACCTGTTTGAACTCATCATCTGTATAAAAGACACCTGTCCACAGCCTCAAACAGTCAGACTCCAAACTCCGCCATGGCCAAGACCAAAGAGCTTTCGAAGGACACCAGGAAAAGTATTGTAGACCTGCACCAGACTGGGAAGAGTGAATCTACAATAGGCAAGCAGCTTGGTGTGAAAAAATCAACTGTGGGAGCAATCATCAGAAAATGGAAGACATACAAGACCACTGATAATCTCCCTCGATCTGGGGCTCCACGCAAGATCTCATCCCGTGGGGTCAAAATGATCATGAGAACGGTGAGCAAAGATCCCAGAACCACACGGGGGGACCTGGTGAATGACCTGCAGAGAGCTGGGACCAAAGTAACAAAGGTCACCATCAGTAACACACTACAACGGCAGGGAATCAAATCCCACAGTGCCAGACGTGTTCCGCTGCTGAAGCCAGTGCATGACCAGGCCCGTCTGAAGTTTGCCAGAGAGCACATGGATGATACAGCAGAGGATCGGGAGAATGTCATGTGGTCAGATGAAACCAAAGTAGAACTTTTTGGTATAAACTCAACTGGTCGTGTTTGGAGGAAGAAGAATACTGAGTTGCATCCCAAGAACACCATACCTACTGTGAAGCATGGGGGTGGAAACATCATGCTATGGGGCTGTTTTTCTGCCAAGGGGACAGGACGACTGATCCGTGTTAAGGACAGAATGAATGGGGCCATGTATCGTGAGATTTTGAGCCAAAACCTCCTTCCATCAGTGAGAACTTTGAAGATGAAACGAGGCTGGGTCTTCCAACATGACAATGATCCAAAACACACCGCCCGGGCAACAAAGGAGTGGCTCCGTAAGAAGCATTTGAAAGTCCTGGAGTGGCCTAGCCAGTCTCCAGACCTCAACCCCATAGAAAATCTGTGGCGGGAGTTGAAAGTCCGTGTTGCTCGGCGACAGCCCCAAAACATCACTGCTCTCGAGAAGATCTGCATGGAGGAATGGGCCAAAATAGCAGCTACTGTGTGTGCAAACCTGGTAAAGACCTATAGTAAACGTTTGACCTCTGTTATTGCCAACAAAGGTTATGTTACAAAGTATTGAGTTGTATTTTTGTTATTGACCAAATACTTATTTTCCACCCTGATTTACGAATAAATTCTTTACAAATCCTACCATGTGGATTCATGGATTTTTTTTTCACATTCTGTCTCTCACAGTTGAAGTGTACCTCTGGTGCAAATTACTGACCTCTGTCATCATTTTAGGTGGGGGAACTTGCACAATCGGTGGCTGACTAAATACTTTTTTGCCCCACTGTATAAAGCACCAAAGTAGAGCTGGAACGCTGGAAACACCCCAGGTTTGTCAAACAGAGAGAGGAACGTTGTCAAACAAGATGGGACCATGATGCATTGCATCACTACTCAAAATCTCTCACTATGCATTTGATTACATCCCACTGTGCTGGGAAAACCATCAAAGGGTTTTAGTGGAGATGCAAATCAGTGTGGCGTTTATGTTTTAGTGAAGAGGGGACAAGCTTCAGACTGCAGCTGCACACACTCATTAGAATGAACAGAGGACAAACACATAAACACTGTGTGTAACGAACAGGACTGCGCTTTGTGAGGACGACGTTATTCTTGAATATAGTTACATTATTACACAAAGCTCATGGTTGTGAAGTGGAAGCTCGTCCACATCTACATCCAGGTCTACGTCACCAACAGTGTCAGTGTGACATCAGTTGGTAAAAAGCAGACCTTTCATATCATGACTTGTTTGGACCCGTCACTCGTTCCACTCATTTCTCATGATCGTGGATAATTTTACATATAGTCTGTTGACCAAATTTACTTCCTGTTGGTCATTTTTTCTGCAACTGAGTCACAAAAATAAAGCAGCAAGCAGCAATAACAGGTCACTCACACCTTCCTGTATGTTGGGGCATGATGGAGGCGTTTCCTGCAGTCACATGGATATCTGGAGTCTAACTGGCTGTTTGCACAGCTAAGTTACTTCCTGTCCACTATAGGAGGTATTCAGGAAACACTTTTCAATCTAGCAGCGCCAAGGCCTGGAAATTAAAGTGAGCACCGATCATGTTGATCTGATTAAATCTCGAGAGGAATTTGTTAAAGAACAAGGTACAAACATGCCCGTCATATAAGAGGAGCTGCAGCACCTGCAGGCACATTCAGTAGCTCCTCCCACTCCAAGTAATAGTTCAATTCAATTTGATTTACCTGGCACCAAATTACAGTCACCTCAGGGCACTTAATATTGTAAAGACCCCCCTATAATACAATAAAAAAAAATAAATAGCGGTTAAGTATTAATTTCATTATGCCTTCATACCATTCTTAGCACATGTGAAATTCCGGATAATTTTCAAACTTCTTCTGCTCACCTTCAAGGCCATTCATAACCTCGCTCCTTCTTACCTTTCTGACCTGTTAACCACCACTTGTTCTGCCCGTTCACTTCGTTCTTCTTCTTCTATCCAGCTTACTGTACCTTCCGCCTCACCACCATGGGAAGCAGAGCTTTCAGCTGCTCTGCTCCCAGGCTGTGGAACTCTCTGCCCCCTGAAATAAGAAATATTGGTTCTCTCCCCCAGTTTAAATCCCAGCTCAAAACTCATCTGTTCAAATCTGCATATTCACTGTGAATCCACTGTTTGTTCATTTTATCTTGTGCTTTTATTTTATTGTTCTTATTCTGCCATTGTTTTACTAGGTGTTTTATCCTATTGTAAAGTGTCCTTGGGTGACTTGAAAGGCGCTCATAAATAAAATTTTTTATTATTATTATTATTATTATATGTGTCCAGGTAGGACCAGCATGGTGGCCCAAAGGAGCCTGCGTTGGCTTTGCACTTTTGACCTGACTGAGATTCACCAAAGAGCAAAAATCACACTTAAAGGGACAAACCGGGGTAAACGTCACATCATGAGTTGTGGTGGCCACCTTCCACCCTGTTAGTGATTACGCTGTGTAATATAAGCCTGCTGCAGGAGCCATTAGTGCATAGCAGGGACTGATGCAGTTCTTCCAGCCCAGTGATTGCTGTTTTCCTGTATGAACCAAGCAAAACAAACAGCAACAACAATATCTTTGCTCGCTCAGTCAATCCATGTGAGGGGCATTTTGGTGAAAACACCTTTTGGAAAATCTTGCTTCTTGCTCTGTGAAATTATACACTAAGTGGGTCAAATGTGTGAATTTAAAGAGTGTTTAGTATACTAATCATAAACTGTGTGATTACACTTGGCGCTCCTGCTTTGCATGACATAAAAGCTCAGCCCTGGTTTACAGTCTTCAAACAGCCTGGTGTGTCTATGATAAATCCACTGAGAGCGTTAGCAGGAGAGGGCTCCAGGCTACGATGCAAACAGACCTCGCGGTACATCCATAACTGTGCTGAGGGAGCAGAGTCCTAATATTGTGGGGAAAACATCGGAGTGAGAGTTTGGGAAACTGAGTTACTATATGCTGATATTGCTTTTTTAACATTCCAGCTCAGCTTCCACATTTTTTCCTTTCTCTCTAAAGTGAAGGAGTCTTTGATCCTCACCTAGCGTGTCACACTGCTTGTTTTTCCCTGTCAGATATCAGTGGACTAAAACAGATCTGGAGGTGAGATTACATGCTTTTAAAGGTCTGCATGAAAAGAAGTATAAACACGTGACAGTGCTGGAATAAAAGCAGATTTATCTTCAAAGACACACAGGTGCACGACTTGTTTCCATCAGGGCTGCATCAACTGGCCTCATATACATCGAAACAGTCATGGCTTTAAGGATATCAAGATAAAAAAGAAGTAAATCACTCGTCTGGACGGCGTGCTGACTGGAGAAGGTCACCTGGAACATAGGAACCCCTGCCAGGTGGTCAAGACGAGGCCCCAGAGGCTCGTGGGAGAGCAGAGGATAACACTGTGCAAACAGCACAATGGCTTTGTGGGGACAAAAAAAGCTTGGTGACATTTGGATAAAGCTTCTATTGCATTTCTAAAGAATAGAAGGGTGTTCTGTGCCCAACACGGATCCCCCTGTTTGTTCTCTCTGTGATACTGAACTGTGTGCACTACTTCATCACAGCTGATTCTAGGATTTTTCAGGCTGATCATTGATGCCCAAGTCGCAATGACATGACGAATAATGTCCATCCATCTTCTACTTATCCAGAGCCCTGTGTTTAAGGGCAGCAAATGTATGCTATGTCTTCGAATGATAATGGGTAAGGGAAGTGTGTTTAGTGTAAACGCGAATGGTCCTCCACAATTAACCTCTGTCCAGTTTGTTCATGTAAATAGGGGGTCCTCCTCACACACAAATTTGTCTATTAGATAGATATGATTCAAACGGTTAGCACGGTGGTTAGCACAGTTGCCGCACAGCAAGAAGGTCCTGAGTTCCACCATCAGGCCGGGGTCTTTCTGTGTGGAGTTTGCATGTTCTGCCTGTGTTTGCGTGGGTTCCCTCCGGGTACTCCGGCTTCCTCCCAAAGACATGCAGCTTGTGAGGTTAATTGGATTAATCCAAATTGCCCATAGATGTGAATGTGAGCGCGAATGGTTGCTATGATATTATGGTCGACAGTATCGAACGCTGCACTGAGGTCTAGCAGGACAAGCACAGAGATGAGTCCACTGTCAGAGGCCATAAGAAGATCATTTGTAACCTTTACTAAAGCTGTTTTTGTGCTGTGATGAACTAACTCTTTAACCAGGCACTTTCTATTCTCTACATTTTCAAAACAGGCTCGTTACTTTTAATTCGAGGCTAATTATTATTACACGTCACTGTGGGCCTTCAAACATCGAACGGGTTTGAGTCTAAACACTAACACATGAAAGACATGCATTAATCACCAGGTAAAAAGAGATGAGCGAGGCAAAGCCTTGTGCCAAAGTCAGGGGTTAAAGTGGGACGGTGTTTGTATTTATCGATATTTAACGACTGCAATTGTCCATAAATTACAGTTGCACTACTTTGGCATCTAGCTAGCGCTACAAAAGAGGAGCGAGGAGCATTAAGGGAGTAATATTTTTACGTAGCAGTTTCAAATGCAACGTTTCTATCAGTTTAACAAATACACAAACTGCAGCTAAAAGTCCAGCTGCTGTATTTGACAGAGAGAGAAGAATGAGAGCAAACTTCACCTTACTTTACTCCTTACTTAAAAAAAAAAATCAGATTACTGCCCATCTCTGCTGGTGACCCAGTGTTTATGTTTTTGATTCAATAATCTTTATTTAATAATAATAATGGATTGCATTTATTTAGCGTTTTTCTAGGCACCGAAAGCGCTTTCCAATTCCACTATTCAGGAGCTCTCTCTGCAGGAGGGGGAGATACAGGAGAGGTGGAGGAAGATCTCAGCCTGGGTGTTTTTTGTCTTATGTAGTCTGGAAGATGAGTGGACGGTGGGGTGGGTGCAGTTTTCTCTGTGGTGGGGTTGGGTGGACTGTCCCGGGCTCTGTGGGGCCGGGAGGCACTGCTGCACTGGGCCCCGGTCTGGATGGGCCTGGGCCCCCTTTCCCTGGCGGGTCGCGGAGTATGGGGGTGCCTACTGGGGTCAACAGGGGAGCTGGCCCCAGGGAGGGGTCACCTGCCCCTCCCTTCCTTCCCTCCCCATCTCCAGCTGCCTCCCTCTTCCCGCTCCACCACAACCACCCACACATGCAGGACCTTGGAGTAGGGGTATGTCACCAGGGTGCAGAGGAGGCTACCCCCCCCTGTCCCCTTCTGGCTGCCTCTGCCTCAATTTTATCCCACAACTTAGACATTCACATTACTCACACTCTCATTACACATACATATAGGATCTTGGGGGTGGGCACGATACACGGAATCCAAAGTACCATCAGGGTGTACACCCCACCCCTGGCGTCGTTGCCCACCTCTCAATTTTAAATACACTTAGACATTGAGGGCTAGCAGGAGGGACCATGCGCTTACCTGCTCCTCTCTGGCAGGTAGCTCCATGCCCTCCTGGGTTTTAAATGCACCTTAGAACACACATGCATCAACACTACAATGAGCGGGTGGAGGGAGGTTTGGAGTCTTCTCTCACCCCCGTTCTCTGCGGCCTGCTGGAGCGGGGGGGCTAGGAGGAGGAGTTGGCCGTCCGACTGCGGTCTGGAGTGTGGGGCCTCCCTGCTGCTGCGGAGTCGGGGCGGTCTGCCTCCCCCCACCGCAGGGAAAAGGGTAACACCACCTGGGTCTGGGTGCAGTTCCCCCCTCCAGGGGCAAGGGTACCTAGACCCGGTTTGTAGAGTACGCTTGGGGAGTGTGATCGTGTGTACAGCGTCTCTTTATGTCTGTCTCCACGTTGGTTGAGTGTGGAGTAAGTGCATATGAGAGCATGAGGGTGGGAATGGATGTTTGTGTCTGTGTGTGCCTGTATGTCTGTGTCTATATGTCAGGCTGGGTGTCAGACGCCACCTCTCTGGGGACATCTCAGGCCCTCCAAGGTTTGGAGGCCTATCTCCCCCCACCACCACTTCCCCTGCCAGTGGTGGACTCCCTCAGACATCGGTGCGTTGGTGGTTCTTTGTGTCCGGGGATGGGCGCCCAGGTACACACCGGCTCACTCCTTGGCGGCCGCTTATCGGGGCCTGGAGCCTGGGGCTCGCTCGGGCCACTTCGGAGGTGGGGTGCCCCCGGCCTCTCGGCCTGGGGCTCGGTCACTCAGGCGCAGCTGGCTGCCGGCGGAGCTCACGGGCGCGTCACTGCAACCCCCCCTGGCTTCTGCTCCGCGGCTGCTGAGTGAGCCCTCATCTGGGACTCTCCTCAGCTCTTTCTGGGACAGTGGCGCGGCTGCCCCTCTGTTGGTCTTCCTTGGTCTCTTGTGTTCTGGGGGCCTCTGGATGTCTGGAGTTTTGATCTCCTCCATACCTGCTTCATGCCCTGGAGGACGGGGCTGTGCCCCCCCCCACACACACCCTCTAGCAGATCATTACATGAAGGAACCTTTTAAAAAAAACAAAACAAGCGCGTCCATGCTCACAGGTGTACACACGGGTGATCACACCCACAAAATACACCCTTTTTGGCTCCTACCTCAAAGCACACTGTGTTCTGTTGATCTTATGTGCTGCACAATAATGTTTAATATTTAGTATTTACTCTCATATTCCCATATATCATTGTGATGTTGTTTATTCTATTACTCTTGTTCTCTTCTGCTTGTTTTCTTTTTTCTTTCTCAGCAGGTGATCCAGGTGATCGATATATGCATTTTTTTTCCTTTTTTTTTTCTGCCCGTTCTGTTGGTTTTTGTTTTTTGCCCTTCTCCCCCGTCCCTCTTCTCAGCTGTTTCTCTTTCCCTCTTTCTTTCTCCCCTTCTTTCCCCCAGTCAAGTCTGTCCCGTATTCAGTAAGTGAAAATAAAATGAACAATAAAAGGTGAATCAAATGGACCATTACGGCAAGGCTGGGATGGTCAATTTGGTAAAGTAAATCCGTTGGGCATCTTTCTTTGCCTTTAGACAACAATTCTGATGGCAAAAGAGCCAAACGGGACAGGCAAAAAAAACCAAAACAATTCCACTATTCATTCACACACTGGTGCAGTTGTAGCCACAGCTGCCCTGGGACAGACTGACAGAAGCGAGGCTGCCATATTGCACCATCGGCCCCTCTGGCCAACACCAGTAGGCAGTAGGGTGAAGTGTCTTGCCCAAGAACACAACGACCAGGACAGAGAGAGCTGTGGGATCAAACCGGCAACCTTCTGGTTGCAGATGAACTTCCCAAGCCCCTGAACCACGATCACCTGGTAATTTGTTGTTATTCATGGTTATCTTTATCTCTTTGGTTCTTGGTGATCTCAGTTCTCCCTCCCTCAGTGTTTATGTTAGCCTGTGTATAGTCCCGGTGTGCCTCGTTTCCTGTCGAGTCACGCTTGTCTCTATGTTCGTGCATGTCAGTGTCAAGTCTGCGTCTTTGTGAATGTCTCATGTTTCCTGTTTTATTTTGATAGTTCCTTGTCCTGTGTTCAGTGTATGCAGTTTGGCTTCCTCCCTGTCTCATTGTGGTGCCGAGTATTGCAACCTCGTTGCGAGCTCCCCCAAGCAACAGATGGTTTTTGTGTTTAATTTTACTTTATTTTTTCACGAGTAGCACATTTCTTCTTGTGTACGACCAACAAACCTTACTGGACATAAGCGATGGACTTTCCCATCACTTTCCAGACTTCAAGTTTTGCACCACGGACCCTCTGTTTTCAGCCCCCCATTCATCTCACCTGAGACGCCTTTGATCTGGGCACCTGGCAGCTGCAAACGCCGACACAGAGGGAGAAGATCCGGCATTCTGTTTCGACTGAGACGGCGCACTAACAGACCACCGCTCCCCAGTTTATTACTGGCTAATGTGCAGTCTCTGGAGAACAAGCTGTGCGAGCTTCTGGCACGGATCTCAATCCAGCGAGAGATGCCGGACTGCTGCGTGATCTGCCTCACAGAAACGTGGCTATCGGACAAGGTACCGGACTCCGCAATACAACTACCGGGGTTCTCTGTGTACCGTGCGGACAGGTCACAGGATCTTACTGGGAAAAGCAGAGGCGGTGGTGTGTGTTTCATGATCAACAACAGCTGGTGTGATTATGCAAACGTGCATCCGGCTACTTGACCACTGCTACACCTCCTTCTAGGATGCGTACAAAGCCCTCCCCCGCGCCTCATTCGGCCAATCAGATCACCACTCCATCCTGCTCCTGCCTGCCTACAGGCAGAAGCTGAAAAAAGGAAGCTCCAACCCGGAGGGCGGTGCTGTCATGGTCCGCGGCCCGGCGTCCGGGGTGCTGCTGGGATGTCCACGCCCACGAGCGTGGCTGCTAACCCCACACCTGCATCCCATCCCAGGCGATCACCAGGTGGACTATTTAATCCTGCCCTACCTGCTGCTCCACGCCAGTCCGTAGTCGCCTCTCAGCGGTAACGTACGCCTGCGGGAAAAGAACTCTTATGACAAACTCTCCATCGGACCTAACACTGTTTTTTCCCTGTGTACCCAGATCACAACTCGGCGTGTTTTTGTTTTCGAGCCACCTGCCTGTCCACCTGTCCGCCTGAGATTTGGTTCACCATCAGCTTCGCCGTCTCGACCCCTTTTGGAGCTCCACCCCCCTCTGGTTTGTAACGGAGCGGAAAGGCTGATTTATTTCCAAGATGTTTTGTGTTTTTAAAAGGAAGGAGACCTTCCTAAAAACGGGCAGAGCAGTGGAGCCGCCAAGGGAAACACACAATTTAAACTGTAAGATTAAAAATATAATTTATTATATTTAAATAGTTAAAAATGTAAGATAAATTAAAACAACCTTGGCCAAGGGGTAACACAATAAAAATCAATAAAACACAACATTAAAAGTCCAGTGGCATCCGCCACGATATAAAAGTCCAAACAGTGCAGAAACCAACAGGATTGTCGCCGTCCTGTCGGCCTCTTCATTCTGATGCCAACTAGAAAAAGGAGAGGGGGCCAGCGGCAGTCACCATTCTTAAATTCCACTGGAGGTTCGTCTTAGACGGGATGAATCGGGACCTACCCCAGATGGGCAGAGCTCCTAACTCCGCCCACCACTGTGTTGTGCTTCACACGCGTAGCCATAGACTCGCCGTCCCGGGGACATAAGGCGCCATCCCGCTGCCTCTCTATCCCCTGCCGTGGGCCTCTCTCGGCGAGGAGCTACCTCCCGTCAACACCAGCACAGACCTCTCCGCTCAGCTCCGATCACTCCCTCCAGCGCGCGGTCGTCCGCGATCTCTGGTCTCGTTCTCCTTTGCCGCACGCCTTGGCCAGCTGCCTATAGCCGGGCCTCTGTGCCGCTCTGCGCGGCCGTCGCCCACACCGGTTACCATGCCATGTCTCTCCTCCTCTCAAGCCTTCACTCAAGCTTTTTCTCCCCCTTTGCTCTATGGTCTGCCAGGCCCTCTTATTGGCCTCTCTGGGATCTCTCGCAGGTGTGATCAGTTTACTATCAGGTAGGGGCGGAGTCTTTACAGGACAGGTGTTCAATTTAAATAAGATAAAAACATGCAATAAAGCTCATACAAACAAACCCAATATACAATATTAAAATATTAAAACAGATAAAACATTGCAAAACATGCACAATAAAACTCTAAATAACTTGTCCCGTTTCACCCCGTGACATCCCCCCAAGCTGAAAGATTAGCAGTCCCTGCTAAGGCCCAGCTACCAATCATGAAGCTTTCTTGGAGTCCGGTTCCGTCTTCTACCCCCAAGCAAAAATAAAAGCAAGTGCACTATTCAGTCCAGGGCCACAAACGAGCAATCACTCTCACGTCCTCGTAGCATAGCTACCCGGAAGCCATAAGGTCCTACACTGCACCCGGCTGCTCCCGTGGGGATACTTCCAGGCCTAACCTGGGTCTCGTGCTTAATCCCAAGCACTCAGGCCTAGCAGCAAATCATTACCCCACCTCCCGCAAGCCTGCAGCTGGTCTCCCATGACAACCTCGGTTGGACGTTCTCCATTCACTCTTGGTGTGGCCAACACTCATACTTGTGCACACTGTCCATACTCATCTGCTCAGGGGTCCTTAGCTTTGGCTCCAACAATCCATCCTCCATCTTCTTCTTTTGTCCAACCCTTTAAACTCCAAACATACCGGGGCACCAGAATACACATACATCATCTTTGCTATTCCCCCAGCTACCCCAACTGCTCTGGCTCCGTATCCTGTCGACAACGCCATTTATGTAACGGAGCGGAAAGGCTGATTTTACTTCCACAGTGTCGTTTTTTTAAAGGAAGGAAACCTTCCTCCAAACGGACAGAGCAGTGGAGCCGCCAAGGGAAAGCACACGATTAAAAAAACTGTAGAATTAAAAATATAATTTATTATATTTAAATAGTTAAAAATGTAAGATAAATTAAAACAACCTTGGCCAAGGGGTAACACAATAAAAATCAATAAAACACAACATTAAAAGTCCAGTGGCATCCGCCACGATATAAAAGTCCAAACAGTGCAGAAACCAACAGGATTGTCGCCGTCCTGTCGGCCTCTTCATTCTGATGCCAACTAGAAAAAGGAGAGGGGGCCAGCGGCAGTCACCATTCTTAAATTCCACTGGAGGTTCGTCTTAGACGGGATGAATCGGGACCTACCCCAGATGGGCAGAGCTCCTAACTCCGCCCACCACTGTGTTGTGCTTCACATGCGTAGCCATAGACTCGCCGTCCCGGGGACATAAGGCGCCATCCCGCTGCCTCTCTATCCCCTGCCGTGGGCCTCTCTCGGCGAGGAGCTACCTCCCGTCAACACCAGCACAGACCTCTCCGCTCAGCTCCGATCACTCCCTCCAGCGCGCGGTCGTCCGCGATCTCTGGTCTCGTTCTCCTTTGCTGCACGCTGCCTATAGCCGGGCCTCTGTGCCGCTCTGCGCGGCCGTCGCCCACACCGGTTACCATGCCATGTCTCTCCTCCTCTCAAGCCTTCACTCAAGCTTTTTCTCCCCCTTTGCTCTATGGTCTGCCAGGCCCTCTTATTGGCCTCTCTGGGATCTCTCGCAGGTGTGATCAGTTTACTATCAGGTAGGGGCGGAGTCTTTACAGGACAGGTGTTCAATTTAAATAAGATAAAAACATGCAATAAAGCTCATACAAACAAACCCAATATACAATATTAAAATATTAAAACAGATAAAACATTGCAAAACATGCACAATAAAACTCTAAATAACTTGTCCCGTTTCACCCCGTGACAGGTTCACTCGGCCCGGCTATCACCGTGAGACGCACACTCCACCTTCCCTCGTATGCTGCCTTTTTTCCGCACCCCAGTAATCTGTCTCTCTTTTTGTTTTACAGCCTCTCACAGCCCCGCTCTCGGCGTTCCCTGCGCGGTCCCTCGGTTTCTTCTGGTTCCATACATTGTTTTTCAGGCTACCCTCACGGGACACCTTTAGTTGCAATAAAAATTACTTTCTTTATTCGCTCCTACCCTAGTGTGTGTGTTCTGCTACTGGGTCCTGCCTGCGCTCGGAACTTCGGTTCATGACAGGTGCACTGTTGGACGGACCAATCGGAGTCTACGCTGCGGGACTGTTTTGATCACGCGGACTGGGAAATGTTTCACGTGGCTGCTAGGGACATTGATGAGTACACAGACTCAGTCTGCGGATTTATCAGGAAATGCGTGGAAGATGTCGTTCCAACCAGAACAGTTAAATCCTTCCCAAATCAAAAACCCTGGATTAACAGAGATGTTTGCACGGCAATGGCGGCACGGAGCACCGCCTTTGCCTCCGCGAACACATCGGACAACAAACACGCACATTACCAACTCTGGAAGACGATCAAAGCAGCCAAATATGAGTACAGGGACAGGGTGGAGCAACAGTTTGACAACCCTCGGAGTATGTGGCAGGGACACAATCGCAGACTTTAGAGGGAAACCCACCACACCGCAGACCACGGCCTCTCTGTGTGAGGATCTAAACGTATTCTACGCTAGATTCGACACAGCGAACACCACGAGACCGGACAGTGTGCGCACCGCAGATGACGTCAGTGCGCACACTGTGTCTGAGGAGGATGTGCGGAGGTGCTTCAGGAAGGTGAACGCACGCCCTGACCCACTGGTGTCGAGACAACCATCTCACCCTCAACGACGCAAAGACAAAGGAGTTGATGGTGGACTTGCAGAGGAGTAGAGAAGTACACACCCCCATCACCATCAACGGAGCTGCTGTGGAGAGAGTGAGCAGCTTTCGTTTCCTTGGGGTACATCTGGCTGAGGATCTTACGTGGTCAGGACACCCAAACAAAACAGTGAAGAAGGCGCAGCAGCGCCTCTTCTTTCTCAGGAGACTGAAGAGATTCAGCATGAGCCAGGACATCTACAGGAAGTGGTGCCTGAGGAAAGCGGGGAGGCTCATCAAAGACTCCAGTCACCCCAGCCAGTTTCAAGTTTGTGTTTCGTGAGTTTATTTTTTAAGTGTTTGCACAGTGTAATAAAGCTGCCCAGTTCATCCCTTTGTGTGTGCGAGTCCTGCATTTGGCTCCGATCCTGCCACACAGCGTTTCTTCACAGATGTCCTATTTTTACTTTTTTCCCCCCCTCTTAGAGCAACACACTCTTTTTTCAGGCTAAATGAAGATCAAGTTCTTCTGATTTGAGGTTTTCTTTTTCAGGTGATCCACAGTATCCAGAACATATGCAGGATGTAACACTATTACTTAGATAATTGACTCATGAGGGAATAGAGTTTGTGGAGCTGCACTGTACCACTTTGGCACGTGGTATTAAGATCTCCACCCTACATCACTTTGTGGCCATCTGAAAGTCTTGTGCTACAGCCTCACCTGACTCCTTCCACACCAGAGTTTTTGCGTCAACTTCCAGAGCTGAACTCATCTCAGCTCAACAGAACCTGTCACTGGCTAATCAAGCCCAACAGGAGCTGTCTAGTCTAGTCCCCAGTCCAGGAGGCTAGTTCCAGAGCGCTGTGTTGAAGTGAACCTGACTACATCTCGCCAGCATCTCTCAACCTCGTGGTTTAGCTCAGGCTCCTTCACTACCAGTGAGGCGACATTCAGTCTACACAACCTTAAACGGACTGGACCACCACGGCCTCCAAACTGCTGCCTGACGCACGTTGCACCTGACCACGTATCGAACCAGATATGTGAGAATCACTTCAAGGTTGTTTTTGTGTTTGTTTGTTGTTTGCGGGTAAAATAAGATCATTTGTACGATAGATATTTGCCCACTGCATTACATTTGTGTTTACAGAGTAGCTGAAGTTAAAGACAAAAAATGTGATACAAATAAGGAACTCATTTTAATTTCGAGCCTGAAGATAAGATAAGATAAGATAAGATAAGATAACCTTTATTAGTCCCACACGTGGGAAATTTGTTTTGTCACAGCAGGAAGTGGACAGTGCAAAAGTTATGAGGCAAAAATTAGAATACTATAAGAATAAATACAGTACACAACTGTACAGAATAGAATAAAATAAAATACTATATACAGTAGAATAAAATAAAATAAATATACAATAAGATAAAAATAGAATACAAATACAAATACTATATACAACTGAGTAAAAATACAACGATGACAGAAAGGATTATTGCACTTAGTATTATAAAGATGCTTTACTCTAAATGTTTTCAAACTCCAAACAGGTACTTATTAAATCTTTATTTATTTATGTCAGGATAGTGTGGGCACGGATGTAAACTACTGTTGGGAAATGAGCAAATGTGTAAGGTTGTATTGTGTTTGCTTGTATATTAATATCCCAGTGCCACGACTCACAAAACAGAATTGAGTCTCCATAGCTGTACTGCAGGGGTGGATTACCTTTTCCCTCTAACAGATACTCCTTTATTTAAGGTCACGATGATGACAGTGGGATCAATGCTGGGTTGAGAGCTATTTACTGAGAAGGAAACAGTATGTTATTCATTTAAAATCAATGTTTTTAGAACTCAGGAGTTTGGATTTTGCTACAGGCTACAGGGTGTGGCAGCAACATGATATTCAAATATTTTAGAATCCATTAACCTACAGAGAAAACAGGGTTTTGACACCTCAAGAAGTCTGCAGAGTTCTCCAGTGTAATTAAAGGAAAGTTATTGACACATCCTCCAAATGTGTTCATCTAAGCTTGCACTGACACATGAGCAAACAAGCATACACATTTGTCTCGCTGTGAGTGCATGCAAGCAGCAACAAAGCCGGTGTAAATAGAAGTGATGGCAATGATAAATTCATGTCATAATCTGAGCTTACCTTGGGGTTGTCTTTCTTCTTCCTCCAGATAGGGAAACTCTGTGGAGTTCCTTATCACACAGCCAAAGATAACAGGGCTGCAGAACAAAGCAATGATCCCGTCTGTTTTCTGACAAGAGAAGTAACTTGGATCCCTGCGGAGGATTCCCACCTTGTTCTGGGACAGAGAGCAGAAGATAGAGGCAATATAGAGAGCTCATTTACATAGAAAACTTGACAGAGATGCTTAGAAGAGAACAACAGTTTCACCCAAGTTTGACACAAAGAGAGATTCACTGCAATACTGTACCAAGTGTGTCTCCTCGAAATGACATTCAGATTTTACAAAGCAGTTTTCCCAGCTGTGTCGTGATGCCACTAACCTGTTTGCTCAGTGGATTATGTTCACATTCTGCCTCTTTAAGTGAACCACAGTTGGAATCAGAATCAACTTTATTAAGTTTGTTTTTTTGATTGGCACTACATACAACCCTGGACGTGTACATGTCCTGGTGGAGGGAAGATCAGCACAGATGATCCGCTCTGCTGACCTGGTTGCACAGGACAGACTGGATGGTGGAACTGTAGGTTGCAGGTTGAACTTCCTGATTTGGAAGTATAACCTCTGCTTGGCCTTCTCTCAGTCAGAGTGTGTGTGAGGACCACCTCAAATCCCATGAAAAGATGGGTCCTAGGAATCTGAAGTGATCCACACTGGGTACTGTTTGTTGAGGATTGTAAGAGGAGAGTTTGAGCAGGTCTTGAGCAGATTCAGCTCAACATGGTTCTGACTCTACCAGTGGACCTGCTGGTTCACCTCCTGTTTGTACATGAACTCATCGCCATTCTGAATAAGAGCTGTAATCGGCGAACTGCAAGAGTTTCAGAGCTGGTTCTACTGAGGTACAGTCATTAGTGTAGAGGGGGGAACACACCCCTGGAGGAGGCCGGTGGGAGGAGGAGGGCACTTCACACAGCTCCAGAGATCTGTTGGCATGGACTCCTGGAGCCTTCCTGGTCTTCTGTTTTTGGAAGACATTCTGAAAGGGCTTCAGAGTAGAGTGGCTGCTCCACAAAATCCAAAGGTGCCAGTCGAGGTGGTTCGGGCATCTGCTTATGATGCTTGTTTTAACTATTTGCCAAGCCAAACATTGTCTTTCCCACCAACAGCAACAGCAGCAGCACAGGGATATTCTGCCACACTGGATACACGTCTTCTTTTTTCTAAACATTGTATATGACATATGTCCTCCGTACAATAATTTTTAATTAAAACTAAACACGAATAAAGCTTAAATAATAAAAACATACTGAAATAAGGAAATTCACTGTGGAAGCACTGAATTTTAAACAGAAAGTCAAAACAAAAGAAAAATAGATACAAATGAGAAACAAGAAAGCATTTGGAACTAATGAATGTAGAAATGTGCACAACTTAGTAAAGTCAGGGCTTTAGTGCCCTGGCTCCTTTGAAGAGCTGTAATTATTAAGATAAGATAAGATAAGATAAAATTCACATTGTTACAGCAGCTAAATGAATATAGCTGGAATCAGCAGATGCAGCACAGTCTATAACAGTAGTTCTCAAAGTTTTCACAATGAGTACCATCTCAGAAAAGATATGACCCTGCACGTACCACAATATTAAAGTACAGTAGTACTGGCCTATTTAGCAACACATACAGTTTACATGAGGCAGGTTTATTTCTTATATGAATTTTATTTTTTTAGCAAAAATAAATATAAATATACAAACAAAAATAACTGTACTTGACTGAAACACTCAGTGAGGTTATTAACATTTGTACTGCATTAAAACACTCACAGCAGATGGATATTAATAATACCAGCTCCATGGCAACAATCAAAACATTTAATTGTGTTTGTCAGCCCTGTAGCTCCTAGTTCGGCGGGCCCAGTCAGCGTGACTATTGGCTGATATAAAAAAGACTATCCCTTTTTCAAAAAAGACAAAACCTGGTTTAAACTGAATTTTGGTGATCGTGTGGTAAATAATTTTTAATGTATGTATATTTGAAAGAAATCTTGGAGACCAGTCATTCTACACAGAACGACTGATCTATAACAATAACACAACAACAGGACTGCAGATGATCACAGCAGGCACACGGTGTGGATCCATGTGATGTGGTGATGATCCACGTCCTCCAGCGTGTCCCCTCAGGACTGTGGGCACCAGTGGAATGACAAACACGACTCTCACAGCGTTTCCAGCATTTTCCAGGTCAGTGCGTGATGGATGTGGGAGGTGGATGACAGCATCATTAAATATTAAATATCTGTTAATAACAGTCCGTCCACAGGTCTTTGTACAATAACTCTAAAATCAAACTTGTAATCAATACAATTTCTGCACTTTAACAAAAGCGTGCTTCTCAACAGTCCGGCATCGATGGCAGATTAAACGCACCAGAGAGGAATTACTGAGAATCACAAACTGTGAGTAATCTCAGTTCACCAGTTTGTGGCTCATATCTCATGCAGTTTGTTGACACTCCTTCACAGATATGTGTGAAACACTGCAAACACAGCTAACATCTATGAAAGAAATAAATCTGTGTATGAGCAAGCTTTTCATCTCCGTTTGTGATGAGCTTTTAAACCTGTCTTGCACTCAGAGACAAAAGGCTTCTTGTTTCTCTCCACCTGTAGGCTGCAGAAGGCTTTAACAGTCATACATTTTATTGTCTCATATTTATTAGCTGGAACCAAATGATAACATTTATGTTGAATTTTTCTCCTGAGAATTTCTCATCACAAACTCTTTGATGTTTTAATATGACGTGAAGGAGAGTGGAAAGCTGCAGATGTGCATGCAGGGTGCACACAGGCAGCACGGTTTCTCTCCAGGCTGAACGTAGCTGTGGATAATAATGTGGACTCTGGGTCACATGACACTCCCATGAAACCTTCTTCTGCTGCATTTTTAAATCTAACATTTTATTAACAATGTAACTAAAAAGCCAAAAAGCTAATATTTCATTTCCAGATATTTCTAACATTTACATGAACTCTGGGCCTGTGAAGTGTGTGCTTGAAGCAGTCTCTTTGTCTACAATGAAGAGAACAAAGACTAAGGAGTGACTGGCTATGAGAGCAAGACCGGTGTGTAGCATCACCAACAAGCTAACAACAAGCCTTTGACGCAGTGTGTGTGGCAGCAGCTCCCAGCAGTGTGATGTTTGCATGGGAACATGAGATGTGTACCTTTTGAAATAGAATCATGTGGTTGTATTTTAACAAAGCATCAGTCACATTAAAACCTCACACACACACACACACACACACTGCTGTAAACGCCACTCTGGCCATCTGATTTAAAAACACTCATGTGTAAAGCTTCCCTCTCCTCTGTTCCTCTCGTCTTTCCGCTCTCAGGCCGCTGATCCACTGTCTGAAATATTCAGTGTCAAACACTTAAAACGAGGAGAAGAAAAAAGAAGAAGCACCTCTCCACCCTGTGCTCGCCCGTGAGGGCAGGATGGTGTGGGGGTTTGATTAAACGTGTGGGTGGAGTGGAGCATGACGAGGTCTGCTCTGACTCCTATTTCACTCCATGAACTTTGGCTCCTCTTGTGGATTCGTGTGTTTGTTGGCGTGTTCCAAAGCAGCACACGTGAGTGAGAGAGCCTCACACTCATAGAGAGAGAGCTGGGCTTTAGCTGGCTTCACAGTAGTATTTGTATTCAGTCGTGGTTGTTGGCAGTCATCTCTGCTGACCCATTGTGTGTGTTTGACTTGATTCAGGTATAAAATACAAAAATACAGTGATTTTATTTTATTAATCCTTTATTTATCCAGGTAAAAAATCTCATTGAGGTTAAAAATCTCATTTACAAGAGAGACCTGGCATCATAGCAACAAAAGTCACATACCACATAGGTATATAACATTTAAAACAAATACAATATCCCATACAAACATGTGTAAAATATACAATAACAGATCAAATTAAGAGTACATTAAAAACAATCACACTGAGTAAAAGAGCTGTTCTCTCGTTCCTTTAAGACAGACTTAAACTCTCCCAAGGTAACCAATTCTGATCATTTCAGTTCCTTCTGCAGATTATTCCAGGAAGCAGGGGCAGCGTATTTAAAAGCCCTTTTCCCCAATTCTGTTCTGATTTTTGGGACAATCAATTGTATGATTTTGTTCGAACGAAGGTTGTATTGGTTGTGGTTTTTACACATATAAACACATAAATAAGATGGAACCAGCCCAAGGAGAGATTTATAGATAAAAATCAACCAATGTCTCCAAATATGCAAAGATGGACATTTAGCAGCATCGTGAAAGATTAAAAATACAAGTATTATTTTCATTTCCAGCTCTGTAATTATATTTCTGTAATCCCTCTGCCTGCTTTCCTGGCCGTTCGGCTGCTTCTCTAGTCCAGTCATCTTCTATCCAGATGCCTTTGAGTCAATCACCTCCATTTTCGATGGTTTAAATCTGTGCTCTTGCTTTCAGACAGTCATTTGTGCATCAACCATCTCCACCTCAGCCAGAGCTCTATTCAAGCCGCCGACTCCATCTTCCTCCTGCGTCTGAAACAAACATGGTTAGCTCCTATCCTGTGCTATCCTGTGTGACCAGGATGTCCTCTGTCACTGGTGCCATAGAGCTAAGAGTAGAGACAAGTGTGTTTTGTCTCACAGGGATTTCATGTAAGCACAACATCATACCTCATGACTGTGTTTACTATGCAAAGTAAACACAGTCATGAGGTCACGTGCATCACTAATGTGGCTGTTCATACACACAGACACAGATATTTTCACACAACTATCTTGCTAACAGAAAGAAATTAATGTTAATGTATAATTCCCGTAGAATTGAACGCACGTCCAACAAAGCATATTGTTTTAAGTTATGGGGAATAGTTAAAGGTACTTACAGGAAATGATTCCAAGCCTTCCAGCTCCGTGCTTCTTTGTATTGGCTGTATGACAAACCTGGGTGCGGTTTAAAGCTATCTCAGGTTATCTTCAATAATTCACAGTGATTTTCAGACCCATCAGTCTAAAAAGGAAAAGGTTGCTAATATCCTCCACTGATGCTGTGTACGCATCATTCTCAGCTCCTTTAATTGATCCAGTGAGCCTGCTGCTGCCGGCTGGCAGAGTTTTCTCAGCTGAACAAATGTAATTTATTGAGCAATAATATTTCACTTAACTCAGTGATACTCCTGCACACCGCTGTCAGTAGTAAGTGCGTATTTAGATCAACACTTCCATATTCTGTTTAGTCTGCCACAGTTCAGCAGCCAAAACCACTCAAGAGCAGCCTGGTGTAGTGTAATCCCTGGACTCCATGGCTGGCTGGAGGTGTACGGGATGAGGTCCCAGCAGAGCCATACGCCGTCTGGAAGAGGCAGCCTGTGAGCCTGTGCTCAGGGCTACTGAAACCCAGCTCACCACACACATACACATACACATCAACACTCACAGTGAAAAACACAGCAGACGAGCTGCAACGGTTTTCTTCTGTGCTTAAAGCGAAATGCATTTGCATATTGTCAAATCTAATTACACACTTTTTTCTCCTACGTGTGTCTCCAGAGAAACAATATTCCTGTGGAAACCCTTTGGATAGATGCTCCTTTTCTGGCTTGCTCTTTGAAACCTGATGTTGAAGTTTCTCCAGCTGGATTTTTACTTGAAGCCTTCTTCCTTAATTCACTGTGACCACTCCTCCACTTCCAATGTGTTTACTTGTAAAGAGAAATCAGGTTACGGCTGTTTGCAGAATCCACAGCCTGTTGATGGAGACTGAGTCTGAATTACTAACACACACACAACATTATACATGCGTCACAAAACTAACAGTGCTCAAACTCAGTTTTTATGCACAGTAAGAACATTTCCATCTTTTTAAATGAGGCCCAGTGTCACATCATCAGCTTTGTTCTCATGGCTCAGTATCTCAAACTGAGTCAGTGAGACTCGGCCGCAGACGTGTGAAAGTCAGGGCTCGTCAGACTGGAGACCAAAGTCAGCAGGAGTGCAGAAAACAAGTCTTACCCTGCTGATGTATCTATCTGATGTCCAGTGGACACTCGGTTCAGTATTCAGTGCACTGACTGGAACCACTGATTCTTTCCCCCTCGGTGTCATTCTGTCACCGAGGGGGGAAAGTGAGACTTTCATGAGCTGGTCAAGTGAAGTTGTTTTTCTCTTCTCCAGCAGCTATGTGCCGTTTTAGTGACTCACTGTGTGCATGGTAGTTATAGAAGTAAAAACTGCACTTTAAAGAAGCTTTCCTCCACCCACGCGCTCATCGAGCGAGCTTCACTCATGTTTGTGGACAGACGGGCACCACAGCTGCTGCTGCTGCTCTGCTAGCTGCGGTGGCTCTGCTGAAAGATTGACTGAATCAATAAAGCAGATGGAGATGCATGCCTTTCCACGCACCTTTGGAGCTCTATTTTTATAAGCTTAGTGGCATCAAAGTCAAGTGCACTCTGAGCTCATCAAGGAAAACATACTTGGGGTAAACTAGCAGCCAGGCTAACCTGTTGCACCTGTAGCATGAAACTGGTCATGGCTTTAACTTCAGTACTGTCTGAAACGTCCCATGCTCACCTTGTGTTACCTGAGACAGCTCCACACTGTGTTAAGCAGCACACCTGTGGTGCTACACATTTTTAGAGTACTGCCTTGAGGTTATGATACTGGCTTTTTCTTTCTAATACAAATGTGTGAGCAAGGAAGACACCAACTCGCTCAATATATAATTCTATATAACCAAATGTAAGGCTCCATGGTAGCAAAGATACTGGAGTCAAGGTGTTACAATCCGGCGATGTGCTCTTCTGACCAGAAGAAATCCATGCAAAATACTTCATGTGCAGGACAGGAGTGGTCCCGGGGCCTGACAATGGGGGCAGTCATGTACTGCATGTAAACCTGTGATCCAAAGAGTTCACACTTCACTGTTCAATATCTTATTAAGTGGTATCTATCCTACATTGTGCACAGGCTCTGACTTCCTCAATGATTTCATGGGATCCTACATTTGATTCATTGAACCATTAACACACACACACATTATTTATATCTATTTAAATGAGAATGCAGTCGTTAGAGTTTTCTTTGTTTCTCTGTAGTATTTTGTAAATAAATTGGTTTGAATACAAACGCTGGTCTAATTCATGTACCACGCTATCAGCCTCTGGTATGTGGAGCTTTCAGATCCTACAACCATAATACTGAGATCCATTTAGTCAGAACTCCAGACTAATAGTTTAGTGTATTATGTGAAGCTGATTAAACTAATAACGTTTCCAGATTTCCCATTCATGCTGATTATTTGGATTATGGATTAAAATCCAGTAACAAACATACTCAATGGTGTATTGGTCATTGGTGTCCATGAGAGTCATGGCTCGACTCTGTTGTCTGCCTGAATCACAGCCCCATTAGAATAATTGCAGTGAGTTCGGGGCGCTCTCCTTTCTGTTGAACTTGCCATCAAACCTCAGAGAGGAGCTCCAATGGGGGCTTGACTAACATATGAGCAGTGTCAAGAACACAACAGTGCACACATGTGATAACACTGATATTAATTTTCCATGCAAGCTCATATTTAGTGCATGATAAGAATGTTTCCACACAAATATCAGTAACTAAGAGACATTAAGCTCAGAGACACAAGAACAAAAAGAAACTGTGAGATGTCCAAAGGTCGCTGACATGCAACGGTGGCTAATAAACACGTGTGTGAGTGAGAACCAGGGGTTGTTACTCAAAAAAGTAATCTATTACACAATACTCTTTACTTAAAACTAATGCAGTACATTACTTAATTACTCAGCGGAGAAAGTAAACACACAGTTACATTATTACCTATTAAGCAGATAATAGCAGCGGTAGTGGTGCAGAAACACTGAGTAAGAAGAAATGCTGACTGCATCACAGGAAGCCCCCAGCAGCCTGTAGCAGCGTAACTAATGGAGGGTTTGGGGTAACCTCATCTAGCCCTGACTATGCTTTATTTAAAAGAAAGTTTTAAGTGTAAAGAAGAGAGAAGGTCCCTGTCTCCTGAACGCTCACTGGGAATGACCTCGTCGCTAAAGGCTTTGCCTCCCAGCCCGCTTAGAAATTAAAAACATTAACTTGTAGTTAATGCGAGGTCTATAGCACACAACACTTGTGAACAAATCTGTGAGTGAATCCTAAACGGGGGGTAGACGAGTTAAACAAAGTCTGACTGGTACTGCATTAAGCCACACTCCTTGTAGGAGTTGCTCTGAACAGGTGTTCAGCCTTCAGTGCAGTGGAGTGGGCAGGTGACGTGTGGTGGTGTGGGTTGAGGTTCAGCTGAACACAGTCTGCTGCACCAGCACAGATGTGTAATGAGCACAACAATGGGCACATTCCATTTCCCTTACGGGTTCAGGTGAACTGTTATGGACCGTATATCCACAGATGTAGGAATGTGTCCACACTTGTGAGCAATAAGCAGCAACTCACACAGACAAATATTCAGAGGATGAGGAGCTGACAGTTCTGCAGCAACTGAGATGTCAGGTCATGTCAATATGGAGCCAAATCTCTGCAATGTTTCCAGCACACTGTTGATTCTGTGCCTCGTAGCACCAAAGTATATATACTGTAGTTGAACTACGATCAGCTGATTTCAGTTCGAGGGCCCGAGGAGGAAACAGCGGCCCAGGCTACAGTGTGGTTAAGGACATTTTATTTATATTTTATTTCACAAAAGAACAAGAGCACCATGCTGCAATGCAAACTGCATCCAGGACACACACCACTGCAAATGCTGTTAATACAGCTTCAACTCTTTGCAAGCGCCTGCACACACAGCATGATAGCACTAACCTGACCAAGAAACCAGAGTGATGGTACAGCTGAGCCCCCCAAGGGTGAGTTATGGACTCCAGTACAACACACACACACACACACACACACACACACACACACACACACACACACACACACACACACACACACACACACACACAGCCTGTGTTTGTAAGGAAGTGATGATGATTTATTTACAGTACAACTGCACCACCAAAACTTGTGGCAGCCTTCCAACTGTCACGCCTCCAGCTCAGCTCCGTCCTCCCACCAGGTCCTGGTGGATCATTGGATAATTCCATTATCAACTGATAAAATCTAATCAGTTCCCATCCGGGAACAACTGGTGTGAACATGAAGGTGCTGAATACTAGAACAGCTGACCTGACAGAGAGGATTATGGCTAAGATAGAAACCTGGACCCTCCGTGCTTGATTATCTTGTGATGTAACCTTTGAAAGTGGACTAGAAGATGTGGCTGCACTGCTACAGACAGTCCAATCAGCTGATCTACACCACGACAACAATGACTGTTGCTTGTCTACAAGCCAAACAGGCACAAGGAGCAGCAACCTCTTTAGACAAAGAAAGTTGAGGCCAAGATCAAGGCAGCACAAAGGGAAGTAAGGTAATTACATTAGCTCTGCAGAAAGAAGAAAGGGAAGCCTAAGATGTGCAAAAGCTGTCTGTATCTGAGGCCTTTTTAAAACGTTCTTCATAAACAGTGAAATAAAACTGCAACGTATATTAAATGACTTAAAAAACAATAATTTAATGCTCAAGGTTGACTTTATTTTAGATTTTCTCCACACAGGATCAATATTAGACAAAAAGGGTCTAAAATATCCATAAATCCACATGAAAATGTCAGGAAATCATAGTCTGCAACTGTTCAGTAGAGTTGAGGTTTAGCCTTTCCCCTCTTATTCCAAAACTAGTGTTTGGGATTTCAATCTCTTGTTGATTTTAGGTGAAGATGAAGAATTTGGAGGTCGTCCTACATTATTGCACCCACTTTGTGCAGTGTGTTAGTACCACTGGCAGATGGTACCGTGTTAGTGTCTTAGATTTGAAAGCCACACATTTACTCCTCCATCCATCTCTTGTATTCATAGCCAACTCGCTCTATGTTTGTCTGCTCTGACCATCAGACATAAAAATAAATGTGAAAAACATTGTACAAAAAAAGCCAAATTACTAACCTAACATATCTCTAATTCACTTTATCTTCCTTTTCCTTGTGGTGTTGTGACAAGTGAATTTCCCCAGTGTGAGATTAAATAAGATATATTTCTATTAGTGCTGTCAAAAGATTAAAAAAAATTAACAAATTAATCTCACAATTTTCTGTAATTAGTCGCGATTAATCACAATTACTTGATCAATAGCCTGGTTGCAATTACATTTTTTCAACTTTACATTTAATCTTGTAACTGACATTTATGCAATACAATGAATTAAATGCAGAGTAAACACAAAGCATGTTAAATGCTTAAATTCAAAGAGAATTTGTGTCATGGTCCTGGGCCATGTTGGCCCAGTATTCTTGGTTCCTTGTATTTTCGCTCCTTATTTAGGCCATGTTTTCTGAGGTGTCCTGTTGTGGTGTTCCCTAAGTGTTTTCCCTTTGTGCCCCTCTGTGTATTTATGAGCTCTCGTCTCTCTTTGTGTTTATTCCATGTTTCCCCCAGCCTGTTATGTCTGTGTTCTCCCCGTGCTCTCTCTCCTCCTGTCTGAACCTCTGTGTACTTCCTGTTTTACTTTGACAGTCTCTCGTCAGTATGCGACATGTTGTGTTCACTCCTGCCCTGTCTCGTTATGTTTATCAGTGTCACCTGTGTTCCCCACCTGTGTGTAATCTCCCTGTGTTCTCTGGGTGTATTTAAGTTGTGTCTTCTGTTATGGTAGTTGCTGGTTCATCTGTGTTGTTTCCCCTCGGTCTCCCTGCGTTTCCCCGTATGTATTTTCCCGGACCTCCCTGCATCTTCGTTTCTGGTTTGTCTTATTAGTTTACCCAGTTTAGGTTTCTAGTTTCATGTTTTGCCACCCTTGCTGTTTGTATTGACCCACTATCATAATAAACACCCACCTGCACCAGAACTGCCGTCCTTTTGGTCCTACTACAAATCCACACGGCTTGCCCCGCAAACCGTGACAATTTGAATAGTTTTCTTCAATCTTTTAACTCTCTCTCCTGTATTTCTCTCCTGTGAAATGCGATTTTTCAAAAAACCTATATACTAATAGGTGAGTATACAATTAAAATGTTTAATCAGATTGATCACAGGGTTACTGTGGATTTATTTTGATTAATCGCGATTAAATATCATTCTTTTTTTTCTATATTAATCGCATTTCATTTTGCATGAGCAAACAGACTCGAGAAAAAACTAATATACGCTTTTAACATGTTTATTGAACATGTTGAACATTCATGTTAACAAAAAACTCTGTAAACGTTTATCCACTCTCTCTGTCACTCTTGGGGAGGCTTCAAGTCCTTGAAACGAGTGAAACGAGGAACCAATACTATGTAAAGCGCGCATTCTTAACAATATTAACAGGTCTGCAGTTTTTTGCAATCCACTTGGCAGTTGAGTCAGTCAACGTTTCGGAGGTAGACTCACTCCGTGAGCTGGGTGACGCGTTAGCCAAAGTGCTAGCAGCATCCCGGATTAACATAAGCTTCATGTCAATGTGATATTTTAAGCTGGAAGTGCTTCGTGAAAACAAAGTTCCTTCTTGCACAACATGCATAATATGCCGTAATATTGCATAATATTTGTTTTTTATGTCGGTCGACTGTTCCATCTTCTTATTTTTTTAATACTCACATTTCCTATCAAGAGGGCTGATGTGCGTTTATCATCTTCCATATTGAGTTGATTGGTTCAGCTGCCCGTCACTACCTGCTCAACTGCCCATTTGCGCATGTGCGAAGGTAACTCTGCTTGGACAAACGGCCCGAAATGCATTGACAGAAACATTTCAGGGATTTTGAGTCATTCTGCACTCTAGATGTGTGTAAAAACCTTTAATCGCATTGACCGTGATGGTGGATTAAGTTACGTTAAATTAATTTTGACAGCACTAATTTCTATGTATGAGAACAAAGCCCAGACTGACCCAGCTGTGCACTGCCTGGACTGACTGAAAGAATCAGCCTCTGACTCAGTGCTGCACACATGGATACAGGAACGCAGCTCAAACTTGGGGATAAAAATGTGAACTTAGTTGACATTTCTTTAGTTTTCTTGTGTTTGTTCTGACAGGTGGTCTCATAAATGTATTGTGTATATGCAAATATACATTACATATGCACATTGTCGCTCCCACACAGTCTTGGTTCCACAGTGAGTCTTTTGTCATGTCTATACAGAAAGATAGACATTTTACAAGACTGACGGCCTTGGCTAACCACCTGAAGAAGTACACCACAGTGACAGAAGCCAGGAGAATAAACAGCTGTTCTCCACTGATCATCTAAGGTGAGCTCTCAGCGGCAGGGGAACCATATGAGAACAGCCCCACCAAGGCTGGAGATGGAGCAATACTGGAAGGGCATATAGGAGAAGCATGCAACACAACACAAAAATGCTCAGTGGGTAGTGGACGTAAAAGCAGACCACAGCAAAAAGGCTCCAGTAACCATCACAGACATCCACGAAAGAGTCTCAAGCATGAGGAGTCGGTCAGTACCAGGTCCTGACATGATTCACACTTACTGGCTGCTGCACTCCACTCCAGCACAAATGAACCAACTGCTAATAGACGAGACACACACAGAATGGCTGACTGAAGGCTGGACAGGCCTAATTTTCAATGGTCTCAAGAAGGGACCCATCTAACTCCCAGCCAATAACCTGCCTCGGTACAACATGGAAGCTCCTGTAGAGACACACGGCTCAATACATGAGCAGGGCCCAGAACAGAGGTGGCAGAAACACCAGATGGGAAAAACAGCAGCTGCAGGCAGACAGAGCAGTCACTCACAACTGTAAGACTGGCTGTGCACTGCCTGGACTGACTAGAAGAATCAGCCTATGAATCAGTGCAGCACATGTGGATCCTGGAACGCAATGTTGAAAATCAAAATTACTCCACAACAATGTGAGAGACTGGTGTATAAAAAGGATTCCACAAGCTAGTGAGATATGGTAAATGGTAAATGGCCTGTATTTATATAGCGCTTTACTAGTCCCTAAGGACCCCAAAGCACTTTACACATCCAGCCATCCGCCCATTCACACACTGGTGATGGCAGCTACATTGTAGCCACAGCCACCCTGGGGCACACTGACAGAGGTGAGGCTGCCGGACACTGGCGCCACTGGGCCCTCTGACCACCACCAGTAGGCAACGGGTCAAGTGTCTTGCCCAAGGACACAACGATCGAGACTGTCGGAGCCGGAGCTCGAACCGGCAACCTTCCGATTACAAGGCGAACTCCCAACTCTTGAGCCACGATCGTGTACATAGTTTTCATAGGACAATATGCATTTGATGGTATGATCACTGGCTCATTTATCGTAATATTGAACATTCCCTATCATTGGAATAAACTGAGCTGGCTAGTGACATAAAAATACAAACATTTAACTAAAAATCGTACTCAACACAGTGCTTGCACACATCTCGTGTTTCATATTTTAATAGACAGTTTTATGGAATTTCTTTTCACTGCCACAATCACCCCTCAAGAGCAACATACATGTGCAGCTTTGTAAAGGAAAATCTGTAGAGGAGAAGCTCTTCTGCTCGTTTTCTGGTTTTTCAAACAACTCTTGGTGGTATGAACACACATGGCTGCTCCAAACAACTCCAGAAAGCCTTGGGAGCATACACAGGAAGCAATGAGGCAAACCCTGTTTTTCACTGCTTGTGCTCATGTGTGTTTGTAACAGTGGCTCTTCCTGACCCTTTACAAAGTCTGCATTTGTGTTAACTTCTATTAATATACAGGGTGGGTCATTTCTATGGATACAGCGTAATAACATGGGAATGGTTGGTGATATTAAAGTCCTGTTTGTGGCACATTAGTATATGTGAGGGGACAAACTCCTCAAGATGGGCGGTGACCATGGTGGCCATTTAGAAGTCGGCCATCTTGGATACAACTTTTGTTTTTTCAATAGGAAGAGGACCATGTGACACATCAAACTTATTGGTAATGTCACAAGAAAAACAATGGTGTGCTTGGTTTCAACGTAACTTTATTCTTTCATGAGTTACATACAAGATTCCATCTTTCAGCTCTCCAGGCAATACCTTGGTGTTCCCTCAGATGAGCTGGAAGAGGCCCAGGGCTTACCCTGCTAACACCCCAATGACATTTTGGGAGGTGTTAATTACTGCACAACCTTCTTGTTCTCAGTCGTGGCCCCTGCATACCAAACACCCAGGCAGTAGCGGTAGAAGGCCAGCAGCAGGTCCGGGATGGGCGTGAGGTTCTGGGGGCGCTCCGTCTCTGGGCTGGGGCCCGGGCCGGGCCTCGGGGGCTTGGGTCCTGGTTGGTGTGTTGCCGGGGTTGTGGGCGGGTGGGTGGATGGGGGCCCAGCCCTGGAGCAGGGTGCTGCCGGTGCGTCGAGCCACCTGGGGGGCTCTTCAACTGGTCTGGATGGGCCTGGGCCCCTTTTCCCTGGCTGGTCGCGGAGTATGGGGGTGCCTACTGGGGTCAGCGGGGGAGCTGGCCCCAGGGAGGGGTCACTTGCCCCTCCCTTCCTTCCCTCCCCATCTCCAGCTGCCTCCCTCTTCCCGCTCCACCACAACGACCCACAAATGCAGGGCCTTGGAGTAGGGGTATGTCACCAGGGTGCAGAGGAGGCTACCCCCCCCCCCCCCCCCCCTGTCCCCTTCTGGCTGCCTCTGCCTCAATTTTATCCCACAACTTAGACATTCACATTACTCACACTCTCATTACACATACATATAGGATCTTGGGGGTGGGCACGATACACGGAATCCAAAGTACCATCAGGGTGTAAACCCCACCCCTGGCGTCGTTGCCCACCTCTCAATTTTAAATAAATTCAAATTCAAATTTTATTTGTCACGTACACAGTCATACACAGTACGATATGCAGTGAAATGCTTGGACAACTGCTCGTGACCTAAAGAAAACAAAAAAAGGAAAAGGCTATGAATAAGATAGGAAATAAATATGAAAAATTAAAAAGGGTAAATTTAACTAGGAAGGAATAAAATATAAATTAAGGTTAAAAAGGAAATAACTGTACAACACAAATTAGAATGAAGGGTAAATTTAACTGGGAAAGAATAAGATAAAATATATAAATTAAAGTTGAAAATAAAATAATTGTACAACAAAATACACAATATAGAAATATATAAGAATGTATGAAGAAATATAAATATAAATAAATATATACACAATAACAGCAGCTGTACAAGTATTAACCAGAAATGAAGAATATAGTGACCAGTGTTGTGCAATCCACATTATTTAGTGTCTTGTGCAGTGCAAATATGCTTAAAGTGATTTAAGTGATGAAGTGAAAACAATGTCCAGAAGGTCCAGTGTGTGTGTAAGAACCATATGTGTGGGTCAGTACTGTGTGGTGGTGTGATTGAGAGACCGTATCGCCTGCGGGAAGAAGCTCCTCCTCAGTCTCTCTGTGTTGGTCTTCAGGGAGCGGAATCGCTTTCCTGACCTCAACAGAGAGAACAGTCTGTTGTTGGGATGGCTGAGGTCCTTCACGATCTTCGTGGCCTTGGTCCAGCACCGCCTGCTGTAGATTGAGTGCAGGTCAGGGAGCTCGGAGCGGATGGTGCGCTCAGCTGACTGCACAACCCTCTGTAGAGCTCGTCTGTCCTGCATGGTGCTGCTCCCGAACCAGGTTAAGATGTTTCCCGTCAGGATGCTCTCTATGGTGCACGAGTAAAAGTTCCTGAGCACCTTGGAGGGCAGTTGGAAGTCTCTCAAGCGTCTGAGGTGGTAGAGACGCTGACGGGCCTTTTTCACCACGGTGTTGATGTGACAGGACCATGACAGGTCCTGCGTGATGTGAACTCCGAGGTATTTGAAGCTGTCCACTCTCTCCACTGGGCACTCGTTGATGACGGGGGTCTGGTAGTTCCTCTCCTGCTTAGTGCTGAAGTCCACTATCAGCTCCTTTGTCTTACTGACGTTTAGAAGGAGGTTGTTCCTCTGGCACCAGTTCTCCAGATTCCTAATCTCCTTCAGGTAGGCCGTCTCGTTGTTATCAGAGATCAGGCCCAAATACACGTAGACATTGAGGGCTATCAGGAGGGGCTATGCGCTTACCTGCTCCTCTCTGGCAGGTAGCTCCATGCCCTCCTGGGTTTTAAAAGCACCTTAGAACACACATGCATCAACACTACAATGAGCGGGTGGAGGGAGGTTTGGAGTCTTCTCTCACCCCCATTCTCTGCGACCTGCTGGAGCGGGGGAGCTAGGAGGAGTTGGCCGTCCGACTGCGGTCTGGAGTGTGGGGCCTCCCTGCTGCTGCGGAGTCGGGGCGGTCTGCCTCCCCCCACCGCAGGGAAAAGGGTAACACTACCTGGGTCTGGGTGCAGTTCCCCCCTCCACGGGCAAGGGTACCTAGACTCGGTTTGTAGAGTACGCTTGGGGAGTGTGATCGTGTGTACAGCGTCTCTTTATGTCTGTCTCCACGTTGGTTGAGTGTGGAGTAAGTGCATATGAGAGCATGAGGGTGGGAATGGCAAGGCAAGGCAAGGCAAATTTATTTGTATAGCACAATTCAACAACAAGGTGATTCAAAGTGCTTTACAGAGACATTAGAAACAAAAACAAATAAAAAGCATGATTTAAAATTGATTAAAACAAGCAAACAAACAAACTAACTAAACACACACATTTCACACCTGTTCGCGCGATCTGAACCCTTATCGTAAGGGGAGCTACCAGTCCTTCTGTGGACGAGCTACTTTCTATTTTAAATTCCCTGAATTTAAAATACTCTCTAGACCCAGTCTAGACCCAGCTGGGGAGCTACCCAGAGCTCTAAACCCACTTAACAAACAAACAAACAAACAAAACAGTATATAAAATCAAAACAGATAAAATCAGAACAGTAGATAAAATCAGTTTTGAAATTTAAGCTTAACAAACAAACAAAACAGTATATAAAATCAAAACAGATAAAATCAGAAATAGATAAGATCAGTAGTTAGTGTAAGTTTTGAAATTTAAGCTTAAAAGTGTGGATTTGGTGCTTTATTCAAATGCAGCTGAGAACAGGTGAGTCTTCAACCTGGATTTAAATAAACTGAGTGTTTCAGCTGATCTGAGGCTTTCTGGGAGTTTGTTCCAGATATAAGGAGCATAAAAGCTGAATGAAGCTTCTCCGTGTATGGTTCTGAATCTGGGAACTGATAAAAGACTGGATCCAGATGACCTGAGGGATCTGGAAGGTTCATACTGGGTCAGGAGGTCACTGATGTATTTTGGTCCTAAACCATTCAGAGCTTTATAGGCCAGCATCAGAACTTTAAAGTCTATCCTCTGACGGACAGGCAGCCAGTGTAAAGACATCAGAGCTGGACTGATGTGGTCCACTTTTTTGGTCTTAGTGAGGACTCGAGCAGCAGAGTTCTGAATGAGCTGTAGTTGTCTGACTGATTTTTTAGGTAGACCTGTAAAGATGCTGTTACAGTAATCAAGCCTACTAAAGATGAATGCATGGACTAGTTTTTCCAGGTCCTGTTGAGACATCAGATCTTTTATCCTTGAAATATTCTTGAGGTGATAGTAAGCTGATTTTGTTATTGTCTTAATGTGTTTTTCTAAGTTTAGGTCTGCATCCATCACTACACCCAAATTTCTCGCCTGGTTTGTGGTTTTTAGATGCATAGATTGAAGTTCTCTGGTGACCTGTAATCGTTTTTCTTTGGCGCCAAAGACTATTACCTCAGTTTTGTTTTTGTTTAGTTGGAGAAAATTGTGGCACAACCAGTCATTGATTTCCTCAATGCATTTACCAAGAGCCTGTACAGGGCCTCGGTCTCCTGGTGACATTGTGATATATATTTGTGTGTCATCTGCATAGCTGTGGTAGTTTATTTTGTTGTTCTTTATAATCTGTGCCAGTGGGAGCATGTAAATGTTAAACAGAAGGGGTCCCAAGATGGAACCTTGGGGAACTCCACATGTGATACTTGTCTGCTCAGATGTGAAGTTACCTATTGATACAAAGTATTTCCTGTTTTCTAAGTATGTTTTGAACCAGTTTAGTACAGTTCCTGAAAGACCTGCCCAGTTCTCCAGTCGTTTGAGTAATATGTTGTGGTCAACTGTATCAAATGCTGCACTGAGATCCAGTAAAACTAGAACTGACATTTTTCCACTGTCTGTGTTCAGACATATGTCATTAAACACTTTGGTCAGAGCGGTTTCAGTGCTGTGGTTCTGTCTAAAACCTGACTGGAAGGCATCGTAGCAGTTATTCTGTTTTAAGAAGTAACTGAGCTGTTGAGAAACTGCTTTTTCAATGATCTTACTTAAAAATGGGAGATTTGAGATCGGCCTGTAGTTGTTCATTTGTGTCTTGTCAAGATTGTCATTTTTCAGTATAGGTTTGATTACAGCAGTTTTTAGTGGTTCTGGAAACACACCTGACATTAAGGAAAAGTTGACGATCTGTAACAGGTCTGACTCTAAAGTCTTTGAGACCTTTTTGAAAAAACTTGTTGGCAGGACATCTAAACAGCAAGAGGAGGAGTTCAGTTGACCTAAGATGTCCTCCAGATCTTTGCTGTTAATCGGGTGAAACTGTTTGATGGTGTTTAAACAGTTTTTTGGTGGACACAGTACATATCCTGGATCTGCTGTTGATGTACTAACTGCTTGTCTAATTTTTTGGATTTTTTCAGTGAAGAATTTGGCAAAGTCATTGCAGGCCATGGTTGAATGAAGTTCAGCTGCCACTGGCACATGAGGGTTTGTTAGCCTGTCAACTGTAGAAAATAAGACCCGAGCATTATGGCTGTTTTTAGTGATGATGTCAGAGAAGTAGGACCTTCTTGCACTCCTCAGTTGTAAATTATAATTGTGAAGTTTCTCTTTATAGATGTCATAATGAACCTGGAGGTTTGTTTTTCTCCATCTGCGCTCAGCTTTCCTACACTCTCTTTTTTCATTTTTCACCAGTGTGGAGTTTCTCCATGGAGACTTTTTCCTTCCAGAGATAACCTTCACCTTAATGGGAGCAATAGTGTCCATTACATTTAACATGTTAGCATTGAAGCTATTGACGAGCTCATTGACTGACCCTCTGGACAGGTCAGGTGTTAATGGGAAGACCTGGTTAAAAATTGCACTACTGTGTTCAGTTATACACCGTTTTGTGATCACTGCTGTTGATATATTTGTGTGGGCTGAGATTTTACTTTCAAAGAAAACACAGTAATGATCAGACACGCCCACATCAGACACAGTAACCTTTGAAATGCTCAGGCCTTTGGAGATCAGTAGGTCAAGAGTGTGTCCTCTGTTATGTGTGGCCTCTGTTACATGCTGAGTCAGCCCAAAGTTGCCCAGAGTGTTACTCAGGTCTTTAGTCCCTTTGTCCTGAGGGTTGTCCACATGGATGTTAAAATCCCCAACAATAATTACACAGTCGAAATCAACACAGATCACAGACAGCAGTTCACTGAGGTCATTAAAAAAGTCTGTGCAGTATTTGGGAGGCCTGTAAACATTAAGAAACACAACTTTGGATGGGGCCTTCAGCTGTAAAGCCACATATTCAAAAGACTGAAAACTTCCAGGAGATAGCTGCTTACATTGAAATGATTCATTAAATAAGACAGCAACCCCTCCTCCTCTCCTGCTCGCCCTGGCCTCACTGATAAAACTGTAGTTAGGAGGGGTCGTCTCGATGAGAACAGCTCCACTGTTACTTTGGTCCAACCAAGTTTCAGTTAAAAACATAAAATCAAGGCTGTGCTCAGTGATTAAATCATTAATTAAAAATGTTTTCCCAGCTAGAGATCTAATGTTTAATAAAGCCAACTTAAGTGTTTTAGAGGTATTACTTGTCCCCTCGTGTTTGGGAGCAGTCTGTGGCACACAATGTATGTTTACTATATTTAAAGATCTTTTAGAGTGCAGCTCTCTGTGTTTTGACCAGGCCACATGTCTCCTTCTGTCACCTAAAAGTACAGAAATTTTAAAACCTTCTAGTAAACAGGGTCCCAGCTTCTCCTGGGAAAAGTCACCACTGCCATAATCCTCGCAGCCCGGACCCTCCACACATCACACATCAGACTGTGGAGACAAAGCATGAAGGTGGTAAGGAGGAACTAAGGGGGGCGAGGCTGGGCAATGTGACTTCGATTGCTCTGTTGAGGGTGGGGCTCGGTGGCGAACCTTTGGCTGCTTTGGTGGGGGGTTTATGGGGGACAAAGAGGGATTGGGCCGGGGGGTAGATCTGAGCCCAGCATTGACCCGCTCCATCATCTCTTCAGTGAATTTCAGGTGTGGGGAGGAGGGAGAAAGGGAGGGGGAGGAGGGTGATGGGGGTGATGGCCTGTCAGGGGTTTGGGGGACTGGGGAAGATCCTGGTCCTGGTTGTTGGTGTTGTTGAGAGAGTTGGAGGCAAATAGGGACCCCTCTTCTTGCCTCTTTTTGCCTCAGATGTTTCTCCTCTCTGAGGCTTTTCCCGGGTGGGGGCAAATGGAGCTCCTCCTCAAGGTTTCTGCTGGGCTTTGTCTGTTCTTGGAGTACTGTTTTTCCTCTTTATGAGATAACTCCTCGTTTATCTCAGCCTTGGCTCCAAGCACAGATGGATGACGTATGGAATAAAACAAGTTGGAGGTGAACAGTTTCACCCCTGACTTATTAAAATTAAATCCATTTGCTTTGAACAGATGCCTGCGTTCCCAAAAAATATTAAAGTTGTTGATAAAATGCACTGAGTGGTCAGCACATGCTGATATAAGCCATTTATTCAGTGTAAACAGCCTGCTGAATCTCTCGTCTCCTCCTCTGACCGGCGGTACAGGCTCACTGATGAATACAGCTGCATTCAGAGAGTTTACAGTGTTTAATAATCCAATAAAGTCCCGTTTCAGAACCTCCGATTGTTGTTTGGACACATCGTTTGACCCTATATGCAGAACAATGTTTCTCACAGTTGGATATTCATCTACAATTTGAAGAATTCTCTCCTTCAGAATGTTGACCATATCGTTAGGAAAGCAGAGGACTTTAGTGTTCTTACCGCACATGCTTTGTACATCCTTTACAGCAGAGTCACTCACAATCAGCGTTTCAGGCCTAGCCTTTAGCTTTCCCCGTGGATTTTCAGGCCTTACTTCGCTACTTTTAGATGGATGGTTGTCCGATATAGATCCAGGGTCCTTTGATAGTGGAGCAAATCTGTTCTGCAGTTTCACATTCAGTTATTTTGAAGGTTTGTTGTTAACCTTCCTATTCACGGTTGTCCAGTCCTGTTTCCTCTCGTATACAGGGGTAGAAGAGCTTCTCTGTCTCGTAGGAAGTGAAGGCCAGTCGGTTTCAGAGATTTCAGCTCGCTCTGCCCTGCCTGTGGTACGTCCTCCCCCTTCCAGGAGACATGATTTATGTCTTGGTTTTGCACCAAGACAGTCCAAGGGGGGATTATCGCTTGAGGATTTATAATAGTGCACAAAGTCTACTTTCTTGGTCATGTTATCTGTGCTCCTAGCTAGCTTGCTCATCGCCATTGTTTTGAGTCAAAGGCAGGGTTGTTTCATTTCCACACAGTCCATTTACCTCCACATAATAATAATAATGTACACTTTTATTGATCCCTGTGGGGAAATTCTTCTCCCGGGGAGCAGCGTGTGGGGATGGTACCTTGCTCAAGGGTACCTCAGGGTAGCCGTTCAGGGGATTCGAACCCCTGACCTTCCGATCATGGGGCATCCGCTTTACCTACTGAGCTATCCCTGCCCTAATTCTTCTAAGCGATGAATTTTTGTCTCCAGTGCTGCAATCTTCTGCATGAGGCTGTGGTAGTCATCTGTGGAGAGGGAAGGCATCTTGTTGCTAGTTAGCCTAGCGGTTAGCACCTTTCTAGGCTATCGAGGCTGCTCGGTGCCCAGACGCTGTAATCAGGCTTCAGCTGTGTCTAGGCCACAGACACACGGAGCGCTGAGGATAAGGTAACTATAAAAATGTTGCTGTTTCTGTTAAGAACACTTTAGTCCTAATGATCTATAAGTGTCCAGAAGCTATCGCAGGTAAGCTCATATGGAAAAAAGGGAAAAAATCAGCATAAAAATTGGTAAAAATCAATAAAAGAAGCAAAGCATTTAGAGAGTAAAGAGATGAAGCGTCCACACTCACAAAGGGGGAGGAGAAAAATATGGATGTTTGTATATGTGTGTGCCTGTATGTCTGTGTCTATATGTCAGGTTGGGTGTCAGACGCCACCTCTCTGGGGACATCTTAGGCCCTCCAAGGTTTGGAGGCCTATCTCCCCCTACCACCACTTCCCCTGCCAGTGGCGGACTCCCTCAGACATCGGTGCGTTGGTGGTTCTTTGTGTCCGGGGATGGGACACAAAGGCGGCCGCTTATCGGGGCCTGGAGCCTGGGGCTCGCTCGGGCCACTTCGGAGGTGGGGTGCCCCCGGCCTCTCGGCCTGGGGCTCGGTCACTTAGGCACGGCTGGCTGCCGGCGGAGCTCACGGGCGCGTCACTGCAACTCCCCCTGGCTTCTGCTCCGTGGCTGCTGAGTGAGCCCTCATCTGGGACTCTCCTCAGCTCTTTCTGGGACAGTGGCGCGGCTGCCCCTCTGTTGGTCTTCCTTGGTCTCTTGTGTTCTGGGGGCCTCTGGATGTCTGGAGTTTTGATCTCCTCCATACCTGCTTCATGCCCTGGAGGATGGGGCTGTGGCCCCCCCACACTCTCTAGCAGATCATTACATGAAGGAACCTTTTAAAAAAAACAAAAAACAAGCGCGTCCATGCTCACAGGTGTACACACGGGTGATCACACCCACAAACTACACCCTTTTTGGCTCCTACCTCAAAGCACACTGTGTTCTGTTGATCTTATGTGCTGCACAATAATGTTTAATATTTAGTATTTACTGCCATATTCCCATATATCATTGTGATGTTGTTTATTCTATTACTCTTGTTCTCTTCTGCTTGCTTTCTTTTTTCTTTCTCAGCAGGTGATCCAGGTGATCGATATATGCATTTTTTTTTCTTCTTTTTTTTCTCTGCCCGTTCTGTTGGTTTTTGTTTTTTGCCCTTCTCCCCCGTCCCTCTTCTCAGCTGTTTCTCTTTCCCTCTTTCTTTCTCCCCTTCTTTCCCCCAGTCAAGTCTGTCCCGTATTCAGTAAGTGAAAATAAAATGAACAATAAAAGGTGAATCAAATGGACCATTACGGCAAGGCTGGGATGGTCAATTTGGTAAAGTAAATCCGTTGGGCATCTTTCTTTGCCTTTAGACAACAATTCTGATGGCAAAAGAGCCAAACGGGACAGGCAAAAAAAAAAAAAAAAAAAGAAGGCCAGCAGCAGCTTCTGGTCCAGGTTATTATTCCTCAGGACACGGAGTAAGTGCAGCCACTGCTGGTCCTTCTTTACCAGGGCGATGGTGTTAGTCCAGGTGAGACTGGTGGACATGTGGGTCCCAAGAAACCTGAAGGTGGAGACAGATTCTACCCACTCTTTTTTAATTAATTTGAATGTATTAATTAGAGGCTGTGCTATTCCAAACCACTTGTGTCTGTATAATATTAAATCTTTCAAAGCACTCACATTCAGGGAGAAAAGGTATCATTTTAGAGCCATGTTGTGACATCGTTTTCACATGAAGTCTTTTCTTCCTGAGTTTCTGTTTGTTTTGTTTTGAAGAGAAAACTAAGAAGGTGTTGTTTGCCTTTTGTTCAAGGATAAACCCACTAATTGAACCCTGAGTTCCTCTAACTCCCTCTAACTGGAGCTAATTAACACTCAAGGCTATGCTACACAAGTGCAAGTTAAATTCCATTACTTTCCTTAAAACACTTTATAACCAGCTACTATGTTGCTGGTATCTGAAAGCACTGAACAGTCAGTGTGACCTTGGGAATGCAAAATAAGCACACTTCATCAATGTGAGACACTTGTGAAGATGCATAAAACAAAGTTATTAAAACAACAGTCTCTAATGAAAGTTTGTTGAAAATGTCAGTGCATCTTTTTGTATGCTGTAACTGATCTAAGAAAAAGGTCACCACAAGTAAGATGTTAATAGAGTGACGATGTAACGAGCTGACACTGGGAGCCTTCTCAACTCGGTACCTACATAAATAACAGCTTTCCATAGAATCAGTCCAGATTCTGGACTGAGCACCATGGCCAAGACCAAAGAGCTTTCCAAGGATGTCAGGGGCAAGACTGTGGACCTACACAAGGTTGGAATGGGCTCTACACAGCTGGGTGAGAAGGTGACAACAATTGGTGCAATTATTCACAAATGGAAGAAACATCTCCCTCAGTCTGGAGCTCCACGCAAGATCTCACCTCGTGGAGTTTAAATGATAATGAGAACGTTGAGGGACCAGCCCAGGACTACTCGGAGGAACTTGTCAATGATCTCACAGCAGCTGGGACCAAAGTCACCAAGAAAACAGTTGGTAACACACTACACCATGAAGGACTGAAACCCTGCTGTGCCCGAAAGGTCCCCCTGCTCAATAAAGCACATGTACAGGCCGGTTTGAAGTTTGTAACTGAACATCTCAGTGGAGGAGGGCTGCGTGAAAGTGTTGTGGTCAAATGAGACCAAAATCCAGCTCTTTGGCATCAACTCAACTCGTCATGTTTGGAGGAGGAAGGATGACTATCCCTTTGACTCCAAGAACATCGTCAAACATGGTGGTGGAGACATTATGCTTTGGGGGGACAGGACAACTGCGCCGCATCAAAGGGAAGATGGATGGGGTCATATACCACCAAATGTTGGGTGAGACCCTCCTTCCCTCAGCCAGGGCATTGAAAATGGGTCATGGGTGGATATTCCAGCATGACAATGATCCAAAACACAGGACCAGTGAAACAAAGGACTGGTTCAAGAAGAAGCAGCTGAGTTGGTCTCCCGACATTAATCCTATTGAAAATCGGTGGAGGGAGCTGAAGGTTCGAGTTGCCAAAAATCAGCCACGAAACACTAATGACTTGTAGAAGATCCGCAAAGAGGAGTGGGACAACCCCCCCAAAGATGTGTGTAAAACTCATGGCCAACTACAAGACACGTCTGACCTCTGTGGTTGCCAACAAAGGTTTTGCCACCAAGTACTAAAGCAAAGGGATCAGATACAGTACTTATAAATTAATTTGCATTTTCATGAATAAAATAACTTTTTTCAAATGCATTTTTCTGGATTTTTTGTTTTGTCTCTCACTGTTCAAATAAACTTAACCATTGAAATTATAGATTGATCCTTTCTTAGTTGGTGGGCAAACTTTGCTGGGGTTCAAATATTTTTTTCCCTCACTGTAATTTTCATAGCAAAAATGGGATGGACGAAAATGTCTTGTGTCAGAGATGCTACCCTGGAGCTTACCTGTGGAACGTCACAGTGGAATTCCCCATAAACCTTTCAGTTGCACAAGCACCCTTAGTTATGATTTCTTCTCTCCAAGTGAATGACAGAAATTAAAAATTTTGTCATACTAGTCACCTATTAAACCTTTCCACTGTAGCACCCACTGGTGGCTGATCTGCATTTGCACAGCAAGTTTGTAACACTGTCTGCCTATTAAAACACATTGACACTATATGTTAATGTGTGTGAACGATACCGAAAATTAATAATAAACTGGAACTAAAATTGATATGTTTCAATTAAATACTAATACTGCATTATTGTAGAGTCTACATTACAATATAAAGCACCTTGGGGCGACTGTTGTTGTGATTTGGGGCTGTATAAATAAAACTGAATTGAATTGAATTATTTGTCTTTCCTCAAAGCCACATCAAATGATGTGCCTGAGGTTCATCTGGAGTAAACGTATCCTGTCAGATCACTTTGTACCTCAGCTGCTTCCCCCTGTAGAATCTGGTGAAGTGTGATGACTGACAGGGCTATATTTATGAGGGCACAGGCGTGAATGTTGACGCTTCTCACTTCATGACAAAACCTTGCTTCCTGTGCTGATCAACCTGATTTTCATTGTACATACCCACATAGCAAAATTGGTATGGCCTGGATCTGGCCCACACAATGTGCTTACACATGGCCCACATACCTTAAAGAATGACGGCCTTTGGTGGCCCAGATCTGGTTTGCCAGATGTGGCCCACACATGGGCCAGCACATGGCCAGTTGCAGACACACTGGTGGTCCTGTGCTGGATTCTTTAAGGTATGTGGGCCATGTGTAAGTTGTGTGCAGCCGCGACCCTGTTGTAGACACACACTGGCCCAGAACAGTTTCAGCTCTGGCTCCAGATGTCAGCCTAATGTGTACTTTAATCAAGCCATGTAATAACAACATGTGTCAGAACATGATAGCGCAAAAGTAACATGACAAAACTCTGTTCAGACAGTGAATGAACTGATTCTTATATAGCACTTTTCTGCTCTCCCAGTGCTCTATACAACATGTCACATTCACACACTTCCTCTAAACTGAGTGCTTCCTAACTACATTCATAAACATTCACACTCTCAACATGCAGACGCCAGGGATCGAACCACTAACCTTCTGCTCCGTAGGTGACCTGCTCTACCTCCTGAGCTACAGCCACCCAGTGGTAAACATGAATAAACCCTCTCAAGGTTTTGGATAAAGTGTACACTCACAAACCTGTCAAACCTGCATTTGAAACGTTGGCTACCATAGCAGTATAGTATTGCAGCATGGCATTTGGGTCTTCTAACTAAAATAGGAACATAAATAGTGCCATCATTGCCAGACCTGGCCCACATCTGGTTGACATACACCCTGCCATGACACCGGTCAGTCAGAAGTGCCAGCTTGATGCCAGATCCGGGCCAGACCTGTTTTCTATGAGCCTGGGCCACATAAACCAAACTACAATCGGGCCAGATGTGGCATGCCATCACATAAACAGTGCCATCTACATCAGGCCTGGCCTGGATGAGATACCACTGACCATGCCAGAAGCCAGCCAGCAGTGCCAGCTTGACACCAGATCAATGTCTGTGTGTACACAAATCAGCTTTACCTGGGTGCTGTTGACAGATTGCCTGTCAAACAACTGATATGCAGCAAGCAAATGATTCTACTGTTTGATTTCACTCAGTCACTCAGTGCTTCTCCCGGGATCTCTCCGTTCCATTTCTGGCTTTACTATTTGCTGCTGACATTATCTGACTCCAGGTCTCTCTTTCCTTGCATGTGGCTTCATCAGCTCAGGGGCACTCCTTCTCAGCAGACATCCCACATAGCAGACAGGTCCGGCCTGGATCTGGTGTCAAGCCGTCACTGCTGGCTGACTTCTGGCATGGTAAGTGGTACGTCATCCAGATATGGGCCACCAAAGGGCAGTCATTCTTTGCAGTATGTGGGCCATGTGTAAGCACATTGTGTGGGCCAAATCCAGACCATACCAATTTTGCCATGTGGGATGGTGCGCCTAAAATAGAGTATCAGAGTAAGGGTTCAGTCTGTCCTACCACCTCACTCAGTGCTGTCAATAAATTCCTTGAAACTCCCCAAGGCCTTACATACTGTCTCACAGTGTAATTTATACACTTCACCAAGGCTAAGTGAGTGCTCACCGCAGCACAGAAGGTCATTGGCTGCCCCTCCCCTATTTTGCAGACATCTAGGTGTCAGCAGAGCTAAGGCAGTCACAGAGCACCAACCATCCTGCAGCTCACCTGTTCAACCTGCTGCACTTTGGGAGCGATACAGGTGAATACAAACCAGAACTCAGGAGCAGTTTCTTTCCACCATGAATCACTGTACTGAACACACACACATGCCCCACCCAGACTCACTCATCAGTACCTCTCTCACACACACACACACACACACACACACACACACACACACACACACACACACACACACACACACACACACACAACAAAACAGAATCGCACACTAACATACACATCACCTCAACACAGGTGCAATACTTTGAGCAACTTTCACATCTGTGTAAACCATGTACATCTGTATAGTTGGTATTTGGTTGAACATCTGATACTTAATGACTGTAAAGATTCTGATTCTCATTTGAATGTCCCTCCGTGCTGCTTCACAGGCACTGACTGTTATCCGCTCTGTACTGTCTGGCAGCAACGACACCACAACAAACATAAAGAGAAAACTGAGCAATTTACAACAACTGGCTTCCATCAACAGCACCATGTCCTCCACATCTATCTCAGCATCAGCTGTCTATAGTGCATCTTTCATGCTGTCGAATGCTCTTCACTCAACATGAAAACGCTACTAATCTGTGATATTCTTACTGACTTCCTTCGCCCATCAGAGACATGGCAAAATCAGCAAGACTTTATGTCACTCACCAAGTCAGTCCCTGGGATTTGTGTACATTAAGAAACGTTTGCTCTAATCTGTCACAGACCAAGCTGACTTCCTTCACCCAGTGTCACCTCTTTTCAGTGCCTTGATGTCACTCTGGCTGGGTCAACACAGCTCACGGTTGTCCTCATCTACTCCCCTAAAGCCTGTCCTAGCTTCATGTCGGAGTGGTTGTTGGGATTTATTTTTATCTTTAAGGCTAATGTCTTATTATTAGCATCACATATTTGTGTTTTATACTTTATTGCACACAGTTAAGCATGTAGAGTAGTATTAAAAGTAGATTGCTATACTCAGATACCGCACAGATTATCACACATAATAAAAAGCATTTACTACTAGGGCACGGCAGCCTTTTATCTCTGAGGCAGAGAGGGGAGGTCCATGGCGCCATGTGAAGCTCATCTCAAATTCTAACCTTTTTGATAATAAATTTTAAGAACTCATAATTGGAGCATATTTGTCTTCTGCATTGTCTGAGGTTCCCATCTTGAATCCCAGTACATTGGTGTCTGCAGGCACAGGTCTCTCTGTCTTGATGCAGCATTTTACACAGGTTGTCTGGATTTTGACAGCACCATTGCAGCACCTTGATTCTTTCTTTTGATCCATCCAGATTTGCTGGTGAGCTTTGGGTTCATTGTTGTTTCATAACCAAGTTTCAGCCGATCTCTAGCTGTCAGACAGATGGCCTCACGTTTGACTATAGAAGGAGTTTGTGGTCATGTCAGTGACTGCAGATGGTTTTCACCCACTATGGACAAAAACCCGACACCATGCATCATGGTGGAGGGGTAATAATTCAGGCTTGTTTCACACCCAAGCATACCACGTCGGCATAAACACCTCCACTTTGTCGCTCAGATGTGGTTTGTTCAGATGCAATATGAATATGAAATATGACTAGGTTATGGGGTAGAAGTAGTTTTAATCTTTTATTGGTTTGGTTTTTTAGTATGCTTTTATTTTGAAGGTTTTTTTTTTTTTAACTTCCTACCCACACTGAAATCAAAGCCATTCTCCACACCTGCTCACACTGCACAAAAGATGGGAGGTGAGAGTGTAACGGAGGCGGAAGGCTGGTTTTACTTCCACAGTGGGTTTTGTGCGAAGGAAGAAAATCTTCCTCCAACCGGATTGAGCAGTGGAGCCGCCAAGGGAAAGCACACATTAAAAACTGTATAATTAAAATATAATTTATTATATTTCAATAGTTAAAAATGTAAAATAAATTAAAACAACCTTGGCCAAGGGGTAACACAATAAAAATCAATAAAACACAACATTAAAAGTCCAGTGGCCTGCGCCACGACCTAAAAGTCCCAGGGAGCTAAGAAATCCAGCGAAGTAGTATAAAAAGGGAAACCCAGCGGAGTCCTCTCCTTCCTTTCTGCATTCGCGTCCCGATATGCTGGAGAAAGGGAGGAGCGGCAGTCACTATTCTTCTAGACAGTTTTATTTCATAAAAAGGGATAAGTCAGAGACTTACCCCGGGTGGGCAGAGCTCTCAACTCCGCCCGCCGCTTCTTTAAATCGGCACAGCCGTCTCGTGCCTTCCACTGGTGCTGTCTCCGCTCTCCCCACTGGTGTTGTTACTCCCCGCTGGCGCTCTGTGCGCTGGTCCTCTGTGCACTGGCGCTCTGTGCGCTGGTCCTCTGTGCACTGTCTCTCCAGGACAATTTGACGGTATAACGAAAACATGCAACAACATAACCACTGCACAAAACATGACCGATACATGCAATATAAAAACTAAGTAAATACACTTCATATTAAAATATAGCACAGCAAACAACATCCGTCCTTCCCTGGATGACAAGCGTAATCAAGAGGAGTAACAGAGCAAGTCCAGAAGTGGCACCAGCATGAAGACAGCAGAGCTTCAGCAGAAGTTGGACAGACGCTAAGGATACTGGCCCTGAGAGTGTCTGCAGAGCTGAGAGGCACAAAACCATACAAATCCTGCGCTGTTCCTTCTTCAAAACAACTTGAGCGTGAATGCGCAAAAACTGTGGAGTTTATTTTGAGATCCACTGGCATCCAAGTTCACGGTCATTTTAGTGAACTTTTAGTGAAACTCTTTTCTTGCTGCGTCACGACTGACTTTTTAGCTAACGTAAGCTAAAGTGGCAGTTTCTGTTTTTGTTTTTGACGCTGTCGCCGGTACGAGATTCCGGAATGGCACCACTTACCTCAACATCCAGCTGTGAAAGCTGCATCAACCTGAGCCAAAAAGTGATCGAGCTGGAACAAAGGATATCCACGCTATACCAAATCCAGGGGGCTGAATGCGAACTTGACACGATCCTCCTTGGCAAAGCTCAAACCACCGCTACTAGCACTGAGCTAGCCGACACAGTGCACCATCCAGCTGCTGTGTCCCAAGATCCCGCCAACAGTCAACACAGGCTCTCAACTTACATCGCTGGTGCTTCTGCCAAGGATGAGAACTCCTGGTTTCAGCTAGGGGCCAGACCCAAGGCTCTGGTCAGCTCCACTCCACTCCAACCAGCGCCATGGACCGTGGTTGAGACACGTGGTGGCTGCAGAGGGGGCAGGAGGATCCGTCTCTCGCACCCTCACCCCTCCGGCGCGGTAGTGCTGGAGAATAAATTCAATGTCCTGGATCCTGTGGACTTTCCTCCTCTGACCGCTAGCCCTCGCCGTCCCGCTGTGTCGCTGAGGTCTGCGCCATCTCCACCACTACTCCCCCCGGAGCCGCGGCGGGCAACCCGACGCTGTGGTGCAAACTCACTGCGGAGAGCTGTCCTCTTCTCCTCGGAGAAGAGGACCCACGGCGCGGCTACCTGGGAGTCACTCACGCAGTCCGGCTGGTGCATCTCCATCTGATTTTTTGAGGCTGAGCTTTTATACATGATGAATTGCTCTCTTCAGTTGGGTGTCTTCCCTGCTGCCTTTAAAACGGCGGTGGTGAGGCCCCTTCTGAAGAAGAGCAATTTGGATTGTAATGATTTTAATAACTACAGACCTGTATCCAACTTACCATTTTTAAGTAAAATCTTAGAAAAACTTGTTTTTACTCAGATTACTGATTTTCTCAATGATAGACAGATCCTGGAGATATTCCAGTCTGGATTTAGGGTGAACCACAGCACAGAGACGGCTCTCCTAAAGGTTTTAAATGATCTTAGATGTAACTGGGACTCCCAAAAGCTCTCAGTCCTGGTGCTGCTGGATCTAAGCGCAGCCTTTGATACAGTAGATCACGCTATTCTTTTAAACAGACGGAAACACATGGTGGGTCTCTCTGGTGCTGTACACAACTGGTTCACTTCCTGTCTCTCTGACAGAACTTTTATGGTGAGTATGGATACATGCTCCTCTAAGGTCCATAAAATGACATGTGGTGTGCCTCAAGGGTCGGTTCTAGGCCCTGTACTTTTTAATTTGTATATGCTCCCTCTCGGCGGTGTCATCAGGAGGCATGGAGTGAACGTCCACAGTTACGCTGATGACACTCAGCTGTACATCTCTGTGTCTCCTGATGACACCAGACCAATGGATGCCCTTTTTAACTGTATTTTAGATATAAGATCTTGAATGGCAGAAAACTTTTTACAGCTTAACCAGGACAAAACTGAAGTTTTAATCGTCGGTCCCGAGGCTCAGAGAGAGAAACTCTTGTCTAAATTAGAGGCATTTTCACTATGTCCTTCGCTACAAGTGAAAAACCTGGGTGTTATTTTTGACTCTGAGCTTGGTTTTATCCCACATATTAAACATGTAACCAAAATTGGATTGTATCATCTAAAAAATATAGCCAGAGTCCGCCCTATTCTCTCTCGGGCCAACACGGAGATGCTGATGCATGCTTTTATTACCAGTCGCATTGATTACTGTAATGCCCTGCTCTCTGGTCTTCCTAAGAAGAATATTTCAACTTTACAACTTTTACAAAACTCGGCAGCTCGTGTGCTGACGAAGACCAGAGGGCGGGCCCACATCACACCGGTTTTAGAATCACTACATTGGCTCCCCGTGTGTTTCAGGATCGATTTTAAAGTTCTTTTATTGGTTTTTAAATGTCTTAATGGTCTTGGGCCTTCTTATCTCTCAGATCTGCTTTTACCATATGAGCCCTCGCGGACCCTGAGGTCCTCTGGTGCTGGCCTTTTGATTGTCCCTAAAGTCAGGACACATACTCACGGAGAGGCAGCTTTTCAGTGGTATGGTCCTCGTCTGTGGAACAGCCTGCCGGAGGAGCTCAGGGCCGCAGAGAACGTACATGTTTTTAAGAACAGGCTCAAGACCCACCTTTTTAATTTAGCTTTTACTTAGCGTTTATTTATTTTATGCTTATTTATTCTATCCTGTTATTCTATTATTAATTTAGACTTTACCTAATATTTATTGATTTTATTCTTATTCATTTTTAATCTTCTTACTCTATTTATATTTATATTTATATTGTATCCCGTTCTTATTTATTTTATCATTTTACCCTGTATATAGCCTATTGTGTCATGTCTCCAGTGTTTCCTCGGAGGGCGCTCTCTGCACCGAGGCTGTGATCGACTGTGGCTGCTGGGTTTCTGGGGGTCCTCTCAGCCTGGCTGGGGGGCTCCTTGGCCTCCCTCCTGCTGTGTGCCCAGCCTGGAGGCTGCGGTCTGTGACCGGCTCCCGGTGCAGACGGCTTCCTGTTATAGTGTTTCCTCACTTGGCTCATGTGAACCCAGCCCAATTTTTACTCTTTAAGTGTGCATGTGTGTGTGTGTGTGTGTGTGTGTGTGTGGGGGGGGGGGGGGGGATATGTGTCCCCCGAGTGAATATGTGTATTCACATCATTTATGCTAATGAGAGTGTGGGGAGTGAGTTGGAGGGTGGGGTGGGCTGCTTTTAACTATGTAAAGCACTTTGTGCTACATTTTTTGTATGAAAAGTGCTTTATAAATAAAGACTGATTGATTGATTGATTGATTGATTGATTGATTGATTGATTGATTGATTGATTGATTGATTGATTGATTGATTGATTGATGCTGGATATGGCAGGATTGCCTTTCTCAGCGACACACAGCCAGTGCAAAAGAGGGATTTCTGTGATGGCTTGTGCTACAACATCCATGTCAATAGAAAATTGTACTTAGTAGTCAGTATAATCTTTTAATAATATAAGTTTACATATGGTATTGATAGGATGTGCGATCCTTAATAGTCTGCAAAGGCTTTGTGTGCATTCCAGAGTGCTCTGGCATTCACACCCACATCCTGGGAGCATGGGAAAGGTCGTACCTTCTTTTATTGTTTTACGGTAGGATAAACGTAGCTATGTCAGTTTTAATCTAAGTGCCTTTTTTACATTTAGATGAACTGTTGGACTTTCCAGACCAGCAGGTTTAGTGAAGTCGTTTATGGGGTCACACTCTGACACACGCGCGCACACACACACACATACATATACACCTCCACATTCCAATGTAAGTAACAAACACCCACTGATGTATAAATAAAGACAAGGGCAGTCTCAGAGCTGCGAGGCCCTGAGCCCTCACTCTCGTGCGAGAGCTCAGAGCTGCCCTTGCTAAGCAACAAGTAAAACTGTGTGTTTCTCCTCTCTGATTCTCAGCTGAAGAAGAGTTTTAGAATAAATCTCTTAACAATCCATTTCAAGACTGTTGTCATTAATTGGAGATTATGTATCGTAATTTCAGGAGCAGGACCATGCCTCCAAACATGCTCCTTCCGGTTGTCATCTATATAGTTTCCCCCAGTTCTGCCAGCTGTTCATTCTCGTTTACGTGCCCCACCCTCCCTCCCTCCTTGTTCTCAATTCTTTAACTTCTTCATTTCTATTTAGTGGATGGGGATCGGCCAGGCCTGGGAGCAATCGCCAGTCCCCTTCGAGGCCTTCCCCTTCCCTACGTTCTATCTCCAGAGAAGAGGAGAAGAAAAATGAGACTGGATGTGTTCAACAGAAAACAGAAAACAAAGCTACAACGGATAGAGCAAATAAAGCTATCTGCAGAAGGCATTCCCCCGAGATGAATATATCAAAGTTTTTCTCTAGCGAACTGTTGTAATATATGTCGGATCTACTTATTTTTCTGTTGCATGTTGATTTGGCCTCTTACTCTGACTATCATACTTAAATTAATGTATGTAAAAGATATCTTCTTAATCTGTTCAACCCCACTTTATCCTACTTGGTAAAATTATAAACCAAAACGTTTCTGCACAATTGGTTCTAAGTTTAGTACAAGCTAGTAGTGGTATCATGTACTGTAGTAGTATACTGTAGGAATAGAATGATTGACAAAAATGCGGTTTATATCTTAACACCTCTCTTAACACTTAGAGTCCCCCGAGAGCAGCCATATACTTCTTTTGTGTTTTCACCAGTCAACCAAGCGATTATCCCCGAGATAACAGCAAGAATCCGACTGCAGACCAAACGTCCACCTCACAGCATTTGAAGAACTCCACCAATGAAGAACCTGGAAATGATGTCCAGCTTGTTCTCCGTGAGAATGTTCTATTATGTAGCACCGAAACACGTGGTAAACGCCTCCAATCTCTTGAGCAAGAATGCCAAGCTCTGAGGACTGAAAATGTGTTGCTGAAAGAAAAAACGAATAACACTACACTGAATGAAATGAGCTTCCATAATGGTGATAAAAGGATTGATATTCTTACTGGTTTACCAACATATACAATTCTCATGACAGATTGTCATTTTGTGGCTCCTTTTCTCAAACTTAAATCTTATTTAATATGTTTTCAGCAGTACATGGTAACGTTAATGAAGCTTAGAATGAACTTGTCCTTTGACGTTTTGGCTTTTTATTTCAAAATTGACTCAAGCACTGTTTCAAAGCTTTACAAACACAGTATCAGTGTGATGCATTGTAGACGGGTGCCAAGTCTAGTGTTGTGTCCTGACAGAGAATCCCTAAGACAATCTCTACCATATGCATTTTGGAACAGCAGATGTCTAGCTTCTCTCAGGATACATATAAAAGAGTAATAGTTCTCCGTCAAAAGTACATGATCGTGCAAAGTACTGTCCCATAACTTTCACAGACATAGACAGAGAAAATGATGTGAACTATCTTGACAAGATGGTGGGTGTATGTTGTGTGCTTACAAATGTATCTGAATCTGTGGTGCCCTTCCAGTGATGTAAATGAAAATGATGTGACTGATGTGCTCAACCAACAAATACACATTATTAACTCTCACTTTTAGTTTGCTTATTGTGACTTGACCTTTGAAGGGAAAGCTTTCTTACTTGTCCTACAAATATCAGAACAAGAGAATGGCAGATGTCACCTGGGCTCACTATTTTCTGATCTTCTTCTTTTTTTCCACTGGTTTGCTGCCATGTGCTGAACAACACAGCTGACACATGTGAGCAGCTCTCACCAAGGCCAGCTGTGCAGTTGCAGTGTGCTCCCAAGACATCCCCGTCTTTTCTCACTACTACCCATGGCTTTAACTGCGGGTCATTGAGCCTTTGGGAATGTTGAACCTATAAGTACAATTACAAATGTTAACAATGTTGGTTAAGTACATCAAAAACACAAAATAGCTACTGACAACCAGACGCGTTTTATCCAAGATAATGTAAACAAACGACAACGTGGACCACACTAACAATGCTAACGTTACACCGCCTGGGATAATATCAGAATTGACTTCCGGCGCCCCCCGTGTGCGGCAGCCTGTTACAGCAGCTCTGCTCATTCTGAGTTTCTTTCTTTCTTATCTTTTCTTCTCGTAATTTTTTATAACTAACGTATCAGTAATTAGACTCTGCAACCATGTTCTACCATTTTGTGCTAGTTCTGGTCGTTTTTCTTAGTTTATTTCTACTTTTTTCACGCGTGTCTGGGGACCCAGAGCAGGGATCCTTTGTTTACAGTAAGGATCAGCTGTTAGCGCTGCGTCCCGCAGCGGTACTGCCGGCGGACAGACCCGACATTCCCAGCGAGCTGAGGAGGAAAAGACGGGGGTGTCGTGCTGGGAAGGAGCGCCGTCGCCCGAGAAGGAGACGTTATCGACCATCTCTTCCTTCTGTAATTATTGGAAACGTAAGATCTTTGCCCAATAAGATGGATGAGCTCACGTCGCTAACCTGGTCACAGAGGGAGTACCGGCAATGTAGCATCATGATGCTAACGGAGTCGTGGCTAACACCGCTAACTCCGGACACAAGCGTGACACTACCGGGATTTCAGATGCTGCGAGCGGACAGGACGAGAGAGAGCGGTAAGAGGAAAGGAGGGGGACTGGCAGTTTTTGTGAACGACCGATGGTGTAACCCTGGGCACATCACTGTGAAAGAACAACTCTGCAGCAGAGACATTGAGCTGTTAGCCGTTAGCATGCGTCCGTACTATCTGCCCCGGGAATTCTCGCATGTTATCGCGATAACAGCGTATGTCCCCCCCTCGGCCAACGCGGATGCAGCCTGTGACACTCTCCACTCAGTGGTCAGCAGACTGCAAACACAATCTCCGAGAGCCCTTCTCATAATATCAGGGGACTTCAATCATGCCTCATTGGACTCCACACTGCCCACCTTCACCCAGTATGTGACCTGCTCAACCAGAGACAATAAAACACTGGACTTACTGTATGCCAATGCTGAAGAGGCATACAGTTCATCACCTCTCCCTCCACTGGGCAAATCTGACCACAACCTGGTGCACCTTGTCCCTGTGTATGAGCCCTTAGTGCGCAGGGTGCCACCAGCCACCCGCACAGTGCAGAGATGGTCAGAGGAGAGCGAGGAGGCTCTTAAGGACTGTTTTGAGTCGACTGTGTGGGAGGTGATCTGTGACGACCATGGAGAGGACATCGACAGCCTTACTACATGCATTACTGACTATATTAATTTCTGTGTGGATAACACCGTACCTACCAGGACGGTACGGTGTTTCTCCAACAACAAACCTTGGATTACCCCAGAAATTAAAGCTGTCCTCAAGCAGAAGAGGAGGGCCTTCAAATCCAAAGACAAAGAGGAGTTGAAAAGGGTGCAGAGAGAGCTGAGGGGACTGATAAGGAATGGGAAGGACAGCTACAGGCAGAAGATGGAGAACCAGCTTCAGCAAAACAACGTTGGTGAAGTCTGGAGAGGCCTCAGAACCATCTCAGGCCACAAACAGCAGAACTCTCTGCCTGGGAGGGATGTGAGATGGGCAAATGAACTGAATCATTTCTTCAACAGATTTGACTCAGCCATGAGGCAGTCTGCAACATCGGCTGCAGACTCACCCACCCCCACTGCTGCTGTTCCACCTCAGACACTTCACACCTCCTCTATTCACCCTGCTCACTCCCCCCCACCCCCAACAACAGCATCCAATACACACTCAACACAAGGCTCCAGCCTGTCTCTCTCAACCACCCAGGTTAGGAGGGAACTGAGGAGGATTAATGGCAAGAAGGCAGCGGGTCCAGATGGCATCAGCTCGAGGGTCGTCAGGTCCTGCGCGGACCAACTGTGTGGGGTGATGGAGCACCTCTTCAACCTGAGCCTGAGGTTGGGAAGAGTCCCACAGTTCTGGAAAACCTCCTGTGTTGTACCAGTGCCAAAGACTTCACGCCCCAAGGACCTCAACAGCTACAGGCCGGTGGCTCTGACATCCCACCTGATGAAGACCCTGGAGCGGTTGGTCCTGGCTCAGCTTCGGCGCCTAACAAGCTCATCACTGGACCCACTTCAGTTTGCCTACCAGCCTGGCATTGGAGCGGATGATGCCGTCATTCACCTCCTACATCGTTCCCTCGCTCACCTGGAGACCGCTGGAAGCACTGTGAGAATCATGTTCTTTGATTTCTCCAGTGCCTTCAACACTATTCTTCCCTCGGTTCTGAAGGACAAGCTGGAGAACTCTGGAGTGGACCATCACCTCACTACCTGGATTTTGGACTACCTCACCGACCGACCACAGCATGTGAGGACTCAGGGCTGTGTGTCGGACAGGGTCGTCTGCAGTACGGGGGCCCCACAGGGAACGGTTCTGGCTCCGTTCCTCTTCACCATCTACACTGCAGACTTCTCCCACAATTCCACCCAGTGCTTCCTGCAGAAGTTCTCTGATGACTCTGCAATAGTCGGCCTCATCACTGATGGGGACGACAAGGAGTACAGAGGTCTGACCCAAGACTTTGTGGACTGGTGCCAGCTGAACTACCTCCAGATCAACGCCAGTAAAACCAAGGAGCTGGTGGTAGACTTCCGCAGGCACAAGCATTCTCCACTGCAACCACTGAACATCCAGGGTATGGACATTGAGGCTGTGGACAGCTACAGGTACCTTGGTGTGCATCTGAACAATAGACTGGACTGGACTCATAACTCAGACGCCCTCTACAGGAAAGGGCAGAGCAGGCTGTACCTGCTGCGGAGACTCAGGTCGTTTGGGGTGGAGGGCCCACTCCTGAAGACCTTCTATGACTCTGTGGTGGCTTCTGCTATCTTTTATGGTGTGGTCTGCTGGGGCGGCAGCATCTCTGCTGGGGACAGGAAGAGACTGAACAGGGTGATCCGAAGGGCCAGCTCTGTTCTAGGATGCCCTCTGGACCCAGTGGAGGTGGTGAGTGACAGGAGAACGGCGGCTAAGCTGTCATCCCTGTTGGACAACGTCTCCCACCCCATGCAGCAGACTGTGACAGCACTGAGCAGCTCCTTCAGTGGGAGACTGCGGCACCCACGGTGTGGGACGGAGAGATTTCACAGGTCTTTCCTCCCCACTGCTGTCAGACTCCACAACAAAGACTTTAACTGAACAAACACACACATCCACACATGTGCAATAACACTAAGTGCAATAATCTTTTCTGGCATCGTTGTATTTTTACTCAGTTGTATATAGCATTCGTATTCTATTTTTATCTTATTGTATATTTTTATTCTATTTTATTCTACTGTATATAGTATATTATTTTATTCTATTCTGTACAGTTGTGTACTGTATTTATTCTTATTGTATTCTAATTTTTGCTTCATAACTTTTGCACTGTCCACTTCCTGCTGTGACAAAACAAATTTCCCACGTGTGGGACTAATAAAGGTTATCTTATCTTATCTTATCTTATAATATGACACTTTCCCTTCTAGTGATGATGCAGAAATTGTTTTGCTTGAAGACTCCACAGCTGAATGTTTGTTACAAAGCCAGATTGGGTCCATTTGTAACCCTCCAGGCTTTTGTAAGCTTTTAAGGAATCCCCCGAGTAGGACGAAGGAAAGTTTATAAGGTAGTTATAGTTATATATATAGGGGCGACTGTGGCTTAGGGTGTTGGGAAGCGTATCTGTAACTGGAAGGTCGCCGGTTCGATCCCTGGGCTCTCTGTCCTGGTCGTTGTGTCCTTGGGCAAGACACTTTACTCTACTGGTGTTGGCCAGAGAGGCCGATGGCGCGATATAGCAGCCTCGCTTCTGTCAGTCTGCCCCAGGGAAGCTGTGGCTACAACCGTAGCTGCCTCCACCAGTGTGTGAATGAATAGTGGAATTGTAAAGCGCTTTGGGTGCCTTGAAAAGCGCTATATAAATCCAATCCATTATTGCTATTATATATGTGCGGACAGCATAGATCTGAGACGTCTTCTTCCGCTGAAATACTTTTGAAAAGCACGCTACGAGCATTCAGTAATATTTAACCTATTTAGTTTTTTGATATGCAGCTTGATGTCATGCGAATTAAAGTGAGATGAATACTCCGATGGCTTAAAAATTTCTGCAGTGCCGCTTACAGTGGCAGTGTTCATGTTGCTCCCAAAATGGTCACCTGACAACTGGTAGTCATGTGGGATCCGGAGCTTATTTAGATTCCTGCAACTGGTCCGTCGGGTTATTGTCTCCCCAGAAACACTTCCGATGTGTTTTTTCCTATTTGTGTTTTCATTTTTTCTATTTGTGTTTTTGTTTTTCTTATTTCTGTTGTGTTTTGTGTGCTTTGGCAGCATTTTTCTTAAGTTCGCAGTCCATTTGGCCTCTCAGGGCCACCGTACATTAGCCCCATTCTTTTATTTTTCATCTGCCCCCCTCCCCAATGGAAAAAAGGGACCTCCCTCTTCCTTCTCCCTTGTTACGACTACATGCAATCATCATCTCCAAGTGCTGCGCTCTTAACTTCATCAACAAACAGGAATGCCTGGTTTCACTTCACCAGGTAAAGGTATCATATAAATGAATGCATCCCATTTCCAGTGTGTGAGGAGGTTAAATGGTAACTTTGTCTATGTTGTCACAGAAGGACACCCTTAATGTGCAGTGATGTCATACATCCCAGACCAACAGAAGAATGTAATCTAATGAAAAAATGTGTTTAATATTCTCTCGGCCTCTTTTCAATGTTTTCAAAATTGAGGGAATACACTAAGCAGCCAAGCATGAAACCCAAATGCAATATCGACTTGTGTCTGCAATTTGTCAGATCTGTAAAATATATGGCAGCATGGAAATATCCCACACCACCATTTATGGGGCTTTCATAAAACATATTCTTTGGTAATAGTGTTCTGCAGACAGCCTCATGTATTATTGAACACTCTCATTTTCATTCAAACAACCTGTAAATCTTTCATGTAGGCAAACACACTGTCATAAATACACATCCACACATGTACAAAAGCCTTTAAAACATTTTTGTGAGAAAATTAGTTAGCTTGTCCTTTGCAGACAATTTTACCTGACCTGTTGTGGCAAGTCAGGGAAAACACAAGCTTTTATTCATCTGAGACTGTTTATTCAAACCTGAGTTTGAGTTTCGCATGCCCACCTACTTTTGGTTTTCATCTTTGCACCAGTGTCTTGTGGCTGCTGCTCGTAAAATAATCCCATCAGCTTAGTTTGAAAGTGGCTGAAACTGAACTGCAAATTGCTTTTCCCAGACTAAAGGCTGTCAGGGAGAGTGGGGCCATGAACAGCAAACTATTCCAGTGACACCCGCTGTAGTGGTGCCAAAGAGCAGGAAGGAAATGTTCTAATTGTCCCTGATTACTCATATCACGAATGCTCACGAGGTCGCTGCAGAATTATGCAGGTTAGGGGTCGATTTGTGATGAGGTAACATTCAGCTCTTTTCTTTGGAACTTTGACACTGGAAAGATCATTTGATTCATCTTCTAGTTTACAAAAACGTGTCCTATTTAGTAAACATAGACACCTTTTTTAAAAGTCCTTAAAACCCAGATGAGTCACACTGCAGACCTGGTGCATATTAAGATATTTTTAAATAAAACTGAATTGAAAGTCAGTCACCTGATTTTAACCCAACTGAGCATTTCACTTTTTGAAGACTAAACTTCGGGCAGAAAGGCCCACAAGCTGCAGTAACGGCCTGGCAGAGCATTAAAAAGGAGGACACTCAGCATCTGGTGCTATCCATGAGTTCAGGCTGTCAAAGGGTTTTCCACCAAGTATTAGAAATTACCATTTTATTTTCAGTTATTCAAATTGGCCAATTACTTAAGAGCCCCTGAAATGAAGGGATTATGTTAAAAATGTTTTAGTTCCTCATTTTGTTATGCAGGCTTTTTGTTCAACCATCTGAATTAAAGTTGAAAGTCTGCACTCCAACTGCACCCGAGCTCTTTCATTTTAAAATTCATTGTTGTGATGTAGAGAGCCAAAATTAGGAAAAGGTTGTCTCTGTCCAAATATTTATGGACCTAACCGTATGTAAAGTATATATATATATTATATATGTCTCTTTGCAAAAGGAAAGGGAATACAGACAAAATTAGTTGACTTGACCAAATTAAAGAGACGACGGTGGTTATCAACTTTCTCTGATAACCCCGGCTCTCTGCTTCAGGATCTACATCTTTTACTCTTCTTCGCCTCCTCCAGTCACATGATTATCAGATGATGATGATAAAATGATGGTGAAAATCAACAAAGAACAAAAAATATATATAACTGTCTTCAACAAGACACGAATCGTCAATCTGGTGACTTAGTGCACAGAGCGGTGAAGTTAACATCTTAATTAAGGGCTGAATAAAGTAAAAGAAAGTAAAATAGATTTTATTGATTAAACAGGTTTTGTTGGTCTGTGTTCGAGAAGCCTTGTAAATCCGTGTAAAGGAAACTTTTTTGTGTGCAACCCTCGCCCTGCTCTAACTTCACAGCTTGTTTTCAGCAGCCTCCACACATAAAAGGTGTATGTTGTAAAAGAAAGTAAATGAAAACACGGCACTTCCATTTTAAACTGAACCTCTGAACATAACCTATCCTTACCAGGTTATCTGTTCAGCATCAGCCAGCCAGGCAAACAGAAAACTGGCTTTAGGCTCATCGGCGCTCATCAGAGCTCATCGTGTTCAGTGGGACCCCCTCTCCTCTGCACACCTTTCACATGCAAATAAAATAAATGGATAAATTTCCACTGAAGATTGATGCACCTCTGTCTGACATGCCAAAGTGCTCTTGATTTAATTACGCTGCAATATTAAATTATCTGTTCAAGTGCAGGTCTAATTATTTGGGATGCACTATTGACCCAGTTTGTAATTAACTTCAAACAGCAACATCTTGTTCTATTTATTAATTCATGAAGAACAGGCTCCTGCTAATGATTTGGTGCCTTGAAAATTAATTCCTGATTCTCAGTCGTCTCTGTCGTGGCCTCTGACAGAGCTGTTTTTGGGTTTTCTGTGTACTACATGCTGAGCGTAGCTCAAATATCTGTGTGCTGTGAAGTACCTGACAGGAAATGAATGTTTCATCTGTCTGCAGCTGAAAATATTTAAATGCTGCTGTCTTTTGTTCTCTCTGCGAGCTTCAGCTGAAAGTGTATCTCACAAATGTAATGTTTGTTGAGTATGAGTGTAAATTCCTGAACTGCATCAGGAGGCCAAATCCTACAGGCTTCCAGAATAATGCAAAATACTGTGTTATTGCATTTCACTTTATTCCACTGCAGGTGCACCTGCACTACTATGCAACTGTCCATGAAGACAAAGAAACCTTATTAATTATTCTTAATAAGAAGTCAGTGGCCCAGCCAGCCTTCTTCCTGTACATACATACAGGAATATAATCAATTTAAATCATCTTTATAAATGGATTATATTTATGCATGTTTGAATAGTGTCAAATATTTTGGCTTCAGATGTGTTTTTGTTTATGCTTTGTTCCAGTTTCTTGGGGCACACTGTGGTTACAGACCTCTCCTCTCAGCTCACACCATAAAGCACCGTTCTCAAGCCTGTCCAGGTGAATCTATAGATTACCTGAACATAAGAGGCGCATACAGTGCTCCCTCGCGGCCTCGATGTTTGGCAGATTTTTTGGTGCAATCTTGCATGGTTTTTTTTTTTTTACAGTGTATCTGCGTCCTGATTGGCTGTAGACCAGTGCTGTGTCTCCTGTACAGTACAGAGTTCGTTCAGCTTGTCACATTTACATAAATCTTCGATCACTAGCAGTGTGACTCTGAAGTGCTGGACTGTATGTTTGTACGTTTTCTCCCCAACAAACAACAGTGTTGACAAAACGTCGTCGCCTGCGGGTTCCTTTGGACTTGTTTTTCTATGAAGGTTTGAACTTTGAGAGTTTAAACGCGAGAAAAGTGTGAAAATGTTCCTGCCTGTCTGAGAAACGAGTATAAAGTGTGTAGTGAGGGCTTTACAGCCTTAAAACATCTATAGTAATTGTAAAAAATAAAGTTGGCTACTTTGCGGATTTCACTTATCGCAGGTTGTTAACTCCTGCGACCACTGTAGAGTAAATAAATTATATCGTGCTTTCCTACTCTGAGCATTCAAAGCACTTTATACAACTTCACCGTTCACATACAAGCATTGTTTTATAAAAGTGCATTTTCTAACTAACATGCTTGGGGGAAGTGTTTTGGCCAAGATTTGAGCAGCAGGGATCAAACTAACAATTTTCCAATTAGCGGATGACCAGCGCTACCTCCTGGGCTGTAGCCACCTCTAGTTCTTCTGGTTCTATGTAGACGACCAGGAGATGAATCCGATTTTACAGTTTGCTGTCTACTGTTCCAAAACATACAGTTTCACTGGATCTGACGCTTGTGGAAGATGTTTGCGTTTCTGAGTACGGCCCTCAAAAAGGCGATAAAAGACATGGTCACACGACTGTTGGGTTTTCTCTGTATATATTATTGTAGGTCTACCTTACAGTATGAAGCAGCTTGAGGCAACTGTTGTTGTGGTTTGGCGCTGTGTGAATAAAACTGAATTGAATCAAATAATAATGATAACAAAACGATTACAATGGCACTGTAAGTGCTCCAGCTCATCTAAAATCTGCAAACCATCAACCTTCACATGGATCCAACAATGGTGGCAGCCACTTTGTTTGTATATGAATATGTTTTTGTACACACCATCTTTTAACACCTGGCAATAAATCAGGATTACCCCGAGTCAGCTCTGGCCAACAGTCATGGAGACAGATCACAGTTTACCTCATCATGTAGGCTGGAAGCGTCCACATCTATTTACTCTTGAAGAGGCTGTAAAACGTGGTGAAAGGAGCTGATACGGGCTGATGAGTCAGAGCAGCTCTCTGCTGTCCCACGACACGGACACCGAGGTGTTGAGAAGTGTCAGAAGTTTTCAGTTGGGAAATGTTTTTGCAGTAATGAGCCAGCATTACTTCTCACACTGTGAGAGTGAATGTAGTCAAACTGTTTATCAGAGGAAGAGTGTGACTCGACTTTAATGTTTCCTGGCCAACGTTGTTGTTGCTGTCGGGAGGGTTGCATGTCAGATCTGCTCAAAACCACTAATTGCGACAATATCCAGAATAAATAAGCGTGTTTATGCACATTTTCCTGTGTTAGAGCTTCTGTGGTTCAGAAGATGAAGATGAGCCGTGGTTGAGGAGGAAGATAAAGAAGAGGAGAAGAAGACAAATGCACAAATATTTAAATGTTAAATAGGCCTACAGAATTTACAAGTGCTGTCTGTGTTCTTTAAATTACAGCTAACTCATAATGTTCACTGTACAGTAATCTGTTTTAGCTATATTTAGAGTTTTAATCAGATATTCCCTTTCTCGGGAATATTCTGATGTAATTCTACTGGGATAGAGGAAGTGAAGGAAGGAGGCCCCGACAGGCAACTCAAACCAGAGCGCAGTGCTGTTTCCATGTCGGCAGAGAAGCAGCTTTATTTACAAGGAAAATGTCTTTATGGAGATGGGCTAATATAAATTTAGATGGATCACACAGTTCAACATCCACAGCATCCTGGAATTAGCTACAACTGGGAACTTTTTATTTCTAATCCAGTTCAAGGAATCTTGGTTTTAAAATCATGAACAAGCATCAAATGAAGACCGGTTTGAATTCTTGTGAACATTTTTTCAGAGGTCTTAAACCAGAAAAATCCCATTGAAAGGATTCCATTACAGCCAGTCACATACATTCGATTCACCGCTACTGAATAACTGAAGGTCTTAACACAGCTGTAAATATGTTTAAAGATTTCATAAGAATTGGCAGGTGCTGTCTTTTAAAAACCTAACAGTGTGAAGCAAATCAAACGCAGCTGAAATGTCAGAGTCTCGAGAATGTCAAGGTCTAATTTGTTCTATTTACTTTCACGGGTGTGCGATGAAAGCAGCAAAAACACTGTGTCACTGGAGATCAGAGTGTGCGCACAAACACACAATAGAGATATACACACCACGAGCATCAGAGGTAGTCTGTTTATTCCTCTCTCAGAAAAGGTGCTCGTCAATAGCAATCAGATTGACTGGAACCACGGCGCTCAAAGCACTGCAAATAAATGTGTGTGTGTGTGTGTGTGTGTGTGTGTGTGTGTGTGTGTGTGTGTGTGTGTGTGTGAGAGAGAGAGAGAGAGAGAGTGTGTGTGAGGCTGGCACCATGTAAATGACTGATCAAAGTTACCTCACGTCTTCTGCTAGTTGCAGTATTCAGATCCTGGCTCATAAAATAATGACAGTATTAATCCCGGTATTAGTCTTAGAGTTTAGGCATGATCAGGCAAAGTATAAAAAATAAAAGTGCAGGATATTGTTGCGGCTGCAGGGTGTGGGTTGTGGTGCAGCAGGTTCATGGGCGGTGCTAGGAGAAGTGGCCTGCTCTCTCTACAAGCAGCGGCACACTGGGCATCGACAGAGGTCTACTACTTCCACAGGTCACAGTCAGCAGTCTGAGGAGACCATCCCAGACCTCTAATCTGCCAGCTCCTGCCTCCAGCCCTTTACTGATATGTTCCCAAGATAGTGTGACACCTACATGTGTCACAGCTGTAGTCTTTAGTAAAACATTTAGTGATGTAAAAGACCTTGTTTCATTGTGGCATTGCACTTTTCAGTTGAAGTTATGAAGATGTAATTGGGTGGCATCACCACAAGGGGGAAGTAGCTGTGAGTGCAATAGGCCGTTGCAGCGCTCCCGTACCTCAGACGAGGAAGAGTCTGCAGCCCGAACAGCTCACGTCTCCCGCCTCTACTGTTCTGTATAAAACAGGTCAGTAGTTGGAGTTAGCTAACTGCGATGCACATATAAACCAAGAAACCACGAATGTTGTAGAAAAGTGTGTTTCAAAGGTCAAGAGAAAGCGAGCGTTCCTGCCAGCTCAATGGAAGCTTCCAGCTGTAGTGTACAGAGGTAGCTGGCTTTATTACATGTGTTTTATTACGTGACAAATGTAGACACACCTCCTCCATCCTGATGTTACTGTAAGGTTTGAGAAAGATGATTTCAACATAACCCAGTTCTCACTCATTATGTTGTTAAATGTACACAGTCTGATGTATACTGTTAACATTACTGCACAGGAAGATAGTTGATGCTGGACAGCAGCACACGTTAGCTACAGTTTACTGTAATTGAGGAGACTGGTGTAGATTTACACTTGTGAAAAAAACAAGTTAACCAAGTGGGGCTAACATGTGAACTTTACTGTGATGTTTTATTTGTTACAAGAGGAACGTGTGTGTAGATGAACAGAAGAGAATGGAGTGAAATTTAGTTTAATAAAGAGACGAGGAAGAGCCTGCAGACCGAACGCAGCTCGTGTCTCCTGTCTCTACTTTTCTGTATAAAACAGACCCACAGAAGGCCTAGAAAACACTAGCAAAGAGAAGCGACCCCCCCAGCAGGGTTTGGGTGTCCTCCCAATAGAAAATGCCCAAACATCAGGAGGCATCTTCATGTGATGTCATCTCGACTGGTGTTTTGTTATCAGACTGTTCCAGCCATGGTTTGGTTAACACTTATCGTTGCACCATGTGACCCACACAGCGTAGACACAGGTGAAGAAGGAGGAGGAGCGCTCCACTGATCACCACCAACTGCTGGATGAGCTGGAGGGGAAGGGTGCTCGATTATTGTGCCCATGCCTGTGTTATCTTCCACGCTCTCACCTTAGAAGCTGTGTGTGTAGGCTCGTTGTCTGTTCTGATGCTTTTCATGTTGCACGCAGCAGCCAGCAGTATTTTGGTGCTTTTAACATTTGGACAGCCCACGTTTAAAGTGCTGTTTAACCTTTCAAAATGCTGCCAAGGCTCTGAGCAACATTTGAATAATATTGTCGCTGCCAACATTTTCCCTTCTGTACAGTGAGAGGATTGGAGGCAGCTGACGATATACGGCTCTCTACATCAATAACCACTATGCGTCTATATTTAGGGTTCAAGGGAAAAAGTGTATATTTATTTTTAAAACAAATGTTTATTATTCCTTTTTATCACCCAGGCTCTAGAAAAACATGTCAGTTACTCCCCCCGTTTCCCTTCATATTAAAAACTCATAAGAGATGTTTAAACTGTAAAAGGCTGTTTAAGGGATAAACTTTAGGCCCTGTGTATTTTCAGTCTCAGCCATTCCCCCAGGTCCTTCCTTTACTACCTTTAAGAGAATACAAAACACTTCAATTATTCAAATCTTCAGAGAACAAGGAATAAAAACGAATACACAGATAAATAATCCTATGTATAAACAAACTCTGCACACATTAATTACAGATTTCAAAAGACTGAGAGGAGGCTGCAGCTCACTGAGAATAAAGCATCTACAGTGTTGTGTATTAGGCTTGGAGCCAGGTCTTTGTCTCCTCTACCTACAATGGAGTAATAAGCCCACACAGGTAAACAATGCAACTCCCTTGATATGTTCGAGTGAAACATCTTCCTTTTTCCCTGCCTTTTGTCATTCTTCACTCAAATGTTTTAGTCATACGCAGAAAGCTTTCGTGGGAGGATGATGTTTACAAGTCGGAGCATCGAGGAAACGGTGACCTACTTTCTGGATCTGTGCTCTTTGTGTGCAGCAGTGACGGAGCCTTATTGCAAAATTGTTTACCTGCTGGTCAGCAGGAGCAGGGAAGTCCTCTGAAAAGTACAGACATACAGAGAAGGATGCCCACTGAGATGTTCACGTCTTGTACTGAAGGACGTGGACCCTGCTCAGTGAAATATGCAGGTCCTCCTGTGTGTCGATCACCTAATAGATGGTGGTCTCCCAAAAACAGGATCTGAAAACAAAGTCCTTTAACTTAAAAGATATGTGTGTGTGTGTCATATGTTATTTATTTACTGTATTATTGTAGAGTATACCTTACAGTATTTGTGCTTTGATGTGATTTGGCGCTGTGTAAATAAAAATGAATTGTAACTATGGAGTAAATTATGATACTTAATATCTCATTTGGCCCACAAAGGCAAGGCAAGGCAAGGCAAGTTTATTTGTATAGCACAATTCAACAACAAGGTGATTCAAAGTGCTTTACAGAGACATTAGAAACAAGAACAAATAAAAAGCATGATTTAAAATTGATTAAAACAAGCAAATAAACTAAATAACTAATTAACAAACAAACAAACAAACAAACAACAGTATATAAAATCAAAACAGATAAAATCAGAACAGTAGATAAAATCAGTAGTTAAATGTAAGTTTTGAAATTTAAGCTTAAAGTGTGGATTTGGTGCTTTATTCAAATGCAGCTGAGAACAGGTGAGTCTTCAACCTGGATTTAAATAAACTGAGTGTTTCAGCTGATCTGAGGCTTTCTGGGAGTTTGTTCCAGATATAAGGAGCATAAAAGCTGAATGCAGCTTCTCCGTGTCTGGTTCTGACTCTGGGAACTGATAAAAGACCGGATCCAGATGACCTGAGGGATCTGGATGGTTCATACTGGGTCAGGAGGTCATTGATGTATTTTGGTCCTAAACCATTCAGAGCTTTATAGGCCAGCATCAGAACTTTAAAGTCTATCCTCTGACGGACAGGCAGCCAGTGTAAGGACCTCAGAGCTGGACTGATGTGGTCCACTTTTTTGGTCTTAGTGAGGACTCGAGCAGCAGAGTTCTGAATGAGCTGTAGTTGTCTGACTGATTTTTTAGGTAGACCTGTAAAGATGCTGTTACAGTAATCAAGCCTACTAAAGATGAATGCATGGACTAGTTTTTCCAGGTCCTGTTGAGACATCAGATCTTTTATCCTTGATATATTCTTGAGGTGATAGTAAGCTGACTTTGTTATTGTCTTAATGTGTTTTTCTAAGTTTAGGTCTGCATCCATCACTACACCCAAATTTCTCGCCTGGTTTGTGGTTTTTAGATGTATAGATTGAAGTTCTCTGGTGACCTGTAATCGTTTTTCTTTGGCGCCAAAGACTATTACCTCAGTTTTGTTTTTGTTTAGCTGGAGAAAATTGTGGCACAACCAGTCATTGATTTCCTCAATGCATTTACCAAGAGCCTGTACAGGGCCTCGGTCTCCTGGTGACATTGTGATATATATTTGTGTGTCATCTGCATAGCTGTGATAGTTTATTTTGTTGTTGTTTATAATCTGTGCCAGTGGGAGCATGTAGATGTTAAACAGAAGGGGTCCCAAGATGGAACCTTGGGGAACTCCACATGTGATACTTGTCTGCTCAGATGTGAAGTTACCTATTGATACAAAGTATTTCCTGTTTTCTACGTATGTTTTGAACCAGTTTAGTACAGTTCCTGAAAGACCTGCCCAGTTCTCCAGTCGTTTGAGTAATATGTTGTGGTCAACTGTATCAAATGCTGCACTGAGATCCAGTAAAACTAAGACTGACATTTTTCCACTGTATTCAGACATATGTCATTAAACACTTTGGTCAGAGCGTTTTGAGTGCTGTGATTCTGTCTAAAACCTGACTGGAAGGCATCGTAGCAGTTATTCTGTTTTAAGAAGTAACTGAGCTGTTGAGAAACTGCTTTTTCAATGATCTTACTTAAAAACGGGAGATTTGAGATCGGCCTGTAGTTGTTCATTTGTGTCTTGTCAAGATTGTCCTTTTTCAGTATAGGTTTGATTACAGCAGTTTTTAGTGGTTCTGGAAACACACCTGATAATAAAGAAAAGTTGACGATCTGTAACAGGTCTGACTCTAAAGTCTTTGAGACCTTTTTGAAAAAACTTGTTGGCAGGACATCTAAACAGCAAGAGGAGGAGTTCAGTTGACCTAACGGTGTGTTCACACCGAACGCGATGGACGCGAATAAAACGCCCCAAACGCCCCTAATTTGACGCGTGCACATTCGCGTCTCAACGCGTGTCCAAGAAAAATCCATCGCGCGTCAAAATATGATATTTTGACGCGCGTGAACCGGAAATGTGGGAGTTTCCATCTTTGCAAGATGGCAGCTGTCGAGCTAGCGCTTGAAGAGAGAGTCTCCCTTCTCTATTTACTGTGGAGAGCAGAGCAGCAGCGTAAAAGACGTCCTCGCCGTACCTGGGTCCATCAAGTCCTCCAGGCGCGTGAGCAGTTTGGTGAGTTTCACCATTTGCTCCAGGAGCTGCGCCTGGATGACGGCAGATTCCAGCGATATCATCGTCTGTCACCCGGCCAGTTTGAGGACCTGCTTTCCCGCGTCGGTCCCAGAATCACCCGCCTAGACACCAATTACAGGCGCTCAATCCCACCTGCAGAGCGCCTGTCCGTCTGCCTGAGGTTAGTAAAAGTGGTCAATACGGTAGTCCTTTATTGATACCTGTGCTAATATATGCTAAACCATCCATTTATACACTGCTAACATGGATGTGCTATGCTAACAGTGAATGCTATCGGCGTTTACTGATGGCATAGCACATCCATGTTAGCATTGTATCGTGTATACACTGCTAACATGGATGTGCTATAACAGTGAATGCTGTCGGCGTGTATAAACTATCGTTTATTTGTTACATTTATGATAAATGGATTTGAAAGTAAATAAAACACATTTGTGTCGGACTTGGCTTATTAAAGTTCTTGTCTTTAAATGAACTTTGTCTGTGTGTGTTTTAGGTCCTGCACTCTTAAAGACTGAATTGCAGCATTGCAGCCACAGGTCATTGTGAGCATCACAGGGAAGGTTGAAGCCGCCCACTGCAGCTGTATGGCTAGAGTCGTGGAGACTTGCAGCCATGTCACTGCTCTTCTGTTTAATGTAGAAGCAACAGTGAGGATCTGTGGCACAAGGACTGTTACAGATGAACCTGCATACTGGGTTTTGCTGGGTAATATGACCAAGATACAGCCAGAGGTTGGCCATAAGATAGACTTCTCCTCTTCAGCTGCCCAAAAAAAGGTTCTTGATCAAAACATAAACAGACCATTCGTTGTGACAGGTAAAAGAAGCCATCCTCAAAAAAGAAAAGTTCCACCTGCTACTGTGGAGGAGTTGGATCAACTGATGGGACAATATTTTTCCAAGCATAGTTCTGTTCTGAATAACCCATAATGTTTTAATTTAGGGGGCCATGTAAATACTTTGCATTTACTGAATATGTACTTACTAAATACCACTGTTCAAAAGTTGAATAAAGAAACAAAGAAATGTTTGCCTATTTTTAATTAAAAGCACTTTGTCGAACATCACATCAGTTACAATGTAGAAAAAATGTTATGTATAGTTTACAAATGACAAAATGTTCACATAAAATCATGACAGCATTTGCATAATATCACCCACTACTAGCATTCTGTAATTTACTGTCTCTTTTGAAAACTTATCACTACATAAACAGCACAAGACTTAAAAGTATTTAACAAGAGCATTTTTCCCTGGTTTTACTACCACACTGGGGCACATGTTCACCAAAACGCAGCAAACCTTTGCCATCTTATCCAGGAAGGTCACCTTTTTACCCTCACATGGAAGAAGTAATCTGATTGGCATGGTGGTATGTAGCATGTAGTTTGAAGCAGGGATTTCGTAGTGCCCCATGTGTAGTGTTGGAACCCAGTCAGGATTTGTTTCATTCATTTCATAGGCTGGTTTGTTGCAATAATGCCAAATAATTAGCAACTCTATAAATAGAAGGTAGTTCTGCATGTTTGTTCTAAGTTTGTGCTATTGAAAATAAAATTAACAGGCTATAAATAATAATATGAACTTATTTAGAACTTACCTGAATGAAAATACTGGAGCACACCAACAGATATCTGTGGCTGGTAGAGAACTGAATATCAGCTCGTCTCGCAGCTGCTATCCAGGCTAGACGCCTTCTTTTGGTAACATCCAACACATAAGCTCCCTCATGATGTTTCCAGGTGAGGAAACAATGAAAAGAGAGCCTGTTTTCAAGCTTATTCCTTTGTCGGTAGTGCAATCTAACATTACAACCGACCACACAGCAAGCATTTGTTTGGCCTGCTAATATGGCGCCTTGACCAAAAATCCTGGCTACGCCCCATCCCGTAAGATCACGCTCCAGAGCCCTATTAACGTACGGATCTAGAAAGAAGACGCTGCATTTTTAACTCTGAGGGAGATGGAGAATGAGCCTATTTCCAAAACAGTGGAGTGTGTTCCTTTAAGTACTAAATTGTATATATTGTCAAAAACTAAAGTGTACATAGCAGTTGTTGTATCTTGTTTACTGTATCACTGACAGATAATTTCAAAGTCAATGAACGCTACATTATAGTGAGATATTGTGTAATGTGAAATACTGTAAGCAAATGAATAAACAACCTAATTCGTGATAGACCTTTGACTCTGTTTTGTTTGAATCCAACTGTTTTTTGCAGATGTGCATAAAACATGTTACTTTTAGTATTGTTATCATTATCATCATTATTGCACTAAATATATTTTAAATAAAGGATACTTTGATATACATTCTACTGTAAGGTTGGAAATGTATTTTCTTCACCCTAAAATATGTTTTGAAATGTATTTTGGTTTGAAAGAAATATATTTTCAATTTCAAAAATATATTTTTTTGGAGCATCACAAATACAAAATATATTTACCATATATTTGAAATATATTTTGGCCAGGAAAAATGTATTTTTTTACCGTATGGGTACTGATTATACGGGTTAGGCATGAAACCATCTACAGCTCCTACTGCATGATCTAAAGCTGCTGTTAGAATGAAACCAACAGAGATGAGAGGACACAGTGAGAAGGACACCTCGAGTAATTTAAAGCATTAATGCTACTTTTAGCTGCTCCCCTCTCACACGGGATCTCCACTGCTTGTTTGATTTGTCAGAGTTTTACACAGGATGACACGCTGTGTTAATAACGACACTGTGAAGGCACACGTAGTCATCAAGGCAAAGGTAAGATTAACAGACAGAGTGAGCATGCCTGACCTTTGAGTCTGACTGTGTTTGGAAGCATGACCTGTGGGTGGTAGTGTTTGGTGGGGGTGCTGGGGGTATTGTCTCCTGTGTTGGATAAATGTCACAATGGTGAGTGCACAGAGAAACCAAAGGGACAAAGGCCCACTGGCACCCTTGGCTGGCTATAAACCTGCTGTGACACAAATCCTGTGTATTTACCATCTCTAACAAAATCCTCCCACGTGCTTTTAAGAGTGGTGAGAGCCGCTATCAGACATTTCATAGGCTCAGTAACGTCCACCTTTATGATGGAGCTGGACTGTGTCCTGTGTTCTTTTTTCAGTGTTCCTCCTGAGCAAGCGTGCCTGTGGGTTCACACTGCAGTAAAAGTCCACTCTGTGGGTTCACCAGACACACTGTTCTTGTCAGTAATTTGCTGCATTTTAAGAGGTGGTGGGTACCTTGATTTACAGCACAGTAATACAAGCTTCAGTGTACCTGCTGTTTATTCCTATCCATGCTGAATGAGAGGCTGATTAGGAATGCATGGCACCTACTGCAAAGCAGCCAAAGCATTGTTGATTCTGCTGACGGGGCAGGCTAGCTGCTTGGATGGCTGCAGAAATGAAGGAAGGCATCAAGGAAGAGAGATGAGGTGACGATGGGGGGTTAGGGGCTGGGGCTTTCTGTATGTACTGGCAGCTAATTTCTTCATTTAAACAAGGAAAAGAGTCTAAGCCTTTTATATTACACTAAGATATTAATAACAGAGGTATTTGAAAGTGTCACGACCTGGAGGTTCAGCTGGTCGCTGATCAGCTGTTTCTCTCTATCTCTCTAGTTCGCTCTCTCTCTCTGTCACCAGGGTGGAACTCATTATGGGTTCGCGCCCTTGGCCCACGCCCGCGGAGGAGGAAACACCTGTGCCTCATCAGTGTGGATGGCATTTAAGCCAGGAAGCAACGGCTGTTCTTCGCTGGATCGTTGTGAGAATTGCGTCAGTGAAAGTCGAGCGTCCAGCAAGTGTTTTTCCATGAAGTTGTGTGTTTGGAATCTAACGAGCGTTTCTTTGTGTGCAGACCCTCTGGACTGTTTTCCCTGGTGTTCCCTGAGTGACGAGTGTTCGAGTAGATTCGTGTTTGGATTGTTTGGAGAGAGACGAGAGTGTTCACCTGGATTTCCCCCGGAGCCTTGAGCCTCTCACCTTTTGTAGATAGCACTGCCCCGCACCTTTTGTATATACACTCGTTGGACATTGTTCATTAATAAATTCTCTTGTGTTCATCAATCCCCGGAGTCCAGCGCGTGAGTCCACCTTGTACGCCGTGACAGAAAGCATTACTCACACTCTTCAATAATGACACTCAGCTGTGCAGCACCTCACAATGTACGCTATACACCAGACAGACAACAAGAAGAAAAACACTTAAAATGTTAAATATGAAACCACGGTGCTACAAAAGATGTTGATGTGTTACTAAAATATGACAAAAACAGTCATCCAGTCATTTTCTTCTGCTTCTCTGAAATCAGCCCAGACCTCCCTTTCTCCACCTCCTTCAAAATCTGATAGATGTAATGTCTCTAGCATGTCCTGGGTCTATGATGAGGCCTCCTCTCGATAGAGAAAGGCCAGTCGGAGCACCTTAACAGGAGGAGACAGCCTCAACTGGCTCCTGTCGATGTGGAGGAGTAGCCGCTCTACTCTGAGCCCCCCCCTGAATGACTCAAATTCCCATCCTAGTGCTAAGGGAGAGCTCAGCCACCATTCAACAAAAGCTAACTTAAAAGAATGAACAATAATAGCTTAAAATAGATGCTCCAACTGGTGGCTCATGGCTGCGTACCATTTCTTTGTACTTCAAAGAGTCATGTAATTCAGCTGGAAGTCTGTCCAAACCCGACATTTCCTGTTCCTGTTTGTGCTGATGTCAGAACTAGTCTGTATCTGTCAATGGAAAATTGTACCTATTAGTCAGTATAATCTTTCAGTGATATAAGTTCGCATATGGTAGAATACTGCATGTAGTTATTTGTATTAGGAAATATTTAACCATGTATGCTTAGAGGCGTATAATCAATTGTGTAGTGACAGGATGTGTGATCTCTAGCAGGCTGCAAAAGGCTTGGTGTGCACTCCAGGAATGCACCCCCACATCCTGGGAGCATGGGAAGAGGTCGTACCTTGTTTTATTGTTTTAACGTAGCTATGTCTGTTTTAGTCTAAGTGCGTTTTGTTTAGATGAACTGCTGGACTTCCTCACTGTGTTATCTAGGGTGAATCATCTAGGGTGAGGGGGAGACTACCCTCTTTATGACCAAGGATGTTCCTTTTGTGCTGTTATATGACCCTTTGATCAGCAGGACGCCACACATATGCACGCACACACACAAGCACACACACACACAAGCACCCACTGAAGTATAAATAAAGACAGGGGCAGTTTCTCAGCGCGAGCCTCAGTGCTGGAGGCTGCCCTTGCTAGCAAGAAGTTCTGCGTGTTTCTCTTCTCTGAGTCTTTACTGAAGAAGTGTTTTAGAGTATATTGCTTAACAGTATCCCAATTCAGGATCTGCAGCCTTAAATTACGCAGCCTTCACGGTCCTTAAGGGTCGCGTACTCAAAGACCGCTAAGGCCGGTGGAGGCTAGGCTGGACGTCATGATACCAACCGCTGGAAACGTGTCATACAGCTTTGTTTTACTGAAATGAAGGAGAACATATTTTGTTCATTTGTTTCTACACGAGCTCTGTGTGATTAGATAAGTATCTGAGGCTGAGACCAGAAGACTGTAAAACATGATTGTTGGGCTTCATTTCTGTACTGAACAGTAATTTAAGATTAGCTAGTAAATAACAAATAGCTAATGTTGTTCATGAACAATATTATATTATTATACATTATATTATACGTATTATACATAAGAGACAAATATTGTTCGTTTAATATGTTGGCATTACTAAATTTGGCTCAATGCTTACAAATATGTGTAAAAAGCAAATGTACGAGCTGTGATAACTGTGTCTGATAGAATGAAGAGTAGACTGATATATGAAATATTCCTTTATTGGGTGAGTAAATCAGACCATGTCATAACTGCTTTAAGTCACACAGAATAGATATCAGAGCCTTAAACAGGCTGACGTCTGCTAAATGGGTCAAACTGGGCAGAAAGTCTACAAACACATAACATCCTTATAGAATATGATGTAACACTATAGATCAACTTAGCTCAGAATATATAAAGCATATAAACAGTTACAGCAATATGATGCAACAAACACAGCAGCTACTGATCCAAAATACTCAAAACTTCATAGAACTGAAACCAACATTTATTTTTAGCTCCATTCCGCTGCTGATTCGGTCGCGAACGAAATGGCTCTTAGAGCCTGATCTTTGACGTGAACGACGCCAGCCGGCTGCTTATCACGAGCCGTGGGTTGGTTTTTTTTCTCTCTCTCACTCTCCCCCTCGCAGTTTTTCCCGCTTCACTGCACGCGAGCCTCGTGCTTTGCGCTGAGCAGAGGGGGGAGGGGCGGTAGTTACACTCAGTAGCACAGGAACAGAGCGGGAGGGAGAGAGAGAGAGCCAGGGACAACAACGTCACATTAGAAAGGTATAGTAATCACCCACAACTATTTTCAGTTGCAGGTGATAAAGGATTCAGAAAGTTTATTCATGTGGGCCCATATGACAGAGGATGTGCATCTTCTTTTTGTTTTCATATTTTCATTTATATTTAATTGTGTTGTGGTTTGTAGCGTTTTGTGTTCTTTCACTTTAAATTTGTTTAAAAGGAAACAGCTGAAAATTAAAATAGTTAAAAGCTGAACTGTGAATAGTTGGTTTTTGTATTATATGATTTATTTATTACATTTTATGTGGAGTGAATAAATAAAAGTATATTTACGGTGGCCCCTAGAGACAAAACACATAAAAACTCCAAAACACGTAAAAACTCAGAAGCACGCACAAAACAACAACAGAAGTGCTCCAGGATGCTAGGGCGCAGTGCTGAGCTTTTGTTACCTCGTGGCTACACAAGCCAGGAAGTACCAACGACCGGATTTGGTGTGTGGTAGTAACAGGTAAATAAACATTTTTTTTAAATTATTTGAATATATATGAGTCCTTGTGTATAAATACACAAACAATACACATATGCTTTCAATTGTGTAATTTAAGTGATCTTGGTAGCTCTGCTTTGAAGTTCAGTTAACCCTAGAAATGTGTTTTGGAGTTTGTACGTGTTTTGTCTCTAGGGGCCGCCGCACATATTCATATATAACCATATTTAAATAAAACCACATTTTTTTTACATTAGTATTTCCTTTTGTGCATAATTTTATATTGTTGTTAATAATAAATTAATTAAAGCAACAAAACAACCTGAAGAGCCGGTTCGGAGCCGAAAGAGCCGGTTCTCTAAAAAGAGCCGGAAATCCCATCACTAGCTGATACATACTTTAGGTTTCTGAACATTAAACTTGTTGCTGCCTTTCATAGTGTGTAGCTTGAAGGCCCTGAGTACTTTCTCCCACACTGAAATCACTGGGATGATCACATTATGTGAACATTACCTAATAAGACTGATTCAGCACAGACAGTTATGTTAAACTTTCCTAGCAGTCCTTCACAAACAGGGAACAGTCTGTCTATTCTCTCCATCTGTCAGCTGCTGCTGGCTCCTTCTCCTCCTCTTCCTCACACACTGCTGAGTTTGTCCTGGTGGATCATCAGCGGTGCAAAGCCTCACAGATGATGTGCAGCAGTGGGTCCCTCAGTCTGTCCTCACTCTGGACACTTGCAGTCGTCACACATGGAAATCAAATGTGTGATAAGCTGCAGGATTCAAACACAAGTGTAACTTATAAACACATGTTCATACTTTTATTCCACAATCAGAGAGAAAGAAACAGAGAGAGAGTGCAGGACAGACAGACAGGTGACAGTCTCAGGTGTACACACTGCTACACAACAGCACCAGAGAAGCAGGATTTAGTGTTTGTGTTATTACGAGTGTAAACAAGAAGAGTTCCAGATGGTGCAGTGGACACATGTGTGACTGCTGTGATTAAAGCATCTTTCTTTCAGCTTAACGAGTGAACCGTCAGCTCGTTCAAACACACGTTAAAGTCCGTTTGGCTCGACACCACCGAACAGAGGCAGCAATATAACACAGCTAACATTAACAGTGCAGTGAATCCTGCTTGTGCCGTGATATTCAGGACTGCAAACCGAGCAGCATCACTGACTTTCAGCTTGTTGTGTTTGTGGATATATGACTGACTTTAATTATCCACAAAATCATCACATTCTCTGTAAGATTAAGGTCGACTATATATATATTTAGAAGTAAAGGCTTTAAAACCAAGTTAACGCTGAAAGTACTAACGTCACATAACTTTAATAATGGACTGATATAGCGCTTTTCAAGGCACCCAAAGCGCTTTACAATTCCACTATTCATTCACTCTCACATTCACACACTGGTGGAGGCAAGCTACAGTTGTAACCACAGCTGCCCTGGGGCAGACTGACAGAAGCGAGGCTGCCATATCGCGCCATCGGCCCCTCTGGCCATCACCAGTAGGCGGTAGGGTGAAGTGTCTTGCCCAAGGACACAACGACCAGGACAGAGAGCCCGGGGATCGAACCAGCGACCTTCCAGTTACAGATATGCTTCCCAACCCCCTGAGCCACGGTCGCCCCGGTTGCTGACATTTGGCCAACAGTAATGTTTTAATGTTCTTCATTATTAAACATTTGCACATAAATAAGTGACATCAAATTCAGTACTTACTTTTAAAAGTTTACTCTTCGGCCGCTCCTCTTCCGCCATTTTTCTTCGGCAACATTATCCACACCCACCACCGTGCTATGCATTCTGGGATATGTTGGGCCATGAAGTCTACACCGCCACATCCTTAAAATTCAGGGAAATGAAGGACGCATTTGAGGGCTGCATTTCAAGCAGCCTTTGAATTGTGACAGCCTTCGTCGAGTCGCTGTGACATAATCGGCCTTAAAATGCGGCCTTTAAGGCTGCAGACCCGGAATTGGGATACAACCCTAGTCTGTAGTCCTTCAACAGGATGTGACAAATTCATGCCAGTAGTTTGCTGAAAGCTAACATGGTGACAGTAATTTTTACTGATTTTCATATGTTCACTCTTGCTGTTGCTAATCTCCAGATATACCACATCCCAAAGGTGTACAGAGCCCTGAGTTTCAGCTAAACTGTGGACATAAAAGTTTTCACATGGTAAGCGAAAGACCTCCATTCATTTGTATCAGGAAGCTTAACCAATGTACCAGCACCCTGAACTGTTAGCACAAGTCAAGTGGACACTGGATGGATTCATGCTGCTGTTAGATTCTGACCTGAACTTCAGCGTCAGCAGATCCATCAGGTGTTTTTCACTCCCTAATTATCCAGCTTGGGGGAGGCTGCTGTATGCCTGCTGCAGCCAAGCATGTCAGGGCTGGATGTGTGTGCGTTTTTAGTGATTAGTTGTCTTTTTGTTTGGACCAATCTGTTTGGCTTGTTTGTAACTATGAGTGTTTTCTTCATTTCTTTTCACACAGTCTAAATTAATTTCAGAGACATCCATTCAACACACGCAGCTCTGGATGTCTTTCGTTTGCAAAGGTGGTTGAATGGAGGAGCCTCTGTGCTAAAAGTCACTTTTTCAGAGGATGAACTATACGACTGAACCGAGGGGACCTGTCAGGCTTCTTTGGAAGTGCAGAATCAACAACTACAGGACAAAAGAGAGAGTTCGAAATAATAAAAAGTAACCTTTAAGTAAACGTCAAACAGCTTTGTCTTCTTGTCTTGAAGAGAAATCAGCATCATCTTCATGACCAGCGTGTGAGACTTTGGTTCCCTACTCACAGCCACCCATCTGACAGGCCCACGCTGTTACAAAGCCCCTTTCCTGTGGTGTACCCAGACTTAAAGCCAAAGCTTTTACTGCTACGTTCAGATGTATTACACAGTAAAACTGGATTAGCAGGCTGTGTGACAAATCAGCATCTATGTGACAAACTTTGGCGAGAGAGGAGCAAGAGAAATCTGATTCTCTCTTTAAAAAGAGGCTGAAAATATAAGGCTATTAACCAGCACATATTTCTCCCATAAGCCTCTTAGGGTGCAGAAAGACACACCTAGGATGCCAGGCCGCTCCCTCGGAAACTAATCCTGAGCCATAACGTAATCTTGTGTTAGGTGATCAAACGTACGAGAGGAAAACCTGTGAGCAGGAATTGTAAGAGCAGCAAATCCGGGGAAACAAATCTTATTACGGTGAGAAACCTCTGACTTTACCTCGGCATCAACCATGCTGACTTCTCAGGCTTCCCGTTAAAGAAGCTGTAACGTTGGTTTGCTGCTGCGTCTCCTGCTGTCATCGGCTGCAGTCAGCCTGTGCATTAGTTTGGTTTTTAGAAAGAGAAACCATCCCACTGCGGCTGAATTCGAACAGCAAATTAGTATTTGATTTGCACCCTGTGAATAAGCTGTTATGTTGTACTTTTCTCACCCAGTTCTGTACTTTCAAAGGAAAATAAATTATCATACACCAAAACACGGATCAGCTGGGTAGAATCAAATGGGTCTGTTGACACAGCAAGAGAGGAATTTCATATAATGATTGATATGAAAAAGGGGAGAAAACAACAGCAGCTTAAAAACAACAGTAAATAATAAGCTCAGGCTGAGCTTTCACCACCATTGATCAGAGTCATTTATATGGGCAGGCAGGGGTCGGCTATCATTTCCAACCCTTCCTCTGGAGCGTTGTGTCTCTGACATCACATCCTATGGGCTTGTTTAAACAAAGGTCCCTGCAGTGGCAGCCAGCTAGCTCTTTACCATGATGGAGAAAGCACCGAGCTACATGGCAAATATCAGGTGTCATCTTCACTAGATCAGACGTGAGCTGTGGAATGCCTGCCGGCCATAACAAAGCTACTGGCTGTGATATATATCTGTGGTTGTCTTAGCTCATTTTTGTGACACACACCCCACCCAGCCTTGGAATTTATTTTGCTTTATCCCGGGAAGATTTGCTCTAATAACAATCGTGTCAGCAAAGCTCCCAAAAACAAAAAGTGTAAGTGATGTTAACTCCACAGTTCCACAGTGCTTTGCTGCCACGGACATGCTATATGTGTTTTTAAACACAACTGCACGTCCTCATTTTGGATTCCAGCTTCAACAGATTTCCACCTCACTCACATGGAGTCTTACTGCCATACAGTACTGAAATCCTTCGAGCTTTTGACATGGATTCTTTATCTTGATTTATATTGCAAGCTATCAATGTGGTGCATGTATAAGCATCAACATGAATAGAGTGACTATCACTAATAAAGACGGTTATTTTTAATTATTTTTTATACAGCGGTCCCTCGTTTATCGCTGGAGTTACGTTCTAAAAATGACGAAGTAGCCAGCTTTATATTTTTTACAATTATTATAGATGTTTTAAGGCTGTAAATCCCCCCACTACGCACTTTATACATGTTGACAGGCATGAATATTTTCACACTTTTCTCTCTTGTTTAAACTCTCAAAGTTCAAACCTTCGTAGAAAAGAAATCCAGTATTACAGAATGAAACCAAAGGCACCGCAGGTGACGACGTTTCATTGACAGTATTGTGTTTGTTGGAGAAAACAAACATACAGTGCAGCACTTCAGAGTCACACTGCTAGCGATCAAAGATTTATGTAAATGTGAGGCTGAAAGCATTCTGTCCTTTACAGGAGACACAGCACGGGATTGATTGACAATGGTCTACAGCCAATCAGGATGCAGAACACAATCTGCTGAAAAAAAAAAGCATGCAAAATTGCACAAAAAATCTGCGAAACAGCGAGGCTGTGAAAGCTGAAGTGCATTTAGCCACTGTATACGTATTGACTCATAGACCCTTCGTCTGTCATTCCACATATTAAACAATTATAATTTTGGTTATACTTTACAAAGTCAACTCTTGTGAGTCTCTTATGTACTATCTATTGATAAAAAATGTGCTGACATCAATTATGTTACATTGTCCCAACTGCATACACTGCCAGTCAAAAGTTTTGGAACAGCCCAATTTTTCTCCAGTTATTTATTGCAATTTAAGTAATTCAAGTCCAATGAATAGCTTGAAATGGTACAAAGGTAAGTGGTGAACTGTCAGAGGTTAAAAAAGGTAAAGTTACCCAAAACTGAAAAACAATGTATATTTCAGATTTATACAAAAAGGCCTTTTTCAGGGAACAAAAATGGTTTAACAATTTAACAATCAAGCCTTGAAAGCTGGTGCTACTAATTCCTACAGCTCGTCCAACTTTTCTCGATTACTTCCAGCTAGTGATGGGCAAATGAAGCTTCATGAAGCACTGAAGCTTTTCATCCAATTGGTTCACTCCAGCGCAAAGCTTCTTGAAGCTTCATTTGCTCTAGTAGGACACCTACTGGACGTAAAAATAATAGTTGGCATGAATTTGACGAGTGTGGCCTTTTGCACACAGCCTGTAAATGTCAACAACAAAAGGAGTGTGTAAAACATCTATATTGTAGTGATGCAGTATACTGTGTATATTTATAGTGGCAGTATGGAAAATGATTATTTGGAAATGCTTAAAATGGAAATGATCATTTACTGTGAGGTGAGGTGTGGTTGGGGTGTGGACAGTAGTTGTGCTTTTGTAACGTTGAGGTATGGACAGCTACACACTGAGGCTTTGAGCCTCAGTCCTGCCTGTTCACATTTTATTCTGTAAAAACTAAATTTTCACTGCTGTTATGGCCTTTTTAGTGGGGAGAACATAGCTAGGATTTAATGATTTAACAAATCTTTTGAATCCTTTGTCCTCCACAATGCTAAATGGCTGGGAGTCCTCAATCACCATGCTAACCAGGTCTTCATCTATTTGAGATTGTTCTCCTGAGGAAAGACAATAAAGACAAAGCACAAATATAAATATCACACACGTAACTTATTACAGTTGTATAATATTGTTATATCATTTAGTAACATTACAGCATGCTATAGTATCATGGCATTTGATGGCTCACCTGGTCTTGCTCCACAATCGGTGTTCCCCTTATTCTCATGCAAAGCTCTGTAGTGCCTAAGCATGGATGAGGTGTTGTTGTTATATCCCAGCTCCCTGGCACATAGCAAACACTTCACCTTGTACACAAGTAACGACAGCTTAACATAAGTTTTATTGCACCATCAGTATTATGAAAATACATCTTCTGTAGAAATTTACATACCTTGTTGGGAGGAATAAGATCAAAATGTTCCCACACAGGGGAGGACATCCTCCTCTTCTTAGCTGGCTCCATTCTCTCCTGACTGTCTCTCCTCACTCTCATAAACCTCCAAACTGTCTCCAAACTCTCACTAACCGCAGCTCTCCATCAAACACCCACATTTTGAATGAAGTCTGAGGGGTTTGTATCGCTGTCATAGCTCGCAGCAAAGTTCGAACCACTTCATGAACCAGTCACGTGGTACAGCCGGGCAGCGAGGCTTCGGACGTCATCATTTTCAGCTCCTCCCATAAATGAAGCAAGCCTCGATACGCGCATCGCGGAAACGCCCCCTCCATTACTCGACACAAGCTTCGAAGCCTCGATACAGAACGTCCCATCACTACTTCCAACCCCCTCTGTCTACATAAAAGCAGTGTTGGTACACACTGTGGTACCAGACCCTCGTGAGCATCAGTTGAACAGTATTGTACTGCAGAAATTAACAATGGAAGAGACGCGTTCCATGATTTTTTTTTTTCAACTCCAGTTGTTTATTTGTACTTTGCTTTCATTTCAGAGTGCAATGAGACGTTCCAAAAAAAGAAAAATAAATTTGTTCCCCATGAAAATTCAGAGTTGCAGCAATTGTTAATCTTTTAAAGCAAGTCACATTGTCTGAAATTAAAATGTCACACAACACATTCTCATGCCCAAGCAATGCAGGAACCATTTAGCTTAATGTTGTGAGTAGCTGTTTCACTGTTTTCTTAGGCAGGTATTTCACATGTTGCAGGATTTTCATTAAAGGCTATTGGACTACTGTGTGTGTTAAAGATTGTGCTGTAGTGTGTGGCACTTTCACCTCCAGCTGTTTTTCTTTTCTGTAAGATAAGAAATATTTTACTTTTCCCAGAAGTTGTGAAATTACTGTGCTACAACAGCAAAAACACAAAAAACAACTTAGCTCATTAAAATATATCCAGTATACTGGAGCCGAATTACAGACAGATTAAAATAATATACTAAAATAACTAAATAGAAAATCAGAAAGGTGAAAACTGTGTATGACTTACACCCCGTCAAAAGTATTCATGAGAACATGTACATGTAACATATTCACATCCATGCAAGTAAAAAGTTTCTCATTTTGCTCTAAAGCGGGAGAGATAAAATTCACAACACAGACCTTAGCTATTCCATAGAATATAAAGGAAAAGCAGTTTCACCTAAGTCATGTATACAATGACTACATATAAACAGGAAATCCATACACAGGAAGTCACTCCAATACAAAGTGTTCAGCTGAAAAAACAAAAAAAGGGTTTCGCTTCCTCTCGTCTGCTGTGTACCTGGGCTCCATCTTCTTACCTAACACCTGCATAACACACTCCAAACGTCTTTTTGTACTCTTGACTAAACGATTCTTCCAACGGAGTCTGAACAGGTGCAACATGAGTGAGACTAATTGTAATCAGGGTTTGCATTTTGAAGGCCGGTGTTCTGTGATGAACAAGGCTAAATGATGGAATTTGTCTTCAAACTGAGATTTGCAAAACTGTGAAAAAGAAAAACCTACATTAGCCTTGCCATGACAGCTACCCTCATCCTGGGCTTCTGTCACATGGAGTGCAGGAGACTTTTGGTAGGCTGAGGTGTCGTGACGACACAGGACAATACAGGAACTCCAGCAACACTTCAAGGGAAGAGGAACTTTATTGCCTGACCAATGCGTTTCGGCTTGTGGCCTTCATCAGGGTCATAGTAACACATTGTAAAAGTGTGCTTAAATTAAAAACAGGAAACAGAAAAAATTCAAATTAACCAATCACATCTTCACGGGTGAACCAGCTGACATATACTAGGTTAGTATTGGTTAATTGGTTAAGTCACTCCCAATTAAATACTGGACTAAGTCATTAATGATGAAGATGGGGGGGGGGGGGGGGGGGGAGACATAATGCTCACCTGTCTTAAAATACATGCATGAAATAAATAAAAAGAATATTACAAATATACAAAAAAAAGATTAAAAAGGAAAACATTTAATTTTGACGACACAGGACCCCATTACGGTAGGACTGCAACCACTGGAGGCGGTTAATCAACTCACCTACCTGGGCAGCATCCCTGCAAGCGACAAAGATGCTGACAAAAATGCCAGATTGCAAAAGCAGGTACGGTCTTCCAGCTGCTCTGGCCGATCTGGTCGACCCCAAAGATCGATCTGGCGACGAAGATTCGTCTGCTCGACTCCATCATTATACCTACTGCAATCTACGATTGTGAGACGTGGAATGAATCAGCCAATAAGACTCAACATGGCCCAACAGCGCTGGCAAAGTCGGATCCCGTGGGTCTATTACCACCAGACCATGTCACCAACGAAGAAGTCCACTGTCAGACTGCCACACGTCCCCTCCATGACAATGTGACTGAGCGGCGTGTGCCAGCTCCCACACCGACTGCCCAAGATCGCCATCACGTGGATCATCATGGAAGACGCAAACCAGGCTGGGGACTTTCATTGAGGATTTATGCGCCTTACACATTGCATGGGATGAGGCCGAAGCAGCTGCAGCTGATCGAGTACGCTGACGGAGATTTGCCTCCCAAAGCACCAAACGGCGTAGGAGGACCTAAGTCTAAGTAAAGTAAGAGGTGTCATGGTCCTGGGTGATTTGACCCAGTGTTTTGAGTTTTCTTGTGTCTTTTGTCATTTTGTAATACAATTTATGTTTAGTTCCACTGTGTTAGTCTGGAGTTTATTCTGTAACACCTGTGTTGGTCTGTTTGGTTTCTGAGGTTTCCCCTTGTGTCTCTCTCTGTGTGTCGTGTTTCATTCTGGCTTCCCTGTCTGCCATGTTTATCCATGTTTGTGGCCTGTCGACCCATGTGTGCAGAGACATTGTTCTGGGATATCAGGACTTGCTTGACTGCCACAGAAAACCACAAACAGTATAGAGTTACGTGTATTCAAAGTATGTCTATGAAAAGTGATTTAGACATAACAGCCTGTTTTAAATGGTGGTACTTCAGGTTTGGTATATTGTAGCGACTCTGCCTTAATAAAAAGCCACTGTTGATGTGATTTGACACTACATGAATAAAAGTAAATTATACTGTATAAGATTTAATGCACACAAAAACTTGATGTTGTTTGGAGATTTTCAGCAGTGTTCATTTTATGTTAGCATGTCTGTGCTCATATAAAACAATCATCACCTGACTGCATTCGGAGGTTCATGATAACAGTACAGTCCATTGTTTTGGTGTTATGGGGAAGAATGAATCTCTGCTGCTTTGCTCTTTCCTAATCCTAATCCTACTATTGCAGTCAGGATATCTGCTGGGCTCGTGGATGAACTGCATGGCCTTCTGTGTGCTAGAATAGTGAGTCAGTCAAACCACCATTTAGTTTACTCTTATTTGAAGGAAACTTGGTGTCACAGCCTCATGCAGCAGAGTGGGATAAATAAAACACATTGTTACAACACAGCTAATAAGACACAGTCGTTTTTTTCCATGTGTGTGTCTGTTTAAAGGTCACCACTGTCAGATAGGCTTATTGGTTAACTCCTGCTTTCTTAACACAGACCAGCACAGCCAGTTCATGCAGCCATTGATCAGGCGCAGCAGTGCTCAAATATGAAGACAAATGACCCATCCAGTCACTGTATCCTGACTTGTTCTTTATGTAGTTAAATTCTGTTAAAGGACAAACTGTACGAGAGTGTACGGCATGATCCCATTTGTATAAATGTTGAACACTCTCTTGTCCAACATTCACTGTGACCTACCTGTCAGTGTGATTATTCAAAGCCCATACTACTTTACTGTCAAACATGGCCAAACTGCGTGGCATAAGAACAAGCAGAACTCTTTAGTGTTGTTAAAATTCAGTATAAGTGCTGCATTTGACTTTTAGATAATGGTGTGAATGGCTTGGAAATGTTTATTTACTAAAACTGTTAGTGAGAAGAGATTGGTGTTGGGATTTGTGACAGGAGGTTGCTCTTATCTTTAAAAGTTTCCTGGTGCCCATACAGCTCGTACTTACAACCTGAGAATCGTATAGTATTATTGAGGCTGTTGACTTCTATTTAGTGATTCTATGAAGAGCTTGCTGCTTAGTCTTAGCATGTAGACTAACTTCACAGGGGAAACACAGCTGCTGTCTCAGAGAGGTGTGTTAGTCTCTAACAGAACTATTCAGAAACTGTAGTGCCCTGACAAATGCCTTTACTAAGTGAACCATTTCTTACTGATGCTAACTCATTCAGTGGAATAGGAATGCTCTGAGATAAGTCTCACAAATACAGACACAGTCCTTGGCTACTGTACTTCCACTCTACATTAATCTGTTTCTGTTTTAGCCCAGAGAATATGCACAGAGTGCCTTGCTTTGTTTAAAGAAATGATGAATAGAGTGTGCTTTACTATTCAGTGGTTTGTTCAGCTGGTTCCTTGCCAGTGTATTGTGTCTCAATGAAACACTTGCTTTCTTAAGCCAAATAAGCCTCTTCAGTACGCTGTTGCAGAACATGGGATAAGTATCTACTTCCCATTAACAAATGAAAACAAAGACTCTGGATTGAGCAGTCTCTCTAGCCCAGGTGCTTTGTTCTTTGAACATGTTAAAAATCTCGCCAGAATCCAACCAACACCACTATCCAAGTATAATGTGTTTAAAAAATGGTTGTTATGCCTGAGTATTTGTTGGTTTTTATGAAATCTAACTCTGGGCCCATTTGTGCTCTGTGCATGCTCACGGTTCCTGAGGTCTCTTGGTAACACTGAGTCCTAAAAAGCCAGCACTAACAATTCAGTTAGAGACACTTGGATCAAGTCTCATAATCTGAAACTCTAGATACCAAATAATAGCAAAACTCAAAGATGCTCGGTCCTGTAGCAACATACATCTAAACTCTAAACATCCAAATCTTTGTGTTTTTATGTGTAGGTCATTGACTTTAACAATCAAGGGCAACTTTTAGCAAGTGAGAAAAAGTGTTAAACTACAGCCACTATTGTTGCTAAAGGTTTGGGCAATCCATGTGTAGGACTGCCAGAGTCCACTCTTTCTAAATAAAGAATTGAATTGAGGTGTAAATGCATCACTCCTGTTTATGTAACACCAAATCACAACAACGACCTCAAGGCACTTCATATTGTAAGCTAAAGACCCCATGATAATACAGAGAAACCCCAATAATCAGACAACCCCATATGAGAAAGGAAAAACTCCCTTTTAACAGGAAGAAACCTCAAGTAGGATCAGGCTCATGAAGGCGCAGCCATCTGACATGACACTTTGTGTCACCCAGTTGGTTTGAAAGCTGAAGGCTCTGCCTCCCATACTACTTTTAATATTACTTTTAAATATCCAATGTATCACCAAGAAGCAAACAGCAAATTACTTTTTGGGGTGATATGTTAGTAGAAGGTCTTTAAGATAAGATGGAGCTTGAATATTCATGACCTTGTATGTGAGAAGGAAACTGGATTAAGCCAATATAGAAGAAATCTGCTTTCTCTTTCTAGTCCCTGTCAGGAATCTTGTTGCAGCATTTTCGATCAAATAAAGGCTTTCCAGGGAGTTTTTAAGACTTCCTGAATTACAGTAATAAATGCATGAACTAGTTTTTCAGCGTCACTCTGAGACAGGATATTTCTAACTTTAGAGATGTTGCGCAAATGGAAGAAAGCAGTCTTACATATCTGTTTAATATGTGCGTTGAAGGACATGTCGTGGTCAAAAATGACTCCAAGGTTCCTCACAGCGTTACTGGAGACCAAGGTAATGCCATCCAGAGTAAGAATCTGCTTAGATACCATATTTCTAAGATTTTCAGGGCCGAGTACAATAACCTCAGTTTGATCTGAATTTAGAAGAAGAAAATTAGCAGCCATCCAGGCCTTTAAGACACACAGTTTGGAGTTGGACACACACAAAATTTAACTAATTGGTGTGTGTTATCTGCTTCATGGATAGATAAAGTTGATTATCATCTGCATACTGCCTAAGGGAAGCATGTACAATGTAAACAGAATTGGTCCTAGCACTGAACCCTGTGGAACTCCATAATTAACCTCAGTGTGTGAAGAGGACTCTCCATTTCTGATACATATGATTCAAACCATGGCAGTGGAGTTCCTCGGCTTCAAGGGAAGCCAATGCAGATTTCTATGCAGATTAACCCATGCAGTTAATCTGCATAGAAAAGCAGAATGCATACCACTGTGTCTACTTAAGATCTATACCTTTGGATGAGACCACAGAGCTTACATTAACCTAATTACTAGTGTTGCATTCTTATAACCAAACTGATTCCCAAATACTTAATATCAATATCAATATTGAAATTGCAATTACTGTAATCAGTCATTTATTATAATGACACAAGTGTTTTATTGTCCTTTTAAGTAAAGATGACACTACTTTCTCATCCTGCTTTTTGTATTACAAAGATGGTTCACTTCTTACGAGGGGAACTTATCCAGCTCTGAAGCAGGTTATGTTCCAGATTACAGGTTCAGCAAGTATGAAATCACTGCTTCGCCCTCCTGAGTGGCCTGAAGGTTTGTCAGAGTCACTTTCAGGCCTATCACCAAGGGGAACTCCAAACGGAAACAGAATCCAGCCCCTCTCCGAAAGCTGGTTCCTGAGTCCAAGCTGTGTGTTGAGGTGATGCCAACTATATCTAGCCGGTATCTCTCAACCTCATGGACTGTTGCAGGCTTCTTCCTGACCAGAAATAATGGATTGGATAATAATGGATTGGAAAGGCAATGTTCCATGTCCTGAAAGCAAGTCTTGATTGCTGCGGACCGCCAGGGCCTCTAAACCTGACCGTCACCCAACACACATTGCACCCGACCTCTATGACACCTCCTGTGGGTGGTGGGCTATGTTCCTGGCATGTTTCCCTTATGAATCAGATCATTTAAGTCCAGAGCAGCAGACTGAAAACAGATAAGTTAGTTCTGTTTACACAAACTCTGAATGGAATCAAAGACTGCTAATAGTGACATTTGACACATCTATGCTGCTTCAATTGTTTGTAATCATAAACAAATTGTTTCAGACAGATGGGAATGCCTCCCCCCCCCCTTTTTTTTTTCACCTGCCTTTTTGTTTGTTCCTTTCGGATGAAGGATATGAAGCCATGCCATTAATATGTTTATTTAGCTGTTGGATAGTGGGCTATAGTGATGTGTCGGTCGTGAACGAAACGGCTCTTAGAGCCGGATATTTGAAGTGAACGACGCGAGCCGGCTCCTCATCGCGAGCCGTGGGCTTTTTTTTCTTTCTCTCTCTCTCTCTCTCTCTCTCTCTCTCTCTCTCTCTCTCGCACTTTTTTCCGCGTCACTCCGCACGCGGGCCTTGTGCTTTGCGCAGTGTTGCCCACTCCTCAGTAAGGAAAATCGCTATTGGTTGTCCTAAAAGTCGCTAAATGACGTCATCGCCTAATTTGCATAATTGGTCATGCTAATCTAATTGTAACCTAAGTTGTTGGAGAGAGAAATAACATCGTGGAAGAGACATAAAGTGAGTAAAAAACGTCCTAAATGCATTTAGAGTTAATTTAGAACTACAAATTAAATTTCCTTTAGCAATTATTGTTTTTTTATAATGTCGCAATTCCAACCCTGCTCCTTTACCCGGGCTTGGACCGGCAAAAGTGACCCAAAATTGGCACTCTGGTGGAGTTACTTTGTGTGTGTTTATAAGTAGTTTTAAACCTTGTGATCCACAAAACAGCATAAGAATAAAGAGTAAAAGAAGAACTGACTGCGTTACAGCACCCGCTGCTTGTTGTTTTTAGAAAAAAAGTTGCTAAGGGGTCTGAAAACTCGCTAAATATAGCGACAAAGTCGCTAAGTTGGTAACACTGGCTTTGCGCTGAGCAGAGGGGGGGAGGGGCAGTAGTTACACTCAATAGCACAGGAACAGAGCGGGAGGGAGAGAGAGAGAGAGCCAGGGACAACAACGTCACATTAGAAAGGTATAGTAATCATCCACAACTATTTTCAGTTGCAGATGATAAAGGATTCAGAAAGTTTATTCATGCAGGCCCATATGACAGAGAACATGCATCTTCTTTTTGTTTTCGTATTTTAATTTATATTTAATTGTGTTGTGGTTTGTAGCGTTTTGTGTTGTTTCACTTTAAATTAGTTTAAAAGGAAAAAGCTGAAAATGTAAATAGTTTATTTCAATTTTTCCGATATCCGGTTGAGTGAACGCTGGCGCGACTTGCTTCCGCTACTTGCTGCCGCTACTCACCGCTATCTCTGTCGCTGCTGGATTCCTGTCCTGTTCCTGTCTCTACGGACCACCGGTGTCTCTGTCCGGTTGTTCCTGTCCGTGATGTGGCCTCTCAGGATCTATGCACTGTCTGTATGGGTCTGGATCTTTATGTCATTGATCTACCGACTTGGCACTGGGCTCCATCAGTATACAGCCGATGAGCTCCTCCGGCTCCGCTTCTCCCTGGCTGCTCCACCGCTGGTTGCTCTTCATCTCCACACGGACATTGCCTTCCTCCCACACCGAAAGTACGTACATCGGGGCTCCCGTCGGTATTTCCATCAGGATAATTCCAAGCCAATTCAGTCCTTCTGGTCCACCTCTGGTCGCTCTCAACGGAACCCCGGCAGGTCTGTTGACCACAATTTTTTGGCTAACCTGCCTAGGTCGGCCAACACTCTCATCCAGTCCGACAGTACTTCCGTCAACTTCGGCCTGCTTAATATCCGTTTGCTTACGAACAAATGGTAAATGGTAAATGGCCTGTATTTGTACTTGATTCGGGCTTGATTCGTCCGTCGTCTTCACCATTGGCGGCGGGTTTTTTCTTTGTGGACAAGAAAGATGGATCTCTCCGACTCTGCATTGATTTTTGGGGTCTTAATGACATAACTGTGAAGAACAAATACCCTCTTCCTCTGATCTCTTCTGCTTTTGAACCTTTACAGGACGCGGTCATCTTCACGAAGCTGGACCTTCGCAATGCGTACCATCTGGTGCACATACGGCAGGGAGACGAGTGGAAAACGGCCTTTAACACTCCGCGTGGACATTATGAATATCTGGTAATGCCTTTCGGTCTGACGAATGCGCCAGCGGTGTTTCAAGCATTGATTAATGATGTGCTACGGGACTTTTTGAATCGGTGTGTGTTCATTTACTTGGATGACATTCTTGTTTTTTCACGGTCTTTTGAGGACCATGTTCAGCAGGTGCGCAGCGTTTTGCAGCGGCTTCTGGAAAACAAACTTTTTGTGAAAGCAGAAAAGTGTGAGTTTCATGCTAGTTCTGTGTCGTTCCTGGGCTATGTCCTTGCTAAGGGGCAAGTTAGTAAAATCAGAGTGATCGCTGATTGGCCGACTCCTTCCTCGTGCAAACACTTGCAGAGGTTTCTGGGGTTTGCTAATTTTTATCGCCGGTTTATTAGGAACTACAGTCAGATCACTCTTCCACTTACCCGGCTGACGTCCCCGGCTCGAGTTTTCAGTTGGTCGCCTGAGGCCGAGCAGGCATTTCCTCGGTTGAAGGAGTTGTTTTGCTCCGCGCCCATTCTCGTCCACCCCGATGGTTCCAGACAGTTTGTTGTGGAGGTGGATGCTTCTGATGCGGGTGCGGGAGCCGTGTTATCGCAGCGCTAACCCTTTTTAGCCAGTTCCATTTTACTATCTCTTTTCGACCTGGTTCCCGCAATGCTAAGCCTGACGCTTTGTCCTGTCAATTTTCTCCCGCATCTGAGTCTAATGGGGTGGCCACTATCATCCCCTCGTCCTGCGTGGTGGGGGCCGTTACGTGGGAGATCGAGAGCAGGACCCGGACTCCGGTTCGGGCCCGCCTGGAAAGCTGTTTGTTCCGTCGGCCGTGCACGCGTGCGTCTTGCACTGGGTACACGCTTCTCGCTTCGCCTGTCACCCCGGTGTGCGTCGTACGGTTTCCCTGTTGAGGCGCTCTTTTTGGTGGCCCGCTTTGGATAGTGACGCCCGCGAATATGTGTTAGCCTGCGACACCTGTGCGCGCAATAAGAGCCATCACCTGGCCTCTCCCGGGCTGCTACACCCCCTGCCTGTCCCAGGTCGGCCTTGGTCACATATTGCAGTTGACTTTGTTACCGGGTTACCGCGTTCCGCTAATCATTCGGTTATTCTCACCATTGTTGACAGGTTCTCCAAGGCGGCGCATTTTGTCCCTCTAGCTAAGCTCCCTTCTGCCCTCGAAACTGCTCGCTTGCTCGTTGATCACGTTTTTCGTTTACATGGGATTCCTTTGGACATTGTGTCTGACAGGGGGCCTCAGTTTGTTTCTCGGGTGTGGAAGGCTTTTTGTACTGCTTTGGGGGGGGGGGGGGGGCGGGGGAGGAGCCTTTCCTCGGGCTATCACCCGCAGTCTAATGGACAGACTGAAAGGGCTAATCAGCAGCTGGAGTCCGCCTTGCGCTGCGTGGCCTCCTCTGACCCCGTTTCCTGGAGTGGTCATCTTGCCTGGATTGAATATGCTTATAACTCCCTCACCTCGGCAGCTACTGGTTTTTCTCCGTTTGAGGTATGTCTTGGATATCAGCTGCCATTGTTTCCTTCTCAGGAGGCGGAGATTGCGGTTCCGGCGGTGCAGGACCATTTACGTCGCAGTCGGAGGATCTGGCGCCAAACTAAGGCAGCGCTGCTCCGGACCGCAACTCAGACTCGCCGTCCTGCTGATCGGAGGAGAACGCCCGTGCCTCAATACACCGTGGGCCAACAGGTTTGGCTGTCCTCTGCAAATGTTCCTCTCTAGTGCGTGTCCCGAAAGCTTTCTCCTCGCTTCCTGGGTCCTTTCACCATCCAACGCATCATCAATCCTGTTTCTGTGAGGCTGCCACTGCCGGCCTCCATGAAGGTTCATCCCACGTTTCATGTGTCTCAACTCAAGCCTGTCTCTCTCAGCCCACTGTGTCCACCCTTGGAACCTCCTCCGCCTGCCCGGGTTGTGGACGGCGGCCCTGTCTACTCGGTCCGGCGGCTGCTGGATGTGCGCCATTGTGGCCGTGGTTTCCAGTTCCTGGTGGACTGGGACGGGTATGGCCTGGAGGAGCGCTCCTGGGTCCCTGGGGCTTTTATTGTGGACCCGAGTTTTATTGCGGATTTTTACAGGAGGCATCCTGACAAGCCTGGAGGACCGCCGGCAGGCGTCCCTTGAGGGGGGATACTGTTAGGAGGTGGTGGGTAGTTGTATTGTTGTTTTTGGGTTTTGTTTCCCTTTTTGGCATAGGGTAGGCGGGGCGGGGCTTGATGGCATTCCGGCACACCTGCGGCGCATCGGACGTCATCAGTGAGCGCTTTTATGGAGCTGAGTCACAGACGTCTGGTGTCGGAGTATTGTCGCTGTCATAAGTGGTAACGTGTTGGTGCAAACTGAATCTGTTGATTCCACGCTATTGAGCTGCATGTTTTGAGGATCCATCTACTAAATCCATCCGTGTAAGTTCTCCTAACAGGTAGCTCTGTTTTGGAAGTTCAGTTAACGCTAGAAATGTGTCACGGCTGCCGAGGCGAGCCGTGTGGAGTAGAAGAAGGACCCAAGATGCAGGCAGTGGATGAGATGCCGGTGAGTTTATTTACACAGTGGTGAGAAGGCAAAACAGGCAAGAGGGAAGACAAAACTAAAGACCTGAACTGGGAAAGCTAAATGACAAACCTGAGATGAGACAAAAAGGGAAGAGAGGCAGAGAGACGAGCAGGACACCGAGGAACACAGACTGACGCGGAGTTACACAGACGAACCGGCAACAGGCAGGAGAACACACAGGGCTTAAATACACACACCAGTAATCAGGGGATGAGAGACAGGAGGGCAACACAGCTGGGAGGAATCTGGGCTGACGGGACAGGGGAAACGTAAACTGATCACACTCACATACGACACGGACCTTCACAATAAAACAGGAAACTCAGATACATGGAACCAGACAAGACATTGAACTAAACAGACAGATTCACAAACAGATGGGGAGACACCATAGACAGACAGATACAGACGCAGACTCAGAGGCAGATCGAAAATAACACAGAACTTAAACAATCATCATCTAGAAAATTATAACAAACTAAAAGCGCTGGGTCACCGACCCAGGACCATGACAGTACAAAACAACCCGACCAGGGCGGGCGGAGGGGGCCCAGGACGGAGGGACAGAGTCCAAAAAGGCCCAGATGGTCAAGTTCAGGAGGCCGACCATGCGAATGGCAACGGGGCAGGTCCGGATGCCGGCCACGCAGTAGGCAGTGGCGTGGAAACAGTTCTGGGGGCCGACCGTGCGGACGGCAACGGCGGCGTGGAAACAGTTCTGGGGGCCGACCGTGCGGACGGCAACGGCGGCGTGGAAACAGTTCTGGGGGCCGACCGTGCGGACGGCAACGGCGGCGTGGAAACAAGTCCGGAGGCCGGCCACGCGGAAAGCAGTGGCGGCGTTCAGGAGGGCGTCCACGGTGGCGGAGATGCCCAACAAGCGGCCTGGCAGATGACCGACGATGTGGAGGTGGTAGTAGGGGACCTGAAGGCTGCGTGGCCCCTGCAGCCCCAGGCGAGGCGGAAGCTGAGGCTGGACCAGACGAGGCGGAAGCTGAGGCTGGACCAGACGAGGCTGATGAGGATGATGAGGATGCGGAGGCTGGACCAGACGAGGCTGATGAGGATGATGAGGATGCGGAGGCCGGACCAGGCGAGGCTGATGAGGATGCGGAGGCCGGACCAGGCGAGGCTGAAGACACGGAGGCTGGACCAGGCGAGGATGAAGACACGGAGGCTGGACCAGGCGAGGATGAAGCAGTGGCTGGACCAGGTGAAGCGGATGAAGCCGAAGCATGCGCTGGACCAGGCGACGCTGAGGATGCTGAATCCGGACCAGGCGACGGCGTGGAGGATGCAGCAGAGGCCGGGCCAGGCGACGGCGTGGAGGATGCAGACGGAGGCGCTGCAGCAGGTGGCGGCATGGATGAAACTGCTGCTGCAAGCGTGGATGAGGCTGCTGGTGGAGCAGCTGGTGGCTGGATGGGCTCCTCGGGCCCCCCAGCTGACGAGAAAGGAGGCTGGACGGGCTCCTCGGGCCCCCCAGCTGACGAGGAAGGAGGCTGGACGGGCTCCTCGGGCCCCCCAGCTGATGATGCAAAAGGCTGGACGGGCTCCTTGGGCCCTCCAGTGAGAACAGTCTCAGGACCAGTGGGCACAGGGGCCCCTGGCAGGCACAGAACAGGACCAGCAGGCGCACGGGCCTCTGGCAGGCACAGAACAGGACCAGCAGGCGCACGGGCCTCTGGCAGGCACAGGACAGGACCAGCAGGCGCACGGGCCTCTGGCAGGCACAGGACAGGACCAGCAGGCGCACGGGCCTCTGGCAGGGACAGGACAGGACCAGCAGGCGCACGGGCCTGTGGCAGGGACAGGACAGGACCAGCAGGCACGGTGGCCTCTGGCAAACACATAGCAGGCTGCAGCTGCATAGAGCATCGACGCTGCTCAGGCAGCGACAGCCGAGTGCGGCCCTCAGCTGGCTTCTTAACCTCCAGGGGTCCGGAGTCTGCTGGGGGCTGAAACCCAGCCTCTGGGGAGGCCCTGGAGTGCACCTCAGTTTCAGAACTGGCCAGCCTTTGAGGAGTGTTGACATTATTATTAGGTGTGTCCCTCTGCTTGGAATGGACGGGCGAGGAATGGTGTTTTTCGGGTGGAATTGACTTGTATTGTTTTACAGGTGGAGCAATTGATACAGGATGCCGGGCTAGCAGCTGCTGAACAGGAGGCTGGACTAAGGGTGACTCACATAATGGTTGTAATGACAACGGTGGTGGAGGTGGCGACTGAGCTTCTGGCCGGGCGGCTAACTGAGCTTCTGGCCGGGCGGCTAACTGAGCTTCTGGCCGGGCGGCTAACTGAGCTTCTGGCCGGGCGGCTAACTGAGCTTCTGGCCGGGCGGCTAACTGAGCTTCTGGCCGGGCGGCTAACTGAGCTTCTGGCCGGGCTGCTAACTGAGCTTCTGGTAGATAGTCTTTCTTATTTCCAGATTTCGGTTTGAAAGTCCGGGTTGGCATAACACAGGACTCGGAAGAGGCAGAATGAAAGCAGTCCTCTAGATCCTCAGAGCGAGTCTTAACGGACCTTGGAGTATCAGACAAAGAATTAACCGTTTCCGAATTACTCTTTTCAAATTTGAATAACCCTGAGTTGACTGGTATTGAATTACTAGATTCAGGAATAACTGACAGAGTGTTCATGAATGCACGCTCAGATGGAGCAGAAAAAACACTGCGCTCCTGACTCACGGAATCCGCCGGTAACTGACGGCCATGCGGACGTTGCTTCCGCTTGGGAGAAGGGGCGAGAGCGGCCGGGGAAGCGGACGGTGATATGAGACAGCTCTGAAGTGGCTGCTCCTGCTGTGAGGTGGATGGGCTGGGTGGAATGAGGATGATTCCCAGTGCTTTGTAAAAAGCCTGGGCTGGTGTGAGCTGGCCACTGGGGGGCTGCGTGTACATGAAACCGTCACTCTCACTGACCCCGAGAGCTGGTTTGGCAAGCGAAGGATGACGGCGGCGTGACCGCCGTTTTGCCCGGAAGGAGGGGGAAGCCGACTGATCGGGCGGCATTGTGTCCAGCTGAGAGTCCTCTGCTGGACTGGGGAGAGAATCTTCCGGTGAGCCAGGCTGGTCAGCTGTCGCAGTTGGAGGGTGAAAATGAAGCGTGTTGAGGATGAAGTCCTGTAGGAGTGGGTGAAGTGAATCCAGCAGCCAGGGGTGATTGGAAACTAGCCGCTGTATTCGGGCCTCCAGAGCATGACGAAATTCCTCCCCCTCATGCTCTAGCCACAGATTAGTCCATCTGGAAACTGAATCGGTTAATTCCTCCCGAAGCTCCTTGGAAGGTGCGAATGCCGCTGGGTCCATATTTGGCCGGTTCGTACTGTCACGGCTGCCGAGGCGAGCCGTGTGGAGTAGAAGAAGGACCCAAGATGCAGGCAGTGGATGAGATGCCGGTGAGTTTATTTACACAGTGGTGAGAAGGCAAAACAGGCAAGAGGGAAGACAAAACTAAAGACCTGAACTGGGAAAGCTAAATGACAAACCTGAGATGAGACAAAAAGGGAAGAGAGGCAGCGAGACGAGCAGGACACCGAGGAACACAGACTGACACCGAGGAACACAGACGAACCGGCAACAGGCAGGAGAACACACAGGGCTTAAATACACACACCAGTAATCAGGGGATGAGAGACAGGAGGGCAACACAGCTGGGAGGAATCTGGGCTGACGGGACAGGGGAAACGTAAACTGATCACACTCACATACGACACGGACCTTCACAATAAAACAGGAAACTCAGATACATGGAACCAGACAAGACATTGAACTAAACAGACAGATTCACAAACAGATGGGGAGACACTATAGACAGACAGATACAGACGCAGACTTAGAGGCAGATCGAAAATAACACAGAACTTAAACAATCATCATCTAGAAAATGATAACAAACTAAAAGCGCTGGGTCACCGACCCAGGACCATGACAAAATGTGCTTTGGAGTTTGTACGTGTTTTGTCTCTAAGGGCCACCACATATATTTATATATAAACATATATAAATAAAACCACTTTTTTTTACATTAGTAATTCCTTTTGTGCATAATTTTATATTGTTGTTAATAATAAATTAATTAAATCAACAAAACAACCTAAAGAGCCAGTTCGGAGCTAAAAGAGCCGGTTCTCTAAAAAGAGCCGGAAATCCCATCACTAGAGGGCTAAAAAGTAATGATCAAAGAACTGACTTCAGAGTCCATTGTTGGCCAGTGGTGCTAGTTTCAGTCATTATGCAGATGTACTGTTTATAATGTTGGGAACCTGCAGTCAGCTGAGACTGAAGAAAGAAGTCACCTGGATGAGTGCCTGAAAACGCTACGTCCAGAGGAACAGAATCAACTTTTTAGGATTTCCTTAACTGGATGATTGAGTATGTATCAAGACAGTTAATGAAATTAGTCAGCAGTCTATGAAGAAGTGTTTAGACCTGCCTTTCCATGACGCCTGCTCTCATTCTTTTGGGCGACATGCAGATGTTCCTAAGCCAACTTGCTTCACGTTGGTTGTCGACGTCTATGTAACTCACAAGGGTCTTCGCAATGTTGTTAATCTTTATTTAACCAGGATATATATATATCCATTGATATCAGAAAATCTCTTTTACAAGGATGTCCTGGCCAAGATGAGCAGCAGCACAGTGTGCAAAGTGCAAAACAAGCCAATTGATATAACTATAAATTGGCTCGGCCTAACTGTTGCAAAAGCATATAGTTAGGGCTGGACCAGATGACCCTGGATCCTCCTTTAGTTATGCTGCAATAGGTGTAGACTGCCGGGGATTCCCATGATGCACTGGGTGTTTCTTCTTCACTCACTATGTGTTAATAGACCTCTCTGCACTGAATCGTACTTGTTATTAACCTCTGTCTCTCTTCCACAGCATATCTTTATCCTGTCTTCCTTCTCTCACCCCAACCAATCACAGCAGATGGCCCCGCCCCTCCTTGAGCCTGGTTCTGCTGGAGGTTTCTTCCTGTTAAAAGGGAGTTTTTCCTTCCCACTGTCGCCAAAGTGCTTGCTCATAGGGGCTCATATGATTGTTGGGTTTTTCTTTGTATGTATTATTGTACGATCTACTGTACAATATAAAGCTCCTTGAGGTGACTGTTGTTGTGATTTGGTGCTATATAAATAAGACTAAATTGAATATACCAGTGCAACTGTGGAGGAGAAGCAGCTGTACTCTGAATCCATCCCAAATGATTGAGCATCTGTTGTCTGTTTGCTGCCTCACTAGATATATATGAATTCACATTTTAATGACAGTTTCACATATGCAAGTGGTGACAAAAATAGTGCCTAAGGGCCAAAATTGACCTGACCAATTCCTAAGAAAGTAATCAATAGAAACACCAGTAAATGATGACTTTGGGCATAAATGCTAGACATAATTGTATTTTCACAAGTGTTAAAGTTTATTGACCTGATAAAGACCTTCCCAATGGCCATACGTACTATAATGAAATTGTAAAAATTAAATATTTAAGCCCAAATAGTCATGCTAATGGATTATTTTCATACACTATAGATGGATTTTTTTTGTCATGCAGAGGAAAATAAGACACTGTTGAAAATGTGCTTCTTTTTCATATATCAAGATATCTCATTGATTAAATGTACACTTACTTTTCTATACGCTGACAGAAGGAGGCGTTTGATGGGTCCAGCCTACATTTGACCAAAGTGGGTTATGTGAGGCCTGTGATGTAAAAGAAATTTGACATCCCTGCTTTACCATATACATGTCAAGTACTTTATCTACCTCTGTATCTGACTCATACATGACCAATTTTCAATCATTAGTTAACTTAACATGCACATTTCATTGACTGGGAGGAAACTGGAGTACAGAGAGGAATTTCCACATAGAAATGATCAGCCAACGTCAGTGTGTGCAGGATTTTGAACCAAGATAATAATGGATGGCTGACATATATTGTTTGGATGTGTGCCCTATGAAGCTAGAGCTAGTGTTGCCACTGATGAAAGGTGCCACTTCATATGACATCACCGTGTCATGATCCTAGGTCTGTCCCGTGTTTATTTTCTAGGACCCCTCTACTTTGCTGCTCGGGGTTTCTTTTCTCTTAGATTTTTGGGGTTTTTCGTTAGTATTTTGAGTCTTCAGTTCTGGGCCTAGTTTGTGGCTGCAGAGGTTTATTTAGTCCCCGGTGTTTCCTTCTGTCTCATCCTCCTGTTTCTTTTCCTTTGGTTAAATTAAGGTGTCTTGTGGTTCACTTATAGTTGTTATTCAGCTCACGTCTTATTTTGATTTTCTTGACTGTGGTCTCTTACATTGTGTATGAATATATACAGTGGGGCAAAAAAGTATTTAGTCAGCCACCGATTGTGCAAGTTCCCCCACCTAAAATAATGACAGAGGTCAGTAATTTGCACCAGAGGTACACTTCAACTGTGAGAGACAGAATGTGAAAAAAAAATCCATGAATCCACATGGTAGGATTTGTAAAGAATTTATTCGTAAATCAGGGTGGAAAATAAGTATTTGGTCAATAACAAAAATACAACTCAATACTTTGTAACATAACCTTTGTTGGCAATAACAGAGGTCAAACGTTTACTATAGGTCTTTACCAGGTTTGCACACACAGTAGCTGGTATTTTGGCCCATTCCTCCATGCAGATCTTCTCGAGAGCAGTGATGTTTTGGGGCTGTCGCCGAGCAACACGGATGAGATCTTGCGTGGAGCCCCAGATCGAGGGAGATTATCAGTGGTCTTGTATGTCTTCCATTTTCTGATGATTGCTCCCACAGTTGATTTTTTCACACCAAGCTGCTTGCCTATTGTAGATTCACTCTTCCCAGTCTGGTGCAGGTCTACAATACTTTTCCTGGTGTCCTTCGAAAGCTCTTTGGTCTTGGCCATGGCGAAGTTTGGAGTCTGACTGTTTGAGGCTGTGGACAGGTGTCTTTTATACAGATGATGAGTTCAAACAGGTGCCATTCATACAGGTAACGAGTGGGGGACAGAAAAGCTTCTTACAGAAGACGTTACAGGTCTGTGAGAGCCAGAGATTTTCCTTGTTTGAGGTGACCAAATACTTATTTTCCACCCTAATTTACGTATAAATTCTTTTTTTTTCACATTCTGTCTCTCACAGTTGAAGTGTACCTCTGGTGCAAATTACTGACCTCTGTCATCATTTTAAGTGGGGGAACTTGCACAATCGGTGGCTGACTAAATACTTTTTTGCCCCACTGTATACCACGTTGATATATCTAAAATGGTGTAATATGAAGACTTTAATACCAGTTAAATAAACTATATATAACTTGTCTTACACACAGCACCTGAGTAAAATATGTGAACACTGCTGGTGACTGAAGATGACTTATATAAGAGTCGTACTGACTTTGCTCTATGGACACCGAAAAGAGAAAATATCGATGTTGTGTAAAATGTCATGTTGAGCATCAGAAATGCCAGCCACAAAGACTAGCCCAACAATGTACCTTAAACATTTCAGACAGATATATGCCTGAGCTCTGACCACATATCAGTTTGTCAGAAGAACTCTGTCAGCTCACGTTTACCTCTTCATGCAGAGAACAGCTGTCTGCAGCAGGGACCAGCAGACATTTATACATATGTTTAACAGTACAGGCACACATACGGCACCACACTAATACCCAAGCACACATAACCACACTGACATATACATTTCAAGACACTTGCCTAGACACACCAGGCCAGAGCTGCCAGAATCACTTTCAGATCACTCATCAACCCCCATCCCTGCTTTGTAATATTGTAAACACACACCAGCACTAAAGGTGAGCAGGTGTGTGATAGGTACAGTCTGTCTGTCATGGTAGCCACAATGTGCTCTGACATCTCCTGACTGTGATGACTGGGTTTTGTGATCCCTCCTGTCTCCTCTACCATCCCTTTACCTTCCTTCACCCCTCCCTCCTACCCCTATACCTATGGTTGGAGGCATCACATCCTATCATGTCAAACCAGCAATGCAAGGTTTCCCTGCTCCCCCCTTTTCTCTCTGTACAAAAATAACACTGCCAGTAGTGTGTAGATTTTTTTGACCACTTGGAATTCACGAGCAACATAGAGCAAAATAAATATTGGCATTTCACAGAAAGTAAACCTATCCATCTATCCATCTGCTTCCGCTTATCCTTATCCTTATCAGGGCGCTGGAGCCTATCCCAGCTGTCATAGGGCGAGAGGCGGGGTGCACCCTGGACAGGTCGCCAGTCTGTCGCAGGGCCAACATACAGGGACAGACAACCATTCGCACTCGCGTTCACTCGCACATTCACACCTAGTGGCAATTTGGATTATCCAATTAACCTATCCCCACAAGCTTGTGGGGAGAAAGTAAGCCCTTCTCTGCTAATAGCAGAAAAACTATTCCAAGCAAAAGCAACCTAACCGAAAAGTCAAATGCCCACAAGTGCAGTGAACTGATGCATCAGTTCGATCCTATTCAGTTTTATTGATGTAGCTCCAAATCACAACAGTTGCTTCAAGGAAATATTATAATTCTGATCACTTATGAGTACATATTTATATTTTTATATCTATAAAAAGAAAGCTGACACTTGTGAGACTTCATCACAGCAGAGGCCTTTGTGTCAAAGTAACTGAGGATAAAACAGAAAAACATGAAGGCGATTTTCCTGGCCTGGGTTTTTATAGCAGATGACCTTAAAGATATTTTGCAGTCAAAAACAAAGGTTTGATTAGAGACACAGCTAAGCATCCATCCATCCATCCATCTTCATCCACTTTGTCCGGGGCCGGGTCGCGGGGGCAGCAGCCTAAGCAAAGAGGCCCAGACCTCCCTCTCCCCAGCCACCTCCTCCAGCTTATCCGGGGGAATACCAAGGCATTCCCAGGCCAGCCGAGAGATATAATCTCTCCAGCGTGTCCTGGGTCTGCCCCGGGGTCTCCTCCCGGTGGGACATGCCTGGAACACCTCACCCAGGAGGCGCCCAGGGGGCATCCTTGTCAGATGCCCGAACCACCTCAGCTGGCTCCTTTCGATGTGGAGCAGCAGCTGCTCTACTCTGAGCCCCTCCCGGATGGCCGAACTTCTAACCCTATCTCTAAGGGAGAGGCCAGCCACCCTTAGGAGGAAGCTCATTTCTGCCGCTTGTATCCGCGATCTCGTTCTTTCGGTCACTACCCACAGCTCGTGGCCATAGGTGAGGGTAGGGACGTAGATCGACCGGTAAATTGAGAGCTTCGCTTTTACACTCAGCTCCCTCTTCACCACGACGGACCGGTGCAGCGTCCGCATTACTGCAGCTGCAGCCCCAATCCATCTGTCGATCTCCGGCTCCCTTCTCCCATCACTCGCGAACAAGACCCCGAGATACTTGAACTCCTCCACTTGGGGCAGGAACTCATCCCCGACCCGAAGTGGGCACTCCACCCTTTTCCAGCTGAAAACCATGGCCTCAGATTTGGAGGTGCTGATCCTCATTCCCGCTGCTTCACACTCGGCTGCGAACCGTTCCAGTGCGAGCTGGAGGCCCTCACCCGATGAAGCCAACAGAACCACATCATCCGCAAACATCAGAGATGAGATTCTGAGGCCACCAAAGAGAAAGCCCTCCGCCACTTGGCTGCGCCTAGAAATCCTGTCCATAAAAATTATGAACAGAACCGGAGACAAAGGGCAGCCCTGGCGGAGCCCATCACCCACCGGGAACGAGTCCGACTTATTGCCGGCAATGTGAACCAAGCTCTTGCAACAGTTGTATAGGGATCGAATGGCCCGTAGCAATGGGCCAGTCACCCCATACTCCCCCAACACCTCCCACAGGACACCCCAAGGGACACGGTCGAATGCCTTCTCCAAGTCCACAAAACACATGTAGACTGGTTGGGCAAACTCCCATGCACCCTCAAGTATCCTCGAGAGGATAAAGAGCTGGTCCAGTGTTCCGCGACCAGGACGAAAACCGCATTGTTCCTCCTGTATCCGAGGTTCGACTAGCGGACGAACTCTCCTTTCCAGCACCCTGGCATAGACTTTCCCAGGGAGGCTGAGGAGTGTGATCCCCCTGTAGTTGGAACACACCCTCCGGTCCCCCTCCCACCCCCATTCTCTGCGGCCTGCTGGAGCGGGAGGGCTAGGTGGAGTTGGCCGTCCGACTGCGGTCTGGAGTGTGGGGCCTCCCTGCTGCTACGGAGTCGGGGTGGTCTGCCTCTCCCCACCGCAGGGAAAAGGGTAACACCACCTGGGTCTGGGTGCAGTTCCCCCCTCCAGGAGCAAGGGTACCTAGACCCGGTTTGTAGAGTACGCTTGGGGAGTGTGATCATGTGTACAGCGTCTCTTTATGTCTGTCTCCACGTTGGTTGAGTGTGGAGTGAGTGCATATGAGAGCATGAGGGGGGGAATGGATGTTTGTGTCTGTGTGTGCCAGGGGCTCTGCCACCAAGGAGTTGTTTAACTGCCTCAGTGACATCGCCCCCGGAAATTGGCGGGTCATTCCCCTCATCCCCAGACTCTGCTTCCTCGTCGGAAGACGTGTCAGTGGGATTAAGGAGGTCCTCGAAGTATTCCTTCCACCGCCTGACAATTTTCTCAGTCGACGTCAGCAGCGCTCCGCCAGCACTATACACAGTGCAGGTAGAGCACCGCTTTCCCCTCCTGAGACGCCTGACGGTTTGCCAGAATCTCTTCGAGGCAGTCCGAAAGTCTTTTTCCATGGCCTCTCCGAACTCCTCCCACACCCGAGTTTTTGCTTCAGCCACTGCCCGAGCCGCATTCCGCTTGGCCTGTCAATACCTGTCGGCTGCCTCCGGAGTCCCACAGGCTAACCAAGCCCGATAGGACTCCTTCTTCACCCTGGTGGCTCCCTTCACCTCTGGTGTCCACCATTTGGTTCGGGGATTACCACCACGGCAGGCACCAACCACCTTGCGGCCGCAGCTCAATGCAGCAGCTTCGGCAATGGAGACGCTGAACATGGTCCATTCGGACTCAATGTCCCCAGTCTCCCTCGGAATGCTGTTGAAGCTCTGCCGGAGGTGTGCGTTGAAGATCTCGCGGACTGGGGCCTCTGCTAGACGTTCCCAGCACACCCTCACTACGCGTTTAGGTGCACCAGGTCTGTCCAGCGTCCTCCCCCGCAGCCTGATCCAACTCACCACCAGGTGGTGATCAGTTGACAGCTCAGCCCCTCTCTTTACCCGAGTGTCCAGAACATATGGTCGCAGGTCTGGTGATACGATTACAAAATCGATCATCGACCTACGGCCTAGAGCGTCCTGGTGCCACGTGCACTTATGGACACTCTTATGTTCGAACAGGGTGTTCGTTATGGCCAAACTGTGATTAGCACAGAAGTCCAATAACAAAGCACCGCTCGGGTTCAGATCAGGGAGGCCGTTCCTCCCAATCACGCCCCTCCAGGTCTCGCTTTTGTTACCCACGTGAGCATTGAAGTCTCCCAGCAGGACAACAGAGTCTCCAGGTGGAGAACCTTTCCAGCACCCCCCCCCCCCCCCCCCCCCCAGGGACTCTAAGAAGGCTGGGTACTCCGAACTGCCACTCGGCGCATAAGCGCAGATGACAGTCAGGACCCGTTCCCCGACCCTAAGGCGCAGGGAACAATCAGAATCAGAATCAGAATCAGAATACTTTATTGATCCCTGGGGGAAATTATTTTTTGTTACAGTGCTCCATTTTAAACCAACATTAAGACGAGACAGACAATACGCTAACTAAGAATAGTACAATATATACATATATATACATACATACATACATACATAAGTCACTTATAAATAAATATTTGGAAAAGAAACATGTGTAGTTGTAGCAGCAAACAGTGTGTTAAGTGGATGCGTTGTACAGGGAGATGGCCACAGGCAGGAATGATTTCCTGTGTCGTTCAGTGGTGCTTTTCGGTAATCTCAGTCTCTCACTGAACGAGCTCCTGTGACTGACCAACATGTCATGGAGTGGGTGGGAGGTGTTATCCAACATTGTCTTTATCTTGGACAGCATCCGCCTCTCCGACACCACCTTGAGGGAGTCCAGCTCCATCCCCACAACATTGCTGGCCTTACGGATCAGTTTATTAAGTCTGTTGGCATCTGCGACCCTCAGCCTGCTCCCCCAGCATGCAACAGCATAGAGGATCGCACTGGCCACAACAGACTCATAAAAAATCCTCAGCATTTTCTGGCAGATGTTGAAGGACCTCAGTCGCCTCAAAAAATAGAGACGACTCTGGCCCTTCCTGTAAAGTGCTGTGGTGTTTTTAGCCCAGTCCAGTTTATTGTCAATGTGTACTCCAAGGTATTTATAGTCCTCCACAATGTCAACACTGACCCCCTGGATTGAAACAGGGGTCAAGTGTTTCCTGGTCTTCCTGAAGTCCACGATCAGTTCCTTGGTCTTTGCCACGTTGAGCTGCAGATGATTCTGCTCACACCACGTGACAAAGGAGTCGACCACAGCCCGGTACTCTGTCTCATCATCCCTGCTGATGCATCCAACCACCGCAGAGTCATCAGAAAACTTCTGAAGATGGCAGGTCTCTGTGCAGTGGCTGAAGTCTGTGGTGTAGAGGGTGAAGACGAAGGGGGAGAGGACAGTCCCCTGTGGTGCCCCTGTGTTGCTAATCACCTTGTCAGACACACACTGTGGGAGACGTACATATTGTGGTCTTCCTGTCAGGTAATCAACAATCCAGGACACCAGAGAAGCATCCACCTGCATCGCTGCTAACTTATCACCCAGGAGGGTCGGCCTGATGGTGTTGAAAGCACTGGAAAAGTCAAAAAACATGACCCTCACAGTGCTCGCCGGCTGGTCCAGATGGGTGTAGACACGATTGAGCAGGTAGATGATGGCGTCCTCTGTTCCGAGACGAGGCTGATAAGCGAACTGAAGGGGATCCAGATGTGGTCTTACTATGGGTCGCAGCTGGTCCAGGATGAGCCTTTCCAGGGTCTTCATGATGTGGGAGGTCAGTGCCACGGGCCTGTAATCCTGGGGGCCACTGGGACGAGGCGTCTTTGGTACAGGGACGAGGCATGATGTCTTCCACATCACCGGGACCCTCTGCAGACTCAGACTCAGCATAAACAGTTTATGAAAGACTCCACACAGCTGGGGGGCACAGGTCTTGAGGACAAGGGGACTCACTCCGTCTGGTCCAGCAGACTTGCCTGAGTGAAGTCTCCTCATTTGCATCTCAACCTGGTATTGAGTGAAGGTGATGGGTGGGGGAGGGGTGTCAGGAATCTCACAGGATGCAACATGTGAAGAGAGAGGCTGGCACAGTGGTGTGGCTCTGGATTCCAGGCTGACTGCAGGTGAGGTTGTGGGGGTGGGAGCAGACACTGTGGTGTCGAATCTATTGAAAAACAGATTCAACTCGTCGGCTCTATTCTCACCTCCCTCAGCTCCCCTGCTGTTGGTTGGCCTGAATCCAGTGATGGTCTTCATGCCCCTCCACACCTCTCTCATGCTGTTCTGCTGGAGTTTCCACTCCAGCTTCCTCCTGTAATTGTCCTTAGCCTCTCTGATCTTGTCCTTTAGTAACACCTGGATCTTCCTCACCTCCTCTTTGTTGCCCCCTCTGAAAGCCCTCCTCTTGTTGTTGAGGAGGGCTTTGATGTCCTTAGTCACCCACGGCTTGTTATTTGGGTAACAATGAACAGTCTGAGCTGGAACAATGGAGTCGGTGCAGAAAGTTATGTAGCCTGTGATACACTCAGTAAGCCCATTGATGTCCTCGGCGTGAGGCTCACAGAGTGTTTCCCAGTCGGTCACCTCGAAACAGCCCTGTAGTTCCGCTATTGCCTCCTCTGACCACCTCCTAACAGTCCTGGTGGTCACAGGTTCCCTCCTCACAATTGGCACATAGCGGGGGGTGAGGTGAATCAGGTTATGATCTGACCTACCAAGTGGGGGGAGGGAGGAGGAGCTGTATGCATCCTTGACGTTAGCATACAGTAAGTCTAAAGTTTTCTCTCCCCTGGTGGGACAGTCCACATATTGTTTGAATGTTGGTAGTGTATTGTCCAGTGATACATGGTTGAAGTCACCCGAGATCACAATAAAGGCACTCGGGTGCTGAGTCTGTAGCCGAGCTATGGCAGAGTGGATAGTGTCACATGCAGCTGTGGGGTTAGCAGAGGGGGGTACATAAACAGCCACCAAGATGACGTGAGAGAATTCCCTGGGTAAATAATACGGCCTGAGTCCAACAGCACACAGTTCAGTGTCCGGGCAACAAATCCTTTCTTTGATTGTTATGTTGGCAGGGTTACACCACCGGTTGTTAACTAAAACAGCAAGCCCACCTCCTTTACGCTTACCGCTAGCGATGCTGTCCCTGTCCGCCCGAACAGTGTGGAAGCCTTCCACGGAAGCATTCTCATCGGGAATGACCTGGTGCAGCCATGATTCGGTGAAACACATCAGGCTACACTCTCGGTATTCCCTCTGACTCCGTACCAGTGCTGAGAGCTCGTCGATTTTAATTGCCAACGATCGCACATTTCCCATCACGATAGACGGCAGACACGGTTTAAACCTCCTCCTCGCTTCGAGCCTCCGCTGTCTCACCGTCACCTTTTTTCTTCTCTTCTGTCCTTGACCTCTGCATCCCCGATGTGTTTTCCTCCAAATTTCAGCTGGTACTTCTGCGGGCCTGGCCAGCGAGCCGGCCGGCATCAGGGCGATCAGCTGATCTCTGGAGTAAACAGTCCGTGCGTGTAGGAGATGTGCCGCGGTCCCGTTCCATGATAAAAGTAACAGTTCCACGGCCACCAGAAGAACAAAAACTCTCTCAATCCACATGATTGAGTAAGAGATAGAAAACGGAGGAAAATACAAGTCAGAAAAAAAAGAATACGTAAGAAAAAAGAGCTAAACTAAGAGAAAAGCAGGAGCGACTGTAACAGGCTGCACGCTGGTTGGCGCATGCGCACTGAAAAACAAACCCTCTCGTCCACCGGGAAAAGCCCCAACGTACAGTGCAGCAAGCCGAGGGGATATTAGAATACCCACCCCAGCCCGCCGCCTCTCACCAGGGGCAACTCCAGACTGAGACAGAGTCCAGCCCCTCTCCAGGAGACTGGTTCCAGAGCCCAAGCCATGCATAGAGGTGAGCCCGACTATATCTAGCCGGTACCTCTCAACCTCACACACTAACTCAGGCTCCTTCCCCACCAGAGAGGTGACATTCCATGTCCCTATTGCCAGTCTTGGCAGCCGGGGGTCAGTCCGCCAGGGCCTCCGCTCCTGGCCGCCACCCGGCACACAATGCACCCGACCCCTATGGCGCCTCCTGCGGGTGGTGGGCCTGCGGGAGGATGGGCCCATGTCTCCTCTTTGGGCTGTGCCCGGCCGGGCCCCATGGACTAAAGCCCGGCCACCAGACGCTCACCCTCGGGCACCCTCCCCGGGCCTGGCTCCCCGGTAACCCTATCCCAGGCAGGGGTAAACTGTTCCCTCGATATCCTTTTCATAAGGGTCTTCTGAATCACTCTTTGTCTGGTCCCTCACCCAGGACCAATTTGCCATGGGAGACCCTACCAGGGGGCAAAAGCCCCCAGACAACATAGCCCCTGGGATCCCTGGGATACACAAACCCCTCCACCACGATAAGGTAGCGATTCAAGGAGGAGCTAAGCAGCTAAGCATTTTGCATAATTTGAAAAAGTTTAAATTTGTTCAGTATTGAACAGCAGAAATGAGGCTTTCTTTTCGGAAGTAAGTAAGAAAAAAAACCAGCGTCCGACACCGTAGACTGGTGGGTAATAAGTAGGGGTGGGTTTTGATTATCGATTTAGAGAGAGAGAGAGATCTACATGAAGTGTGATTTTATCGTGGTGGAAGCAAAACAGCAAACGTCAGAGGAAATTCGTGATGATGTTTATGTGAAGCGAAATGTGAAGCGTAGTTTGGATGCTGATTCAGTCTATTGTTTGGAGAGAGATAAAACCTGCAGCTTAAGAATCTCTCGCTAAAAGGACGTAAACACAAAGCGCCCGCCGATGCTTCAAAATCAGTGAGCTGTCGCTTTCAACCCTGACGGGTGAGAAAGGCAACATCTCCGCGTATTCTGTTTACCTTTGTGCAGAATCGTGTACCTGCTCTCATTTACTGTTTTACCTTCTTGGTGGTTGTAGAAATTTTGTGAGGTTTAACCTGAGATTCTGGCGTTTCGGGCAAAATAAATTTATATTTAAAAATCGATTCACGATTTTAATGATTCGATATCATGTTATCCAAGCCAGAATCGATTTTAATCGATAAATTGATAATCAAAACCCACGCCTAGTGAACTACCCTCTTAAGGTCTACTAGAAGAATAAATGGTAAATGGTAAATGGCCTGTATTTGTATAGCACTTTTCTAGTCCCTAAGGATCCCAAAGCGCTTTACACACACAGTCACACACTGGTGATGGCAGCTACAGTTGTAGCCACAGCCACCCTGGGGCGCACTGACAGAGGCGAGGCTGCCGGACACTGGCGCCACCGGGCCCTCTAACCACCACCAGTAGGCAATGGGTGAAGTGTCTTGCCCAAGGACACAACGAACGAGACTGTCCAAGCCAGGGCTCGAACCGGCAACCTTACGATTACAAGGCGAATTCCCAACTCTTGAGCCACAATCGAAAGAAATTAAGTACAGCAAGCTGCCCGTGCATGAAGCCTCAAACTGCCAAAGACTCACAGCCTTGAGAATATAGTTGCAGGGAACAGTATGAGAACACCCCCACCAAGGCTGGAAATGGAACAATGATGCAACCCATAGCAACAATGCTCAGTGGCTAGTGGATCTAAGAGCAGACCACAGTAACTTGTCTGAACAGGCTCCAGTAGCCATCACAGTAGCAAACATCCAAGAAAGGTTTTCAAGCATTGAGACTTGGACAGCACAAACCAGCTTCTAGTAGATGAGACACACCCAAAATGGCTAACTGAAGGCCTGACAGACCTAATCCCCAAGGGTCCCCAGAACGCACGGGTCCTATCCAACAACCAGCCAATAACCTGCCTCAGGACTATGGAAGCTCCTGTCAGGCATCATAGTGACTAAAACGCAAATGGCTCAATAGATAAAGGAGGCACAGAAAGTATTAGAAGCACCATAGGGACAGCACACAAGCTACTAGTAGACAGAGCTGGCTGTAAGGCCAGACTGACCAACCTGTGCACTGCCTGGATTGACTACAAGAAACCATATGACTCAGTGTCTTACACATGGATCCTGGAATGCCTAGAACTGTACAAGATCAACAGCACCCCAAAAGCCTTCATCGGGATTTTGATAGGGATGTGGCAAAAAACACAGACAACAAAAGGCCAACTTCAAATTAATAGTATAAGTTGCTATCTCTTTCCCCAGTGCTGTTCTGCATAGGTCTCACACAAATCATTAACACGACTGGCTACAGATACTGACTGTGGAATGGAGCAATCATTAGCCACCTCCTCTACATGGATGACAAGAAGCTGTATTTCAGGAGTTAATGGGGCATCAATTCACTGATACATAACACTAGACTTTTCAGTAACAACCAGAGTGGAGAAGTGTAGTCATATGGTAATAAAAAGAGGGTAAGTAATCAGAAATTAGGGGATTGCACTACCAGAAGGTAACATTGCAGACTCTAAGGATGGCCACTATGAAGAGGCTGCTAGAAAACCAACCATCAAATACCTGCAGAGAGTAAGGTAAGTCCTGACGATTCAGATGAATGGGAAGAATGGGAAGCTAAGATCCTGTGGAACTTCCAGATATAGATGTCGATGGTGATACTGGGGGGTCTCACCCAGACTGGGGCTAAGACACAAAGAGATCCGGTGTCTGTGGAGGCCAGGCCATCTGGTGCAGCACTCCATCACTCTCCTCCCTGGTCAAATAGCCCTGACACAGCCTGGAGGTGTGTTTGGGGTCACTAAGCCTTGTTTTTTACTCTCTAAAGTCTAAGCCTTTAGAAAGCTCCCTAGATTCCTCACCCTAGGTAATCAGAATATGCAAAAATATATCTTTTTTTCCTCTTTTTGTCTGGAGAACAGCCTGTATTTGAATTTGTTGGGTGCTTGTGATCTTTTAGGCCTTTGGCATCACAGAAAACAAGCTGTAGGGTAGTAGATCAGCAATAGCCAAAAACTTCAAGAAGGTAACCTAGGTCCTTAGACGTCAGCTCAACAGCAGGAATAAAATCCAAGCCATCAATACAAATGATGTACTTGTCATCAGAAATGAAGCTGGAATAATAAGCTGGCCACAGGAAAAGATAGTACCTGAGAGATGAATCTTACGGTTCACTTGATTTTTATTAGTTTTTATGCCTGCCACTCTTCTTTTGTTGTTCACTTGTGTTCCAGTGTTTTAAGGGCACACTGCAAACCATCTGACACTATGTCAAGTTCTTCACTAACAGCTCCTTGGGAATCCCCTTGTTGGTTCACTCATACCATCTTATTCCTGTTAAACAGTCAAACATATTATTGGGATTTTCTCATATGTTAAACTTAAGAAATGGAAACAATTTATGTGTTTTTCTATTAGGATGCTAGTAACGAAGTCCCTAAAGATACAATTTAAACTTGTTTTTTGGCTAAGTTTTGTGTTACAACAACGGGTCATCTGTTGAGTTTTTATGCTTGGTGACTCAAAAGTCAATATTAATTGGCTTAACAAACCATAAACATACATCTGAAAATAGTCAAGGATGAGGACCAAATGGGTGAAGAATCCAACGATACTATTATTATCTGAGTATATTAGATATGTTGTAAATGTGCTCATGTTTTTACAAACCAAAAACTTAAAAAAAGGTGTGACTGCAAACCTGCAGCAATACAATAAAATGAGTTTGCTGCGTTTTAATTAAATATCTAACTGAACACAGTCTGCTCATATAAAGCCTGCGGCATCCCAACCTGAGCTTGTCTCTCTATATAATCTAATATTTTATGATGCTGCCACCCATTAAAGTAACCACGGTTGTCATCAATCGTTACTATACTTTATCAACAGTCTCAGAGCTCAATTAATTTCCTGCAGATTTATAGTTTCATATGTCAACACTTAGTAAACTGCCCTGTGCACAATTTATGAGGGACTTTGATAAAAGTGTTAGTGATTGGGTATCTTTCACCACTCAGAAGCACATATAGCTTTGTATGTAAACACAATATGCAAATCGACGTATGAGGACAGAATAAAATAACATAGCAAGGTGTGGAGTAGGCAGGATGCAAATGGTCTTTTCCAGGAGATAATATATGTTCCACTCCAAACAAATCTGAGACTGCTTTGTGTTTGTCTGGGAAAATAATTTTCATAATTTTTATTACATTAGCAAACACCTCTTTCATTAAACAACATTATGCTGAGACGCCCTGACATGGTCCCGGCCCACCCCGCATGCTGTCTGCTCTCTCTTTCTGTCATAATCGGCCTGGAGGCCGGCGTGAAGGACCCAGAAGCAGACACAGTGAACTCAGCAATGACTACACAACTGATTTGTGATCACAGGGAATACAATGCCTAAATTCTCATCAACCTAAACCAGTGACACAACTATTTACAAGATATACAAGAGGTCAGGAGGTATCTCAGAGGAAAACTGGGAACGGGGATGAACACAGAGGACACGATTATCCAGGGCAAGGACACAGATTCTCCAGGATACTGGGAGAGCAGAGTTTGTGATGAAATCTAAGGCAGGTGAACGAGGTATCAATCAGTGGAGGCTGTGATTGATCCAAGTCAGTGACCTTGTGGCTGGAGAAGTCTGACCAGTGAGTCCACTACAATGAAGCAGACAGTGGGACAGGCAGAGAGAGCGAAGGTGATCTGAATCGGGACTGCAAATGGTGAGGATTCCCAGCGGAGCGACGTGGTGAATAGTCAAGCGAGCTGCGAGCACAAGGACAAAACAAGTAAGGCAAATGTTGTACAACAGGAGACACAGAGGTGGCCTGTTACCACCATGAGTAGCTGGCAGACTGGCGAGGGAGCGTTGACGAGGCATGGTTTTAAATGCAGCCTTCACACAGCAGCTGATTCGTCCCAGGTGCAGGAGTTTGTCTGACTCCGCCTCAGGGAGGACCCAAGGGAACTGCTGCTAGCCCCGACGACACACACACCACTCACTAGGATCATGACGCTTTCTATCTCTTTCTCTCTGTGTTGGTCATGGTGGGACTCATTCTGGGTCCCCAACCTGTTCGCCTGTGGATTATTATCCCCCTGTGTCTGCTGAGCAGTGGCTGACAGTCATTCTTCGCTGCATCACTGATTTAACTCGTTAGTGAAGTCCCAGCTCATCTCAGTGATATGTGACCATGTTCCAGCTTCTTGCTGGTAACTGTGTATTTTCCTGTGCACAGGTTTTTCCTGGTGTTCCATCCCAGGCAAGTGGTGAGACAGTGTTCCTGAGTTTAGAGAGAGTTGTGCCATTTCTGATTGGATGTATGAATCCCCCTCCTTTACCCTTTGTCATGCCCATCAATAACGGCTGGAGTGCTGGCAACCAAAATCAGTTGCAAATCCTTCCTGCCCAGACTGCCCAGACCCACTAGAATCACAGTCAACTCAGGCACTCACAATCTACAGACACTACTGGAATCCGGGGCAGAGCAAAGCTCCTTAGAATTGTCTTCCATCCATCAGCTAAGCATACCCCTGGTACCTCCTCTAAAGCCACTGCAGGTTTCCGCACTCAACGGACCTAAGCTACTCACAAAACCCAACCTATCTCTCTTTTACTCGGTCAGGAAATCATGTAGATGAGATTAGGTTCTTTGTGATTGAGGCCTCTTGAAATCCACTGGTTCTTGTACGCAATAGACTTCACAACACGAACACTGACTGGGAACAAAATACAGTAACAAGTTGGAGTACTATATGTCATCAGTCATGTTTAAGGTCTGCTTCACCTGCTCAGTGAGCCAACCCCCCACTCCTTGTCTCTGTCTGTAGTTCTCCCAGTATACCATGATCTGGCCCCAGTTTTCAGAAAGGACTCTCTCTCTCCCTCCACATAGATCCTATGATTGCGCCATGGATCTCCTTCCTGGAATCCCATGCCGACTGGCCAGCTCTACAATCTGTCCAGACCAGAGTGGGAGCCCATGGAAAGATGTGTAACTGACTCACTGGCTGCTGGGATCATTCATCCCTCATCATCTCCCTTAGGGGCTGGCTCCTTTTTTGTTTCCCATGTAATTCACTGGGCCCATACAGCCAAATTCACATGTCACCTGGGTATAAATGGAACACGTAACCTTCCACAAAGGAGGCTCTGGTGGCCATCATTAATGAAAGATGTTCCTGAATATCTGTCTGCCTGCATCATCTGTGCATTCAACAAATCTTCCAGGTTCCCTCTTGCTGACAATTCAGATCACTTTCCACCCCAGGCTGTTCTTGGTCCCACATTGCCCTTGACTTCACCACTGGTCTTCCCCAATCTTCCTATAACATGGTCATCCTCATCACCATTTTTCGAAGTGCAAGTTACTTTGTGACCCTGCCCATCCACCAGAAGTTTAGCTCCTGACCGACCATGTTTTCCAGCTCCAGGCATCCCCTTGGATATTGTCTCAAACCAAGGACCACAGTTAATTTCCGGGGTCTGGTGGGATTTCTATTCTATTCTTGGCGCAAAGATTAATCTTACTTCTGGTTTTCACCCCCAAACAAATGGTAAGATGGAACAAACCAATAGGGAGTTGGAAGCTGCCCTGTGCTGTCATCTCTTCCAACCAAACTACCTGGAGCACAGTGCTTGCTTGGATCGAGTATGCACATAACTTCATGACCTCCTCCACCACCGGCTTTTCCCTGTTTGAATCCTCTTTGGGATATCAGCCTCCGCTGTTTCCTTCAACAGTGAGTGAGCGCTCTGTTCTATCTGTGTTGCATCATATCTGCAGGTGCCAGCGGCTGTGGAGGTTGTTCCAATCTGCCTGCTGCTTGTACTGCTCTTTCCTCCTCAACAGAGCTGTCTGGGTCAGCGTCCCAACTTCCACCAAATGGCCTAGGTGTCTACCTGTATGTGCCCCTTCGCACAAAATCTAGGAAAGTGTCCTTTCATTGGCCCATGTGAGGTTGATTCTATGGCAAATCCTGTTTCAGCTTAGCTTAAGCTTCTCGGAATATGAAGAGTCGCAATGTTTCTTTCATGTTTCCCAATTGAAACCTGTTATCTCCAGCGCCCTATGCGTCCCATCCCTCTGGATTACCCTCTGGATATGTTGAACCTTATGTGATTAATGTTGCCTTTGAATAAACCTTTCAAATATGTAGACATGATTCTACACATTTGATACAGTGGATCATGGAATTCTGCTATCAAGATTGGAAAAATGTGTGGGCATTAAGGGTACTGCACTTGGTTCAGACCTAACTGATAGGAGTTTTTCTGTTTGATGGCTCTTCTTCCACATCCACCCCTGTCACCTGTGGGGTCCCACAAGGGTCTGTCCTTGGACCAATACTTTTTTCCTGTATATGCTCCCACTAGGTCGGGGTGGGCAACTCCAGGCCTCGAGGGCCGGTGTCCCTGCAGGTTTTAGATGTGTCCTTGAACCAACACAGCTGGTTTAAATGGCTAAATTAGCTCCTCAACATGTCCTGAAGTTCTCCAGAGGCCTGGTAACGAACTAATCATGTGATTCAGGTGTGTTGACCTAAGGTGAGATCTAAAACCTGCAGGACACCGGCCCTCGAGGCCTGGAATTGCCCACCCCTGCACTAGGTTATATTTTTAGAAAACATGAACTCTCATTCCACTGTCACACTGACGATTCTCAAATCTATTTTCTCCTTAAGAAGAACTCTGCAGGCTCCTTTAAAGTTTTACTTGACTGTCTCAGTGACATTAAATCATGGTTCATGTTAACTTTTTGACATATAAATGATCAAAAAACGGAGATCATACTATCCGGCCCCTCTGACCCCTGTTCTTCCCTTAATGTTGACCTTGGCCCACTAGAAAAGTTCAGAACTCCGTTTGCAAAAGATTTAGGAGTGTTTCTCGATAGCGCTTTCTCATTTGAGAAACAAATAAATTCTGTTATTAAAACCAGCTTTTTCCAGCTGATGGCCGTTGCAAAATCCAAGACCATGTTGTCATCCGCCGACTTTGAGAGTGATTCATGCATTTATCTCTTCTAGGCTTGACTACTGCAATAGTCTTTATTTTGGTATTAACCAGGCCGTACTCTCGCGTCTGCAGAATGCAGCGGCCCGACTCCTGACAGGCACTCGCAAATTTGATCACATCTCCCCAATCCTGGCACGTTTACACTGGTTACCAGTACATCGTAGAATTGACTTCAAGATTCTGTTGTTTGTCTTTAAATCTCTGAATGGATTAGCTCCATCTTATCTCTCTGACCTTTTAACAAAAAATAATCCAAGTAGAGCCCTCAGGTCTGCAGATAAGTTGCTTCTGACTTTACCCAGAACTAGACGCAAAAACAGAGGTGAGCAAGCTTTGGCGATCGCTGCACCCAAACTCTGGAACAGTCGGCCCCTTCATATTAGGTCTTCACCAACACGCGACATTTTTAAAACCCGGTTAAAAAAACATTTGTACTCTCTAGCTTTCAATTATGATGAGTCTTTTATAGTAATAACTATGTATGTTTACTTATTTATCTCTAATATGTACACTTCAGCTCAACCCATGTTGTTTTTAAATGTGCCTATGAATACATTTTGTTTGTTTTTTTATTTGATTTGGAGTTCCGCTTCTGAATCGTGCTAACCTGCTTAAGACGTGACACACCTAGGAGTTTTTTCTTACTTGAAGCGTATTTTCAACAAAAGCATTACTTTTGCATTAAAGCAATGAATTCCAGTCTTCTGTTGGAGTTTCAGGCTGGTGCATGCCAGCAGATGGCCTTTGATACAATGGAATCTGAAGGGCTCAGCCAATGCCCATTCCAACTTGGGTTTTGTTTGCTCTGGGCAAATACAAACACATTGTTTACCAGTCTGCTCCTCTGTGTTTTGTTGTGCACTGTGGTACTGCTCTATTTATTTATTTTTTACCTTTTTTATCAATGTAATTTGTATTTCAGAGACAGATCTGATCTGAAGGCCTAATATGACTGAACCTATTTTCTATATTTCTCATTGTATTGATATGCATGCATGACAGGGAGCTTCAGAAACCTGCTATAGCATGATTTCCGCTTTTCTTTTATGCTGACCATTGTGTGAATTTGCCTCTGAAACAGCTTTTGCTTGGTGATACCGCTCCATTATAACAATTCTACTTTGTTATGTTCTTTAAAATTAGATATTAGATACTCATTCAGATTATCCATAGTGTGTTTTTAGCATTATTTTGGAATGATTGGAAACATCTCTCACACCAAGATCACAATTTGAATTTCTGTGTCTGTCCATTTAACGTCCTCAGAGAGATAACATGCATGCTAATCTGGAGGTTAGCGGTACTGGCTTTGGTCGGGGTTAAATGATGAAGCCTTCTACAAAGGAAGGCCTTTTGCCATTGACAACTGAAGAAGCAGGTATCCAGGGAATATTTCTGCTTTGGTTACATTTATTAGATAAAGAGAAAAAACAATGTTTTTATTCATTTTCTAAGTGGACACATCCAAAAAGAGTGTTTTTCCAAAGAAAACCTCTCTGAGCTCTACTTGCTCATTAACTTTGTTTCAGCAGTCACATACTGTTACAAAACGTGTGGATGTGAAAAGTGCAGGAGAGAGAGGAGGGATAGAGGAAGGGAAGTGGCACTGAAAAAAGGAAATGCACGATTTTATAAGGAAGACACAAAGAAGGAGAAATAGAGGGAAAGTGCTCGTGTGAACATAAAAAAACAGAATATTATCCTTTTAATAACCTCACAATTACAAAACAGCTTCAATGAACGCCTTAAATTATCTGTCATTAAATGAGTAATGAAGCACCACGAGCATTTTCATGTTTTTAAACACCAAAAAACAAAAGGAAATTCTGAATCTGTCAGAACCTGACTTGCTGTGTAAAGATACGTACGCTCAATGTGTTGCATTTTTGTTGAAAATTATCTTGAAAACGCTAAAAACTAAAAGTCAACATAAAGCAATGAGCTGGTTTTATGTGTTTAAAAGAGAAAAGAAAGAAACTGAGATTCTGGGTTTGTTTATTTCTCAGCAGCAGGGAATTTCATGGCGTGATCCAGGAATGGAAGCTGTATCACGACTGCGTTCGTACATATCTGAGGATGTGAGGCCACATCTGAGGAGCCAGAAAAGTTATTTCAGAGATCAACTGACCCGGATCAGCGTCCAGCTGCGTGTCTGAGATAAAATCATTTTACTATTCGTATATTGAACACGTGGAGTTTTGAGTTTCAAACACACCTGTTGCCAGTTACAGTGGTCTAATTTCTCAGATCTGTTTATTTGCATCTGAAAAATCCTGCTTGATTTAAAAAAAAAATGGTGTAAATTTAACCCCTGAAATGATAAAGTCAGTGTAAACGACTGCTTGAAAATGATTTTTAATGTACAGATTTTACTGATTTTCCTATTATGATGTTATCCACAGGACCAGTAGTCCTGTTATCAGATACATGTGAATACATGACACATATGAATTATCAAATGTAAGGCGTTCTGTCCTTTCAGTATCATTATTCAGGAAACACACACCAAATAAAGCTGGTACTGGGTGGAATTTATGTTTGTGTATTTTAAAAAGATGCTGATACCTGCAGCTACAGTTGGTATGAGTCCATCTGAAGATCTTAATTTCTTGTAGTATCTTCTTGCTCGTTCCTCTCCATAGATGGATGTGCCTCAATCAGTGGGCCAACAAAGAAATATTTTTTTTGTATTCAACACTTCACAATTTGTCACATTTGTATTGTTGTCTGATATCAGTACACATATGCAGTACAGCTGACTTCTATTATTTCTTTTCATGTGCTGCACTGGAGTCCCCTTTAGTCACATCCTGCTGTAAAACATTAACATTTCAATTCATGTGTATTTTCAAATAAGTTTATTTTAAGGTTTCAGTGTAATTGCCCTGCTGTACATATGTGTTTATACTTTATTTGTATGTAGGCTGATGCCTTGCCTACTGAACGGATGTTTGTAGTGGCCTTTGTTTATTTTTGGCATGTACAAGTGTTAGGTATATAGAGGTTGACACATTTTGCACTAAATTTGTTCACACTTCACACAAATTCTGTCGATCTTACGTGCTGCACAATAATGTTTAATATTTAGTATTTACTGTGATATTCACATAGATCATCGTGATGTTGTTTATTATATTGCTCTTTTTTTCTTTGCTTGTTTTCTCTTTTTCCTTTCTCAACAGGTGATCCAGGTGATTGATATTTGTATTTTTTGTCTGTTTGTTTTGTTGGTTTTTGCCCTTTATTACCGTCCCTCTTTCCCGCTGTTTTTCTTTCCCTCTTTCTTTCTCCCTTTTCTTTTCCCCAGTCATGTCTGTCCCGTGTTCAGCAAATGAAAATAAAATAAACAATAAAAGAAAAGGTGAATCAAATAGACCAATACGACAAGGCTGGGATGGTCCATTTGGTAAAGTAAATCCGTTGGGCTCCTTTCTTTGCCTTTGGACAATAATTCTGATGGCAAAGGAATCAAACGGGACACCCCACTGTACACCATGTGAGTACAGCACTGCTTCTCCTTCCTGAGTCACCTGAAGGTTTGCTGAGTTTTCTTTGATGGAGTCTGTCTTTTTCCGAAGGCCTCACCAAACTCCTCCCACACCTTTTTGCTTCAGCTACTGCCCGAGCCCAGAGCATTTAAACACAGGTCTATGTGATACACAGCTAGTGCATACTACGGAACAAAATCACATTCAAAGGGTCCAACTTATTGTAAGAAAAAATAGATAAAAATGCAAAATGTTTTTTGTCAAAAAAACAGTTTTTCCCTTTGACTGTATTCAGTCTGAGAAAGCCTGATACGTTTCTTACCAGCAAGACAGAGCAAGCCAAGTGGCAGATGATGATCTGTCTGTGTGTTTAGGAGAAATGCAATTCTAGTACAAGATGAAGTAGTTGGAGAAGTAAAAGACAGAGAAGAGATGATGAAGTTGGGAATGGCGAGGGAGGCAAACCAAGGTTGACACTTGGAGTATGTCAGGCTGGCAAGGCTGCTGGAGGCAAGGTAAGCCTGGAGCCTAGAGATGCTGGCAGGAAAGCAGCAAAGGACTTATTGTCCGGAGGCAATGGGAAATACGAGTAAACTTCCTAGATTAGAACTGACCATAGCCTTGGTACCATGTAGGTGAACTGAACAGTCTGGCAGTGAATGATTATATAGCCAAGATTGGATCTTCTGCCCATAGTTAGCAAAGCGGGATGAATAAGATCAGATGAAAACTACTATTTGTGCTTCCTGTGTGCACTCTACACAGACCTGCTGGATCTTTACTTTTCTGCACTCCGTCCTGGCTGAGCAATCGTTAAATATTGTTACTTCTATAGTTAAATAAATATGTAATATATTACAAAAAATAGTTTAGTATTCACTGTCAAAGGATGTGGGAATTATTCAATGCATTCCTTTAGGAACAAAAGCCATAAAACACTATTAAACCCATCATTTCACATTTTTGGAACATTGTGCATAAAATATCAAAAGTAAAAATAATTATTTTGCATAAAAATGTTCTGTCAAATGGGCACACCCATACGACAGAGAGAGCTACAGTCTCCAGTGTTCAGCAACAATACCAACTCCAACCACAAGATGGCAATATAAAGAATGGATGCAAACACACAAAGAGCTTTATGTCGCGCTGTTTGAGATGAGAAAGAAATGACTTACTTTGGTACATCGTAGTCTGGTTTAGATTAGCTTGCCTTGCTTGTCATGACAGAACATCACTGCTGTATATATTGTTCATACTTTGGCCCTGGTTCTACAAAGAACAGCTTATGCTAGCCACAAACTGCATCTGAGCCTCAATGCCCTTTAAATTAATGCTTTTTAGCGAGTGTCTTGAAGTTTTGACACTGGAATAAGAAAATGTGTCATTAAATTTGTTGTATATCTTCAGCTTATGAGAGCTGAGACTTCTTAGTCTGAATGAAAATCAAACTCAACCGGTCGAGCAGATGAACGGCTCACTGAATGAATGACATTTTCTATCATGAAGTCTCAAAGTTAGCAGAAAAAAATGATTAACATTTAATGAAGCCAAGAAAAATCATTCATGATGTCAAAAATACTACAGAAAAAAACTTTTGGAAAATACTTCTGGTGAAAACATTGGGGAACCCTGAGGACAGAACAGACCTGCAGGTATTCTAACAAACTGCTCCTCAGTTTATTCACATAGGATTTCTTCTCAGGATGGCAAGCAAATAGAAACTCATCACTTCTTTATAATCTTCATCTGTAATTAAATCTGCGTTTAATCCTTATATTAGTACAAAAGCCCAAATCACTCATTGTTTTTAGCACCACAATAACAATCTGATCAGTTGAGATGTGAGGGGTTTTGAGGTGTTCATGGTGTGGTTGCTGTAAATTTCAGAGTTCATTGTATTCGTCCTTGACTTCATGAATAATCACACTCCAGGATAGCTTTAAAACAGAGCAGATGTACCAAACAACGAACCTTTTATTAAGGCTGGCGTAGACGTTCCAAAAATTCAAACTTAATCATCGAGGCATAAACCAAAGGTTCCCAATCAACCGAAATAAAACTAATAAAGACACGAGTGAGAGGAGTCACAAACAAACAAAAACAGTGATCAGGAGGGTCCAGAGTGTGGTGAAGACAGTTCGGGGGCGATCCTGAAGACTGAGCAGTGAGGCAGTGAAGAGGGTCAGTGTGGAGGGTAAACAGGGAACATTCACAGGGTTGGCCCAGAGGGAGAGGCCTCTTTGGGGGACATTCAGACACTGAGAGGACAGAACCCAGATAACCACGATGTCAACAAGAGAGAGTAAAACACACATTACCTATCTAAGGGAAACTAAAACTAATTAACTTTATTGTAATAAAGAATCCTTTATTTATCACATATCAAGGAAAATATGTATTATTATTATTATTATTAATACTAGAAATAGAAAAGAGAATTTCTGAAGACACTTTGAGTGTGTCAGTACATGCTGCTGGTTTACTTATCACAGCTAATAAGAGCCAGAAGGATCGAACACAGATCACAAGCTAAAAACTGTGGAAACAATAACAACACTGAAATAAAAGAACAGAACATTTCTATATTCTGCATGTAAAGTAGAAATGACAGAGAATACGAATATTTGCAGGTCAAAATGTAAAATGTTTTCGATTCATCGTTTATGTCAACATGAGCTAGATACGCAGTTTCATTTAGCTTTGTGTAAACTGAAGGACGTCAGACTGAACGGCAGGCAGAGCTCCAGATGTTATAATTATGCATAGTGTCACCTTGGTTTGGTGCATGGGTTACAAAATATTTTTTAAAGATGACACCTGTAAAGATTACAGATGATCTATTTGTTCCAATTAACCACAGATTGACCTCTGAGAATCCACCGCACCCCTCAGTTTATATTAGCCTTACTAGTCAGCTCCAAACTACCCTCCTTCCCTTTGCCTCCAGATTTTGCTTTATTTTTAGTTTCTTTGGTGAAAATCTCTGAAGCACAATTAGAGGAGAATTGTTTGAAAGTGTTTTTCATTTTTTTCCCCACATTTTCAAAAATAACTGGAAGAACTGACAATTGGAAGTATGCAAATTGTTTTTAATGGTTGAGAAAAGCACTCTGCAGTCAGTAACTTCCTTGAGAGCTCATGGCTATCACCCAGTGTTGTTTCCTCCCTTGACTCTGCTTATTGCAGCCACGTTCAGTTGCTGCTTGTTTCTGTGTCTCTCTGACTTTTGTTTTGAGCAGCTGAAAAGCATTTATGTTGTGATGTGATCAGATGATCTTCTCCTCCACTCTACTTTCACCCGCCTCTGCTCACGCTGTTGTCTCAAAATTGCCTTTTTTCTCAGCCTCTTCTATTGCTGCTCTCACCTCCCTCATCTCCACTTCATGTGTCTTTTTCCTCACTTCCACATCCCCCAAACTAAAATCAGATCCATAACATAAGGAAGCATACATAAACATGTGTAAAGGGTTTAGTCGTGATTCTGTTACAGCTATCTTCTCTGGATTTCTGTCACCTAGCTGCCTGTGCAGCTGTGCAGTCGCCGGATTTACAATCACAAAAATAAGAAATTAATGAATTATCTTTTTAAAATTTTTCCTGCACTTCTACCCACCATGGTTCACTGATAAGATTTTATTGAAGAAAAATCATTAAATAATTAAATACAAAGTCAGCAAAAAGGCACAGAAAATAAGATCAGACACCAGCGAGGGAGGATAAGAAGGACAGACGCAACAACATTGTCATCCCCTATGTAGCCGGTGTATCAGAGAAACTCAGGAGAGTTTTCTCCAAGCACGACATCCCGGTGCATTTCAGACCCAGCAACACGCTCAGACAAAAACTGGTTCACCCAAAAGACAAAATGTCAAAACACAGACTTAACAATGTGGTGTATGCTGTACAGTGCAGCGAGGAATGCCCAGACCTCTAAATTGGAGAGACCAAACAGCCACTTCACAAGCGCATGGCACAACACAGAAGAGCCACCTCCACAGGACAAGACTCAGCAGCCTTAACGCCCACTCACATCCTGGGCCATCTGACTTCAGGAAATCACATGATAAGGTGGGGCCAGGTTTCACAGTGAACTCACCCGAAACTCTGGCTGATTGGGACCCACACCCAGTTTCACACCTTGGCTCAGGTGATTAGAGGATCATCAGGGGTCCTTTTGTCCCTCTGTGGGGGGTCACTCCCACTAGGTTTATATCTGGGACTCTCCACCATTTGACCTTAGAACTGAAGAAGCTTCTCGGATGAGAGGTGAAACGTTTTCAAGCAAGTCATCCAGGTGACGTCTTCAGTCTCAGCTGACTGCAGGTTTCCCCAATCTTATAATCAGTACATTTGCATAATGACTGAATATTAATGATCAAGGAACTGACCTCCCAGCTCATTGCTCATTCAGTGGTGCTAGTTTCAGTTATTGTGCAAATGTACTGTTTATAAGTCAGCTGAGACTGAACAACCTGGATGAGTGATGAAACGTGCCCAACAGATTAGGCATTGTGGATGAAGAGCACTACAGAGAAGCATCAAGTCTTCATCGCAGAGCACTAAGGCAAGTTCTACCAGACCTGGCCGCAGGAAAATGTGTACCTACATCCCCACCAGCTGTCACATCAGCTCCATCAAGAACCCCACATTGGACTCCTTCCACAGCCAGGCTCTGTGATCTGATCTTGTTAACACTGCTAACAGGCTGAATGAGTCCTGTAGAAAGTTTCACAGCTGACCAAATGTTCTTAGTCTTGATCTTTATAACCAGAGTTTCATCCCAGTTTCAACAACTAATAAGAAAGAGAGGCTCGGGTCCCTATGATTTGTGCATAGCTGATCGCAGGTAAAGCCGCTCTCCCACTAATGCATGCTGCATTTTTCTGCACACCATTTTAAAGTAATTTGTGATTTGTCTGTTCTCTCTACCTTTCTCTGTCTTTTTCTTCTCTCGATTGTTTAACAAAAACAAAGACAGCAGCCACTGGAGAGCTGGTTAAAAACAGCTGCTCAGCTCTGCACTCGGTTATGCACAAATGTCTGTCTCCCCAAGAGACTAGACTCATGCTTTGCACTGTGCTTTTAATGTCTGCTTTTTATTGTATTCCCAATTGGTGCAGAGCATATAGTCAATCAAGATCCAACAATTTTTATTTACTTTGCTCAGCAATAGCTAAAAACAAACTGTTCTATTTCTCCAGTGCAATATGTATGAGGTGGGCACTCAGCTTTCATGGCCTCATCAATTCCCTGCAGCTTGAAGGAAATAAGTTTGATGATAGGAAGTAGTGTGGCAGCCCACTGGGCGGTCGCTGGGTCTTACCCCAAAGGAGAGAAAATTCCTATGAGTGACAGGGAAGCACTGACCCGGGGCCATACAGATTAACATCCTGGGAGACCCCAAAGTGCTGGTTTTCTTTAAGTCTTTAGAAACAGTTTGTTAACATCAGCATGGACCAGGTTATTATCTTGTGTGTAGTGCTGGCTTGATTTAGACTTTTAAATTCCTGTTTATTTAGTATTCTCAGCTTTTCTTCTTGTTTTGTCTTTTTTAAGTTTATAAGTTCCATCTGAACATATATTATTTAAAGCACAAGGAGAGCATGGAACAGGGAATTCTGCAACAGAGGAGAGAAGCATTACTGTGTCCAGAGGAAGCTGAGCACATGAGAGGAGATGGTCAGGAGGTCCAAGAGGGGGAGAAACCCAAGGGAGACACAACAGGCAGGAGGACAGATCAGAGGCGAGGTGAATGTGAAACCTTTGCAAAGTGACCGATGCAGTTGAGCTGAACCGGACTAGCGCAGGTGAGAAGAACGACAGGAGAAGGTTCTGAAGAAACTGGGAACAGAAAGGCAACATTAACCACTAGAAGAAGCTGCATTGGACGGACAACTGTAACTCCTCTCACCCTCCCTCAAGGGACCTGTGAGGAGAAGCATAATAATCTGAGATTAGAGACGAGTCCAGGATGAACAACCGGGGAACCCAGAAACACTCCTTTGGACCATACCCCTCCCAGTCCCCCAGATATTGGTTACCACAACTGTGGTATGTTGACGATCCACCCAACTGTATAGGTTGTTGATGAGCAGGACAGGAGGCAGGGGGTCAGATGGAGGGCACAGAGGGCTGGTATGGACTGGTTTAACCTGAGACACATGGAACACTGGCTGAATGCCAGGATGCTGGGAGCTTGACCTGATGATGGCATTAATCTAGTATGGGTGTTGATCTCGTATGGGCCAATGCTATTAGGGTGCTAGCTTATGAGAAAGTTCCTGCAGGCAATGTCCTTAACACAGAGTCAAACCCTTTGTCCCTGTTGTTATGTCGGGGCGGCTGAGCGATGGTGCCGCTGATGCGCCACTGTCCTAAGGAGAGGTTCTCTTTCTCCAACTGTGCCAGCAGCGCCGTTGATGATATTGCACGGACGGGACCGCTAGCTCTGTCTCATTCTCCAGGAACAAAGGTGGCTGGTAGCCAAGGGAGGCTTCAAAGGGGGAGAGACCTATGGCTGAGGAGGTGAGTAAATTATGTGCGTATTTGACCCAAGGTAGCTGAACAAACATATGGTGGGGTTCTGTGAAGTTATACAGCGGAGGGCAGATTCTGATTCTTGGTTTAACCTTTCTGTTTGACCGTTTGACTGAGGATGGAAACTGGAACTGAGGTTTACTTTGGCGCCCACAGCTGAACAGATACCTCGCAGTGTGAATATTATCTTGGGCGAAACCTCAAGATAATGAATATGTGATTATGGCCGATTGGGTGGCGGTGGGCGCAAAAGGCCAACCAGGCAGGCCGATGCCCAGATCAGGTTCTTCCTGCAGGCCTTGGCGAATGGCCTCCTCAACATCCTAGTTGAGAGAGACGATCCTGCAGGTCGGGGGAATGATGGTTGCTGGCTCCTGTCTGATTTAGTGCTCAGCTCAGATAAAATATTTTCTGAGATGTGACCATATCATTTTCACATTATTCTTTAATATAAAGTGTTCCTTCCACCGCTTGATTATATCCTCAGTTGAGATTAGCATCCCACTTCCATTGTAGACTGGACCTCTGCCAGGTATTCCCAGCACAGCCTTTCTATTGGGTACATCAGGTCTATCCAGCATATTTGCTGACTACCTGATCCAGCTCACTACCAAGTGGTGATCAGTTGAAAGCTTAACACCTCGCTTTACCTGGGTGCCCAAGATTGTGCTGGTGCCATGTCCATCTCAGGACTCAATTAGATCTGAGATGTTGTGTTTTTTGACTTCTGTGCTAACCATAGCTTGTCCATAATGAACACCCTTATGCTTTAACACTGTGTTCATAGCACAGAACAGACCAACAAACCTCCAGGTCACACAGTAAAGGGCCTTCCTGAGCATCTAAGTCCCGCAGCAGAGCAATTGAGTCCCAAGACGGAGCATCATGCAACCCAGTGACTCTGAGAAGATTGGGTACTCTGGTCTGTCGTTTGATGCATAGGCACAAATGACAGTCAGGACCTGTTTCTTGACCTGAAGGCAAAGGGAAGCACCCATCTCATCCACCAGGGAAAACCTCAACAAACAGGCAGCTAATGAGGAGGTAAAAGTATACCAGCCTCTGCCCTATCTGTGAAAGTTCTCAGTCATCCAGCTCATCGGAGCTTGGAAAGAAAAGCGTCTGGACTTCTTTCTTCTTTCTCATCAGAGAATCTGCCTTAGTTCTGAACTAAAGAAGTCCAGAAGCTTTTCTATCCAAGCTCCTTAGACTCTGCCCTAGGACAACTCCAGTCCAACCTCTGTCTGGGAAACTGGCTGCAGAGCCTGTAAACTGAGTTGAGTCTGATCCATTTTGTGTTTTTCTGTCCAATGCATTGCCAGTGTGTTTGAAAGAAATCATTTAATAAAACAGTAAGTTGTTTTTACCCAGTTTTATAATTATATCTAAAATTTGAGTATTAAAGATGGAATTGAATTTCATATTTCATGGCAGGCTGTATGGACAACATGTATATTAGAATCAACCGAATTTAAAAAAGCTACAATAAACATCCAACTATTATATGGAAGAAAAGTCTTACTGAAAAGTTAAAAATGGATGTGGAGAATAACAAGATCCAAAAAAGAGAATACTAACGAAGTGTTACACTGATTTCTGTAGAGTTTCAAAGATGTCAGCATATCAAAATAATCTCCTTTTGGCAGAACAAGACCAGCTGAGTGAAAATCACAAGGGTACCAATAAGTACCACCTGTCAACAACAACAGTCATTTGAAGGCTTTCACTCAAACGAGCCATGCACTGAAAGCCCATCTAAGGTACCAGCCCAACAACAAGCTGTTAAACAACTAATGGTCCAGTTTGTAACTTTGTTTCCTGAGAGATTCCACATTCTCGTGCTCAGCTACATACGAGAGAATCACGTGTACAATCTGTGTGAAACTTTTTGTACAAGCGCTTAATTTCAACTTTATCCATTAACATGCAGATGGATGCAGACATTCCTTTATTTCACCTTTTCCATAGAAAATCTCTTTGTTTAAAAATGTGAAAACAATGAGGTAATAACTGATTGAGGACTGAAGCAAGTGAAGGAAAAAATAAAAGGGAAAATAAAAATGTAATCAGTAATTTGAGTTCAGAGGTGAAAATATTTCAACTATAAATAATTAAGACAGAAAAGGACACCAGCTCAAAACTGCAGCTACATATAACACCACAATTAGATAAAAATAATGTTTAGATGATTAAAATGATTAAAAGGTGTACCCACTTATGAAGTCTGTGAATGTTAAACTGCTCATATGTGTTTGCACATAAATGAATAACAACATGAAGCATGATCCACACATTGTTTAAGCATCTGCTTATTTTTATTTCAACATCTCCCCCTCCTCCTCACTGATGTACTGTTTTAGATATCATAAAGATGTGAATATAAATGAGTGTACAGCTTAAAAAGAGGTTCTCCAGAGTTGGGAACATTCAGGATGGTGTCTTGAAGAGCGTCTTCATAAAATCTGTCTATTGTGGGTGGAAAAAGACCGAGAGGAGGGAGAGGATATCGGAGCCAGACAGGGGAGAGAAAATTGCCTGTGGCGTTGTGGATGTAATAGGGGAAGGCACTGATGCGTTTCCGCCAGGCTAGTCTGGTCACCGGGGAGCTTCTGTCTTCAGCGTTAGCCACTCACTCTCAGCGGTCTGAAACTCCTCATCCTGCTCCTCCTTGCTCTCTCCTTAGTTTCCCAGTTTTCACTGCTTTAACTCTGCCTAAGGTAAATATAGCCGCAGCCTCTAGAGAGTGGGTGGTTGTACGTCTTCAGCTTGATGGGGAGTTTTCGGCAAGTGTGTATGTGGTTTTTCTAACGCCCTTCTGCAGAGGGCCATCTCTGTCAAGCTAAATCAGCTTGCTTGCTGTGTGCCTGTCTCTGCTGGGCATCTGCTAATGCCTGCTCAATTACATCCAGCCCGAGCTCCGGTTGGAGAGGCAGACACAGAACACAGCCTGTTTGTGTGTGTGTGTGGGGGGGGACACCTTTGAAGTACTGTGAAACTACCCCAAGAAACACAGCAGGCAGATAAATACATGTGTACAGTGCACCCGGGTTTAACATCCTCAGGGGAGGCAGAGGATGTATCGACACATTGTTGTGTGTGTTCACAGACGGGGTGGAAGAGTTTGGCATAGTTACACACCAAGACCTGCACTGTAGCTCTGCTTCATTAGGCCCAGCAAGGCTGGATCCCAGGGGACTCTGTTAATTACACCGCTTAGACTTCTTGGTGGGCCCAGGGAGGATCCTCTCACACAGCAGGGCCCACGTCTTCATGTGTTTGTGCATCATGTTGCACCTCAAACACAGGTCAAACTGCAGGAAATCAGAGTGATTTGAATAACAAGAAGCTTGCTGCCTTGTGGTTTGGTCTAAAAAGTCTTTTGTTAAGCAAACATAGCATGGCTGACTGGCTGATCTCATCCCAGAGTGTGTGTCATGATATTCTATAACAAACTAGAGACTTTCACCACTGACACCTCTGCAACCTCATAATGTGACTGGAGAGAGGACTTTTATCTCTCTTTCTGAATGTGCAACATGCTAAAATGTCACTGTGTGTATCTCTGGGGTGGCAAGTGGCAGAGGGTTAAATCCAGCTGTTGGAACATCTGGCCCTGAACACCTCACATCATTAGTAAGATGTCCTAAGATGCGATGGAGACACAGAAAAAAACTATCTTTTATTGATCTACTATTTTTTCATCCATAATTAGATGATGTGTTGTCTACTGAGAGCAAATAACAAAATGATTTCATCACATGCATGTATTCTTTAAGCTCTTATCTTAAGTGGGTCATAGAAAGAAGCAATGTTTTATTAAACTTATAGAAAGTTCTTTACCTCACTACCACATGTAGTTTGAGTTGTAGCTTTAAGCAGCGTCTATGTCCCAGCAGAAAGGTGTATGCTGTTCAGATATAGTCGTACCTGATAATGCGAGGGTCACCCTCATCTAACCTAAAATTAAAAAAACTAGTCTTCAGGAATACTTCTCCAACCTTTTCAACAGACATTCAGAGCTCTTATTGGATGTTCCTGCCTTTCGCTCTGCTCTCTTGAGGTCCAGGCTCTGGGGAGGCCAATCCACGATGATGATGATGTTCCACTGAGTGTTTTTGTCACGGTTCTGTCATTGTGACGGTATTTTGAGATTCCTGTGTTTTGGGTTGTGTTTGTATTTTGAGCCCCTCTGTTCTGTGCCTTCCCTGGTCCCACGTCTCTGTGTTCCCTCTGTTGTCATGTCTGTGATGTCGTAGTGTCTGCTCTTGAGTCAGCGTACTTCCTGTTTTACTTTGGTAGTCTTTGGTCTGTGTGTGTAATCTTCCGTTTGCTCTCCCCGTCTCGTCTGTGTGGTTAGTGTCAGCCGTGTCTCCTGGGTGTTTGCTCTTTGCCCTGTTGCTCTTCTGTATTTAGTGTCTGCGTGTGCTCGTTGTCGCGTCATCCCTCATACTAGCCTGTGTGTTCTGTTTTCATGCAGTTTCTAGTTGTCCTAGTTAGCCTTTGTTTTATCTTTTGCCAGCAATAAAGCTGTCGTCTTTAAGTTCTGCCTCCATGAGTCTGCATATTGGGTCCTTTTCCTGCCTGCACACAGACCATGACAGTTTTTCTATTTACGTATACTTTTGCTGGATTGCTTGAAGAAAAATTACACAATTTCCAGTCAGGTAAAAGATAATATTGCACAATGGATAAATATCTACCTTTTCTATAATTCCATCCACTTCAAAACATTGAACTACAATTCTGAAATCTGGAGTAATCACTCCATAAAACCATTTTCTGTCCCCTTATTTTATAATGTGGCACGACTCAGCCTGTCTCTGTTTCCCTTCTATAAGAATGTCTCCATGACATCTACCCTCACACTGAGACCATTTCCCATGATGCATAGCAGCACCAGACAGAGAGAACAACTGAGGTTTAGATGCATCTCTCCTGTCCTGTGTAATGTCTCTGTTTCCTATTGATGTGACTTTCACATGATGTTTATCTGCTGTAGATGGTTTGTTAGGCCTGAAACTTCTTCTGCCCCCACTTGTCCAGTTTCCCAAGGGACGTCCTTCACACCATGGTGAGATATGCTGTAACATTTTAGCTAACATGTCACTTTGTTAGTGCAAAATTCTATTTTTTTCTTGTCAAACGTTGGTATCTCGGTCATATTTCACATGTTACTCTCAAGAAACAGGAATAAATGTGATGTTTTTTACAGAAGCCTGTTGAAAAACCCATAATATATTTTTTTGGACTTGTTGACTTGTAAAGGTCTATATGACATTTCTTATTTCACCCTTTATTAACCACACAGAGAAGGCATCGTTTAAATATGTAAAAATTGTCTTTAAGGAAACAGTTATTAAAGTTCGTCATGACTGGGCCAAGTGTCCTCTTTTTTGGAAATCAGAATATGGTCCCCCTAACCTAAGGCACAAACAACAACCAACATCTGACAAAGAGTCACAATGAGTGAAGAAGCAGCCAAACTTTGACGACCTTCAGAAAGTTGGAGAACAATAACTTTGATGTAACGTGAAAAAATACAAAGAAGTCTGACGTTTTTCAAAATAAAAGGTACCTGAAGACTTTTGCACAGTGCTGTAATCTTTACAGCCCATTAGCAGCTTCTTACCTTTATTTGTCTCTGGAGGAGCATGTTGGAGTTTAGTCTTTCCTGAATGTTAATGCGTTTCCAAACGTGTGAATGCAGTTACCGACACATTTGTAGAAGTGCAAACGGGAGAAATTACATTTTAGGGTGAATCATTCACACCCCCCACTGTTTATTAGATGTATGGAGCGTGCCGTTTCTTTTTGATTATCACCTTTATGAAAAGTCTGACGAGCTGAATAATTTATGAAGATGTTGAAAAAACATCATTTCCATTGCACACCAGACAAAAACACAGTCACACGGCGGCTCTTTTTCCACCTTTGAATAATTCGTTGTTTGTTTTATTGAAGTTGTGATCTAGCCGAGTTATTTATTTGCTTTTGTTCCTCCACGCAGCCTGCAGCTGGCTCTCAGTGAACGTGGTTTGGGCATTCATTTTGTTTTAGCATCACACTTACTGATTAGCCTTTGCACATAGCTGTTTGTCTTCACCTCAGTTATGTAGTCATCTCCAAGCTTCTTCCATTGTTACTGCACAGTGCTGATCAGTCCATCACAACAGCTTCTTTTCTTCTGGTCCAGCTCTCACCTGATTGTGCAGTAACCACAAACCCACAACAGAGTGTTTGAGTCGGTGCGTCGACGTATAAATGAGGTTGACTCTAACGCTGTTGCTCCGGCTTATAATTCCAAGTCAGCCGAGGCAGGTAATGAAAGGATGTGAAGCTGCGATTCCTCCAAAAATACACCAAACCTGTTTCAACAAACGACACGCACAACACGGTTCTGTGCCGTGATCAACAGTGAATATTCAAATGATTGCTGTAAATAGACGACTAAATTAGAAATCAGACCTGAAGAAACAATTTGTGATAATGACAAGCTCCTTCAAAAGACCACAGCATGCCTGCCTGCCTCTGAATCTTGACAGCCTTTCTTCACATCTCAGTCTCCTGACAAGGCTTTGTACGCTGCTTGTCACCTCAAATATATCCGCTACTGCTATTTTCTACACCCCCATCTGCAATTCCTGCCTCCCTGTTTGTCCCAGAAAAGCACCGTTAGCATTAGATTTCATCAGGCAGCCATTTCCTGGTTGATCAGGTGAGCTTGGTCCCAAACTCAGGACTCATAGCCACGTGCTTTCATTCCCTCCTTCGATCCTGAATTGTGTCCTCTTACATTACTGATCGTTAGTGCAACTTAGTGATGCTAATTCCCGCTGATGGCTTCTTCCTTTCGGCTTCGTCGTAGCCTGATTATGCCAATCACAGCGTCTAACGAGTGAGGAACATGAAATGCTGGCAGCTCACCGTGAAAGCAAGCTTTTATTTGCTTATTTATTTTCCTTTTACCATAAATTAGCTGAATATGTATTAACCCAACGGAAGACATTCTGTGAGCTGAACAATTTATTAAACCATCGTCTCCAGGATGACTCAGTGTCTGTCAAAATGCAGTGTTCCAAAAGATTATTGTACTTTAACTAAACCGAGTGTATTTCCTTTAAAAATGCCCTTAAAATCATCCACACCACAAACATGTGTGAGGCCAAGTCTCCAAACTCTTCCTCCTGCACAGCTGAACTCTGAGCACTGCTGTGAGAAAAACTACTTCTGGTTGAGTTGCTGAATGAACACTGCAGGACGCTGTATGAGCTCAAGACTCTATATTAACTGATAAACGTGTGTTAAAGGTTCTGTGTGATCAGGGATCATCAGTATGTCCTTTGCTGTATTTCAGTCTTTAGACTGCCTACCTGCACCTAACAACAACAGCTTTAAGTGAGTTTTTAGAAACGTTATTCTGTTCTACAGTTTCTACGAAGGCTTGCTGTTATTGGCTCAACATGTCGGCCATTTTTAACTAAAGATACTTAACGATAATGATCTGAACCACAAAGACATGGGGAAGAGTTGTTGAAGCCTGCAGGTTAAGAAAAGAGGTGATGATCAGTGAGCTGCTGGCTTCATGGTGAGAAAGAGCTCTACAGAGATGATGTTTGCTGTGAGAGAGGCATAGAGAAGATCCAGATGAGCTTCTCTGAGTCTCTGTGGATCCAGAGAAAGTATAAAATAGGGTGCCAAGAAGAAGTTAATGAGAAATGATCTGTTTTTGGAGCCAGGCTGAAGAGGGCACTACAGGAACTTGGAGGTTCACATTGTGGTCATCAGTTTCTTACACTGAGGGCATATAGAAGACATGGATGCTATCATTTTACATTAACAGCGTGTTTAAGACTTAGTATATCACCACCCAGTGTAAGCTTTATGCAGCCACGCTAAATTAACTGTTTTGGTAATGATCAAAGTATGTTTCAACCCTTTAAAGCCGGTCGGAGCGGGCACGCTCTGTTTTGCGTAACTATTTTTAAATCCCTGTAGAACCGGAACCGCGTAAGCTAGCGCAATAAATGTTTTTGCATATGAAACCGGAGGAGTTGCACTTACATCTTATGCCATCAGCTTGTCCTAGGTCACAGTTTCCTTCCACATATAGCTTTGCAAAAACTGCATAAAAAGCTCTTGCAGCAACAAAAACATAATATTCCAGAAACACGCTTTGCTGATCCGATCAGCTGTTTGTAACACTTCCTACGTTGGAATAGACGTCAGCGCAAACTATTGTATGTCCGCCATTACCTGCCCGAAACCGGAAGTGACGTCATTTCACAGAAAATGTAGTGTTTTTACCTTCAGGGCCTCATAACCTTATCCTTGTGTTTTTAAAAGTGATGTTTGACTGCTTTTCTTTTTTTTGAATGCTTTTCTGTATAGTCTCTGGGATGCTTAGAACTCAAATTGCACTGCTGGAAATAGTTTATTTTGATGCACATGCTGTTTCCTGCAGCATATAAGAATTGGTGTATCTCAAAAATAAAACTATGGAAACTATTTTGTGCAACTTTTTTTGTATTTACAGTTTTGAGGGATAAACCTTTTAAATTTCTCTAACTAGAAATATATGAAGAAAAAAACAAACAAACCCCTATGTGCAAGCTCTTTACTTCATTTATTGCTGAATGCTAAAGTATAATTATTGTTATCCATGAAGTTTAAAATGTTCTTTCTTACAAAAAAGCAGAAAAACATTAAAGGACATCATTATTCTTATTAAGATGTCACATTCCAGGTATTTACTTTGCATTTTCATTCCTGAATAGAAAAACAGATCTTAGTGGTTGAAAGTTCTGCTTGATTGGTTTCTAACAAGTTGTCCAGTCTGCAGGCTCAAAGTCAGGTAGATTTTTGTTTTCTTATAAATAACAGCATTTCGTTTTCTTTTTAAGCTTTTTTCTTAAAAATAACTGTTTTTATGACAGGTAGTGAAACTGTTTGTAAAGTCCTGGCAGCAAAGTCCTTGAGTGGTTAGCACAGCCATCTCACAACAACATGATCCTGGTTTCTGAACTTGTATGTTCTCTGTGGGCAACTCTAACTTGGCTGGACGATGAATGGCTGACTGTTTCTCTGTGTTAGTCCTGGTGACCTTTCCACTGGTATAGGGTCATGTCCACCTGTGACACAGATTTATAGGGGCAGGAAAGTGGAAGCATGGTTAGACATGATCTACAAGTCTGGAAGATGTGATAATGAAGCCTAGTCTATATTCTATTCTATTCTATTCTATTCTATTCTATTCTATTCTACACACCAATAAAGTTATGAGGAAAGCCCGTGGGTACAGCTTGCAGTGCCTCAAGACGTTTAGCCACCAAATTCTCCACTGAAAGCTTCCTGCTGTCATGTAGTGTCTGGAAGCTGCTCCATGGAGGAATGTGACGCTCTTCAGAGAGTGGTGAGGGAGGTAGAGCACATAGAATAAGGTGGGCTTCCCTCCCTCCTGGAGGTGTACAAGCACCGCTACGCTGCCTGAAAGGACCATCAAAGACACTCACGGCGCTAATGGCAACCTGTTCACGGCCTGTAAGAACTCCCAGCCTGGAGAGCACAATGCATTCATCCTCAGCTATGCAGTCAAGATGCATGGAAGCCATCACCCTAACATTAACGTTGACAATATTATCACTTTATTTATATATTATTATTATTATATTTCCAGACTTATAGTTTTGCTTGTTTTCAGCCACTTTTTCTTAAATGTAAATCTGTGATGCGACAACAAAGCTGCCCGTGAATGTGAATTCTGGTTAAATCGCTGTCTTTATCCTCAGGATTATAGCTGAAACGGACCTGGGAGAGCAAACTTCCCAGGCAGGAATTCAAGCTCTAAACTTTCTCATGTTGTTGTCATCACACCTTTGTGGTCCAGCTGCTTTCTTTCCAAAGCCAACCTGCAGTCCACCAATAGCATTTACATGACTGTCATCACCTGAGCATTAACAGGTCAGTATAATGCCTGAACCTGACATGCTCAATACACTGCACTAGTTTGAGAGGGAGACTGCATGTGTGACACCTGGGCAGCAGCAGGCACTGGCCTCTTCACACCTGCTGGTGAAATGAACTGAACTGACTGAGCTGCTGCAAACACACAAAAACACACAAATGTCTCAGCTCTGTCCGGACAGCCAGACAAACCCTGTTTCTGTAACAGGCACTCAGGCACAAGCAGCCAGCACTCGGGTTCATCACACAGCTCACCTTCAGCACATAAGAGTCTCAGCATGAACCCACTGGTTTAGTGTACCTGACAGTAATCAGCATGCGTTTGTAGTGGTCTGTGCATTTGTTATGTGTGCAGTGTGAGACACTAGAGTGCAGACTCTGCATTTCCAGATGTGGAAACTGCTGTTATTTCCTCTTCGTCCTATAAAGAGTGACACTTTGTGTCTCTACAGTTTTAAAACATTTATAAATAATTTCATTAAAACCTCATAAATGTTCCAGGTGGAAGCAGAGGAAATGTGGCTTCCTGTGCACTTTGTGAGATTCCCTTTCTTTAATTAAAAGGTTACTTGTGTTCGTGGAGTCACCGTAAACTGTGTCATTTCAACCTTGACGGCATTTAAAGCCATTTAATATTATTTTGTATTTAATTTTACTCCGGGAAGGAGACGGGAGTTTGCACAGTTTTGTTAAATCCGTGTATGATCTATTCTTGTCATATTGTCATATTATTATCATGTTATTAATCAGTTTGTGACTGGCTGCTGCAGATGCTCTGATAGCATCACCAAATTTCAAATTCAAATTTTATTTTATTTGTCACACACACACAACCATACACAGTATGACATGGGGGTGAAATGCTTGTAGCTGTACAATGCCCGACCATTAAATGACAGAAGAAAAGTTTTACAATATTTACAATTTACTACAAAAATTTACAAATTACAAATTAACTTAGGAATTAACAGCTTTATGCCACTAAGAAACAACGGTAGAAAAGCCAAAAAGTTTATAATTTTGTTCTGATTCAGACGTCTGTTCAAATGACTGAAACTACACAGCCTTGGTCACTAATTAAGAAACATTTCTTATTCCTATGAGCCTTTGAGCTTTCATGTCCAATCAGCTTATTCTCTCTTTTTTAGCTGTTAAAACTTCATTAGAGTTTCTGCAGCTGATAATTTGAGGTCATGAATTTTTTGACATTAGCTACTTGCACATAATTTTCTCTTTTTCTTAAACACCATGAAGATACCGAATTACATCCAGAAATTATGAAGCTGGCCCCTCATCAGCAGGACATAACAACACAACGCCATTACATCACACAATTTACAAACAGCACTAAACCTGGAGATAAAACACAATTTTTTTCCACCTTTACCGTCTTAGCAGCGCCTTTATAAACTGAGGTCAGCTCATGAAATCCAGTCGTAAACGTTATAAAATGAATGTGAATGTCAAAGTGTTTCTTTGGGGAGAAACATTTAAAAACATTCACACTCTAGTGCTGTGCCGGCAGTGCTGTGTGCTTTAATTTTTATTCGTATTTCCATGAAATTATCACATCACATGTCCCCAGAATCTGACAGTGCAGTCCACTGCTTCTCAAAGGAAATGACATCTTTCACTTCTGTAGTGGGACGCGTTGATATGTGAGGGAAAATGAAAATGATCGATAAAAAGAACTTGAAGGAAATTGCCGTCCCGGGTTTCCTCCGTGGCGTGAGCGATAAGCAGAGTTTTGTCCTTTCCTTATAAGACTCCTAATTATTCAAAGTAACACTCAGGTATGCCGTTCAGCTGGGTTAGTTACGATATCGGGAGCAGTTAGGAGAACAAAGTGATACAGAGACTGTTCAGATTGCTTTCCCAGAATCAACTCAAAGGTTTATTTGGTACACAGCAGTTTATATAGAGAAAAAAAGGTTCGTGTGTCAGCTTTCCCAGTTCAAACCGGTACAGACTAAATAAGGAAACGTCTTCCTGCCTTCTGAGCAAAGTATCCCTTGTGTAGTTTATCAGTTCAGCTACAATTTATGATCATCCCAGCAAAATACACTCCTAGACATAAAATACAGAGTTCTTTCATTAGTGAATTCTGAAACAAACCACCTAGCCTTTAACGAGCCTTTTCCAGGAGATAAAGAAAAAGGGAGGATGGGAGTAAGGAAGTGGTCTCGTCTCTGTGGTGTTTTCGACCTTGGGGTACCAGCTTGTGAGTCTTACACATTAATTCTTGGGTCACAGAGAAAGAGAAAAACAACTAGTAGATGGGCCTTATTGAGTAACAGTTTTCCTGTATAAAACAATATCCTGTAAATGCTAACCGTGGTATCAAAATATCACAACAGAACTCAAGTTTCTTATTTAGTGTCACTTAAAGCCCAGCAGAAATGAAAAGGTTTCAATTTAGTTTTATTTACATAGTCCTAAATCACAACAACAGTCACTTAATATTATAAGAAATACAGAGAAAAACCCAAATAATCATATGACCCTCTATGAGCAAGCACTCTAGTGACAGTAGGAACGAAAAACTCCCTTTTAACAGGAAGAAACCTCCAGCAGAACCAGGCTCAGGGAGGGGCGGGGCCATCTGCTGTGATTGGTTGGGGTGAGAGAAGGAAGACAGGATAAAGACATGCTGTGGAAGAGAGACAGAGATTAATAATAACTTTTAATTAAATGCAGAGAGGTGTATAAACACATAACAGGTGAAAAGCATATATAACATATAAAAATATGTGATGAGCTCAAATTACAGAAACAAAAGTCTAGACAGTGACCATTAAAACGACTGATGTAGAGCAGTCACAGCTGTCCCAGCTGGTTTATTTACCGTGTTCTTTGGTGTGTGGGGAGATGGTGACATCACTCTTCATTTTGCAGTGGATGACTTTTCAGCTCGTACTACTCCCTTTTACAGCAATAGTTTCACGGCATGTTTTAAAAGTTACAGCATTTAGTTCGACATCCTTGTGAAATCAAATGACAGCAAGTCTCATTCCCTCACTCTGTTTCAATCTGAAACTCGCACTGTCACCATATTTTCTGCCACAGGTGTCGAACTCCAGGCCTCGAGGGCCGGTGTCCTGCAGGTTTTAGATGTGTCCTTGATCCAACACAGCTGAGTTAAATGGCTAAATGACCTCCTCAACGTGTCTTGAAGTTCTCCAGAAGCCTTGTGATGAACTAATCATTTGATTCAGGTGTGTTAACCCAGGGTGAGATCTAAAACCTGCAGGACACCGGCCCTCGAGGCCTGGAGTTGGACACCCCTGTGCCACACCGTAAAAAATGAAACTTGCAATCGCTGAGCTTACAGTCATTTCTTTCACAATTTAACAATAAAAGCTGAGTTGCCCCATAAACTCAAATACATTAAGGGTTTCAACTAATCCTTTAACATTTTGGAGCAAAAGTTGGTCTCAGATGAAATTTATTGCTGGCAAAATGAATGAATTCAAGTTTTACATGAGTTGAAGCTGTTGACGCCTTTCTGTGCCTGAGCACGCATGCGCATCTCATATTTTTGGATACTACGGGGTCCACTTTGCACTTTTGCAAGGACTGAAAGCCACCTGGCCGTCTGCCTTAATGCGAACACGAGGCTTTTTACACCAGGAGCTGGATTCAGCTAAGGTGTTCATTTCAACTTTATTAAGGCAAGTAATGTTTCTTTTATTGTGTATTTATATGTGTTTACATCATTTAAGAGCCAGCACGTCAAAATCACATGAACAATGTAAGACGACACAGCTACAAGCTGCAGCGACTCAGTCTCCATTTCAACTTGGGTCGAAACTGTGGACACAAGTTTTTGAATTGTGTCGATGGGCCACGTAAAACCAGCGTTATGATAAAAAAATAGATGCAATTTTTTTTTTCTGAACAAAACAGTGGCGTTTACAGCGGGAAGAACGGGAAGAACGGCGTTTTCTACAGACAGCACTAGAAAACACTCTCCGCTTGCAAGTGAAAAAAAAAAGAAAAAGAAAAAACACCCCTTCCCTATTGGTGTTAGAGTTTACCATGTCAGCCAATCAAAAAATGATATGGCAACATGTGACATTTGGTTGTTTAGGGAGAAGTTTTAGTGGTGACAACCGCGACGGAAAGCCAGCGAGCGAAAGAAAGAGAGCAAGTCTTCATATGTGAGATATTAGTGACGTTTAGCGTGTTTGGAGGCTAGAGTTAGTGTGTTGTGTAGTTATTGTTTTGTATTGTGTGTCAGTTAGACTGCTGAATGTCACATTTCCTCCAAAAAAGCTGTCAAAGGCAGATTCCAGTGTAAACGCTGTTCCCACATGGAAAACTGGACTGATGCACCTCCTGCTGTCAGACCTGCAGGTTTAGGCCTGTGGTGTTCTCCTCTGTCTTATACTGAACACAAACCATTTTTTTGGACTGGCACAAATAATTTGTGTGCCTTCTTATTTGATGCAGAACACCTGATTGTTCTGTAAATAGATTTAAATGGTTATATAAAAAACGCCTGAGGCCTTGGCTGCATTTTTAGGTAAATAGTACCATATAACTTGTTATTTGCAAAACTTGTGCATGAACCTGAAGTTCCCAATGTAACGAAAGATACTTTATTAAATATTTACTAAACTAATATAAAAATTGTTAGTTTTCAAAAAGTGTGTCCTCCTGAATGGGATTATAAGCTAACAAGCAGCGCTGTGTGTTTGGCAGATGGCAGGTCGGGGAGTTCACCTCTCATCCCACTCATGCCACTTTTTGTTATAAATGTTGTCATAAGTGTGCTACATTGGTTGTGCATCAAAATTACTTCAAAAAAACTGACAAAACCATGAGCAATTATCTGGAATAACTAACTTTAACATCTTATTTCTTAAGGCTGTATTTTAGCAACAACACTTAATGTGTTTTAAAAACAAAATGGTAGGTTTATAAATGAGACTGAGTCTTATTTGATTTCCTTGTTTTAGGTCTCAAACATAGTCCAGCATTGACGAACCATCAGTTTGGAAGGGTTACCGATATTTATTCGCGACGACGAGACCAAACTCTTCTTAACATGTCTGCTGAGTATGCAAATCTACTCAATCTTCAGTTTTAGTTTACAGAGACTTATATTTACTGTTGTTAATTTTGCATAGGATACAGATCCAGTTGAGAGGGCTACCCGAGGTGTAACGGTGGGCATCCTCACTGTTCTGGAGGACTACGTGGGACCCAACTCGCAGTCCACAGGGGTCAACACTGCCATTGTTTTGGAAGAGAACATTATTCTTGATGATCTGCCACCTCATGAAAACTATATAGGATACTTTTTCTAAACTTTAGGAAATACATTGGCAAAACAAAAAAATATATATTTTGTAAACTTTAGGGAATACATTGCTACAACAATAAAATATGAGTTAAGAAAAAGCACAGTTATTAATTTTGTAAACACAAAAACATTAGTTGAAGCAACTTTTCTCCAAAACTTGAAATTATAAGTTATCCATCAGAACCTAAAAACGTAAATGCAGTGGTTGCCTTAAGTTTTTAAGTTTTCGCAACATGGTAGAAATCTTTCCGATTGGGGGGGGGGGGAGGAAGCAGGTTATTTATTGCTTTATATATAATTTGTGCTGTGAGAAAATGAACCAGATCTGTGAATTTTAGAATTTTTGATTTTAAGAATAGTGGATTTGTATGATCTCTGTAGCCAGTTTTATGGATTATCCTTATGGCCCTTTTTTGTATATAAAGATTGATGATAGCAAACATGTGTAAGTATTGCCCCAAACCTCTGCACAGTAATTCAAATACGGTGCAATCAGGGAACAATAGAGAACTTGGAGTGATTTGTGGTCCAGAATGTGTTTTACTTTACTCAAGATTGAGACACTTTTTGAAATTTTTTTTATGTATATGATTTATATGAGAATTCCAGTTTAATTTATCATCTATAATCACACCAAGAAACTTATGTTCAAGTACTCTTTCAATTTCCACACCATCTACATGAATCTGCACGTGTGCATTTCTAAGGGAATTCCCAAATAAGATCATTTTAGTTTTACTTAGATTTAGCGATAGTTTGTTCCTGTTAAACCATTTTTTAATTTTGCACATTTCTGAAGTAATTGTATCCAGCAGCTCCTTTAGATTCCCCCCCAGAACAAAAAATATTTGTGTCATCTGCAAATAATACTAATTTTAATATATCAGATGCCTTACAAATATCATTTATATAAATAATAAATAATTTTGGACCCAGTACAGAGCCTCGTGGAACACCACAAGCAATGTCCAAGCATGATGAGGAATGGACACCCAGCTTCACAAATTGTTTCCATTCACTTAAATAATTTTTCACCCATTGCAGTACAACCCCCCTAATCCCATACCGTTCCAGTTTATTAATTAATATGTCATGATTGATTGTGTCGAATGCTTTCTTGAGATCCAGAAATACTCCAGCTGCATACTTTTTCTGATCTATAGCATTCGTAATCTCCTCAATTGATTCGATTAATTCCAGAGATGTTGATCTTTTTGATCTGAATCCATATTGACTGTCAGAGAGTAATTTATATTTATCTAAGAATTTGTCTAATCGTTTATTAAACAGGTTTTCTAGGATTTTGGAGAATTGTGGTAGTAAAGAAACAGGCCTGTAATTTGTGAAGTGGCGTCTATCCCCGGTTTTATACAGCGGCACAACTTTAGCTATTTTCATTTTGTTTGGCATTTTTCCCGTCTGAAATGATAAGTTGCAAATATATGTTAGAGGTCCTACAATTCCTTCAATGACCTTCTTGACGATTTTCATGTCAATATCATTACAATAAGTAGATGTTTTATATTTACACATGTGTACAATGTCAATTATTTCTTTTTCCTCCACTGATGTGAGGAACATTGAGTTAGGGTTCCTATCAATCAGGTTTTCACTACAGTCTACTGATGGCAGTGACTCAGGAATTTGTTCTGCCAGCAGAACAAATTCCTGAGTCCAATATTTACAAAATAATGATTCAAGCTGTTGACCTTATCAGCAGTGTTTTCCATAATATTGCCATTGTCGACCCCTCTGGTCCCCTCAGTTGGAGGGGACCGGTCCCTTCTTGGGGTCCTTGGGGATCAGGACCGTCCGACCTTTGGTTAGCCATTCCGGGTGTCTCTCATTAACTAGCAGCTGGTTCATTTGTGCTGCCAGACGCTCGTGGAGTGCAGTCAGCTTCTTTAGCCAGTAGGCGTGAACCATGTCGGGCCCTGGTGCTGTCCAACTCTTCATACTGGAGACCCTTTCTTAGATATCTCCCACTGTGATGGTTACTGGACCCTGTTCAGTGCTGAAAAACCCACTGTGGTGCGTGACAGCATTGTTAAATGAACAACAGGCTTTGAGGCTTGCTCGTCAACTAATGTGCATGATTGTTGTTTCAGACAGACATCCAACATCGAAGACAGGTACGCTGTGGGCAACAAGACATCTGCTGTACTGACCCATATGGAAAAGAAATAGTAAAAACATATATGATTTACTCATGAAAGTGGACACTTTCTCATTACTTTCATATATTTTTTTAGTAAGTATATAAAACATACAAGTTTCATTGTATAATTTTTCAAGGGATCTTATATGTGTTTTCACTCTTGTATGCTTTTCATACAAGTTTCATACAAGAGAGATAAAAACTTTACAAGATTTATATATATCTTTTCCATATGGGGAGAAAGTGAAAACAAGATGAGAATTGATGATAAAGATCAGTTAGATCTGTATTGAGCAGAGGAGATATGGACACAATCTGCTCTGCTGTTCATCTGAGAAAGAAGGATGTAAAGCTCCAAACTGTAGGAGTTTCTGACGACCCTCTCGACAAAGAAAGTCTGGGGGTCAACTTTCCATTGTTAATGTCCGACACAAGCTGGTCAAACTGTCTGTGCACTCGCTCCTCTGCTAGGCCTGCTTTACTCATTTATCATGACCAGCTGCCCACACTCATGGCCATAATTTATTCCTTCAGATGTAGCAAAGATCATGGAGCAGAGAGGCCTTCTTCAATGCCACAGTAAAAAGATGGGAGAGAAGAAGGAAAAATGAGACACTATCTGAGAGAAAAGAGGAATATTTGATCAGCAGACATAAAGGTGGTGTAACACTACTTTGACTCAGGTCAGTCTGTCAAGTAGCCTGGTTCTAGCCTTTAGCACAAAGACACAAAGACAAAGATGATGGATAAGTGATGAGGGCAGGTGAGATAAGACAGAGAAGAGGAAAACAGAACAGGAAGTTACTCACCTCGTGCACTGAAAACAAATTATGTTTAAAAACTGTCAAATGGAAACAGTGATGGACCATAAAGCTCGAAATAGTCTCCTGCTGTAGCAGAAACATCGACTGTAAATCAAGTACATAATAATGTAATAATAATAATATTTTTTTTATTGTTCATATATATAAAATAAACACACTTTCTAGGTGAAAATATACCTTTTATTTCTAAAGTACAGCAATCACGGTAAAATGAATTTTAGACATTTTGCTCCACATGTCACTTTGCATGTATTTATTTTGATCATTAAGACTAATATCTGATAATTAGTGTCACATACTAATGTTTGGTCTTTTGCACACAGTGTACTGCAGAATAGTCTTGGATTCAATCTGATGCTGGCAGACATAAACATCAAGAAGACCCTCCTCACATGGATGTGGCCTCATGAATCTGCTCTTATGGAACGCACTCTTCCCCGTCTTTAACTCTACAGGCCTGACCGGAGGCGATGGGTGGAGCCACGTCATAAGGTGATGCCCAGGAAGCTGCAGTAGAAGAAACGTGAGCCAAAGTGCTGGATTTCAACCAAATAAGGAGAACTGTGGCTTTCCTCCAACTTTTGACGGATCACTTGAATGTCCTGTTCATCACACATAATAAAAAGCATTTACTTTGTGGGTGTGGTTCTCTTTGTTCATTTGGGTCTCCTAACAGAAGCAAACAGACACGGCAGCCATTTTTTAACTTGAATCTTCAGCTGTTTAATAATTTTAAGAAAATGCATTTGAGCATATTTGTCTTCTCTCTCTGAAAAATGAACCCAACACCATCCACCATTCTGAAAATTCTACAAAAACAAGACGTTGAAAATGAAAAATTAATGCTTTCAACCATTTTCAGAGAAGAAAATGTAAGAAATACTTTCAGTTCAAACATTTTCTTTTTTTTCTGGAATGTGTGGGGAATCTTTGAGCGTTGGCAGTGACCCCCCAGCTGCATGACACCTGGGTTCACTGCACCAGCAATCTGAAACCAAACTTTTAGGCTTCAAACAGAGAGAAACTGAAACACTATGAAGATCTGATCCAGTCCAGCTGAGTGAAGCATATGTGGCTCAGCTGCAGGGGAGGGTGGAGCGGTGGCTTCAGGGGTGGTGTCAGGGAAGGCTGACTCACACACCTGAGCCAATAATAGAAACACGTCTCGCTGTTAAAGATGTTGCCAAGGAGAGCGTGGTGTGTGTGCTGCAGGAGCAGAGCAGCTGGACAGCTGCACGTTGGAAGCCCAATAAAGACGTGTTAAACTGCAACACTGCTGCCATCAGCTCATTGTCATACGTTTTGTGCCTGGATCCACCCAAAGTTTCTCAGTTTTCACGTCAAGGAAGGTTGCAGCGTAGGGTTAAAATGGGGTTCCAGTTATGCTGTGCGTTATGTAGGTCTGACATAGAAGTATGATTTAAGATAAGATAAGATAAGATAAGATAAGATAGAACTTTATTAATCCCTCGGGTGGGTTCCTCTGGGAAATTCGATTTCCAAAAAAGCACAGCAACGACCGAAGTTACAGAGTTACAGAATATTATACAGTGGGGCAAAAAAGTATTTAGTCAGCCACCGATTGTGCAAGTTCCCCCACCTAAAATGATGACAGAGGTCAGTAATTTGCACCAGAGGTACACTTCAACTGTGAGAGACAGAATGTGAAAAAAAAATCCATGAATTCACATGGTAGGATTTGTAAAGAATTTATTCGTAAATTAGGGTGGAAAATAAGTATTTGGTCACCTCAAACAAGGAAAATCTCTGGCTCTCACAGACCTGTAACGTCTTCTGTAAGAAGCTTTTCTGTCCCCCACTCGTTACCTGTATGAATGGCACCTGTTTGAACTCATCTGTATAAAAGACACCTGTCCACAGCCTCAAACAGTCAGACTCCAAACTCCGCCATGGCCAAGACCAAAGAGCTTTCGAAGGACACCAGGAAAAGTATTGTAGACCTGCACCAGACTGGGAAGAGTGAATCTACAATAGGCAAGCAGCTTGGTGTGAAAAAAATCAACTGTGGGAGCAATCATCAGAAAATGGAAGACATACAAGACCACTGATAATCTCCCTCGATCTGGGGCTCCACGCAAGATCTCATCCCGTGGGGTCAAAATGATCATGAGAACGGTGAGCAAAGATCCCAGAACCACACGGGGGGACCTGGTGAATGACCTGCAGAGAGCTGGGACCAAAGTAACAAAGGTCACCATCAGTAACACACTACAACGGCAGGGAATCAAATCCCGCAGTGCCAGACGTGTTCCGCTGCTGAAGCCAGTGCATGTCCAGGCCCGTCTGAAGTTTGCCAGAGAGCACATGGATGATACAGCAGAGGATTGGGAGAATGTCATGTGGTCAGATGAAACCAAAGTAGAACTTTTTGGTATAAACTCAACTCGTCGTGTTTGGAGGAAGAAGAATACTGAGTTGCATCCCAAGAACACCATACCTACTGTGAAGCATGGGGGTGGAAACATCATGCTGTGGGGCTGTTTTTCTGCCAAGGGGACAGGACGACTGATCCGTGTTAAGGACAGAATGAATGGGGCCATGTATCGTGAGATTTTGAGCCAAAACCTCCTTCCATCAGTGAGAACTTTGAAGATGAAACGAGGCTGGGTCTTCCAACATGACAATGATCCAAAACACACCGCCCGGACAACAAAGGAGTGGCTCCGTAAGAAGCATTTGAAAGTCCTGGAGTGGCCTAGCCAGTCTCCAGACCTCAACCCCATAGAAAATCTGTGGCGGGAGTTGAAAGTCCGTGTTGCTCGGCGACAGCCCCAAAACATCACTGCTCTCGAGAAGATCTGCATGGAGGAATGGGCCAAAATACCAGCTACTGTGTGTGCAAACCTGGTAAAGACCTATAGTAAACGTTTGACCTCTGTTATTGCCAACAAAGGTTATGTTACAAAGTATTGAGTTGTATTTTTGTTATTGACCAAATACTTATTTTCCACCCTGATTTACGAATAAATTCTTTACAAATCCTACCATGTGGATTCATGGATTTTTTTTTCCACATTCTGTCTCTCACAGTTGAAGTGTACCTCTGGTGCAAATTACTGACCTCTGTCATCATTTTAGGTGGGGGAACTTGCACAATCGGTGGCTGACTAAATACTTTTTTGCCCCACTGTATATATATACACACACACACACACATATATATAAATACAGAGACAATATAAATAAAATATACGAAGGGGATAAATAGAATAAATAGGAATTAAAAAAATAATAATAATAAATAAATAAAAATAAAAATACAAGTGAATTGCACATTTCAAGTATTGAGTCTATTGCACTGTTGACTATTTACAAAAGTATTGCACAAAAGGTATTGTACAGTGAGGTGAAGAGGCACTACAGCTTAGTTGTTCCCCCCTCCTTTGTCCTCCTGTTTCCCCTCCCTCTCCCCTCCAGAGAGGAGTTAAACAGTCTGATGGCGTGTGGGACAAAGGAGTTTTTAAGTCTGTTAGTTCTTGTCTTTGGGAGAAGCAACCTGTCACTGAACAGACTCTTCTGATTGTTTATGGCCGTGTGCAGAGGATGCCCAGCATTGTCCATAATGTCCATCAGTTTCTTTAATGTCCTTTTCTCTGCCACTGTCACCAGAGTGTCCAGCTTCATGCCGACCACAGAGCTAGCCTTCCTGATCAGTCTCTCCAGCCTGGATGAGTCCCTCTTTGCTGTGCTGCTCCCCCAGCACACCACAGCATAGAAAAGTACTCCAGCAACCACCGACTGGTAAAACATCCTCAGGAGCTTCCTGCAGATGTTAAAAGACCTCAGCCTCCTGAGGAAGTACAGTCGGCTTTGTGCTTTTTTATACAGGTGCTCTGTGTTGCATGACCAGTCCAGTTTATTGTCCACCCACAGCCCGAGGTACTTGTTGACCACCTCCACCTCCTCCCCCTCTATCTGAACCGGCAGTGGACCTGCTCTAGACCTCGCGAAGTCCACAACCAGTTCCTTAGTCTTTGAGGTGTTGAGTTGCAGGTGGTTTGTGTGACTCCATGCGACAAAGTTCCTCACCAGACTTCTGTACTCCTCTTCCTGATCATCCCAGATACACCCCATGATGGCTGTGTCGTCTGCAAACTTCTGAATGTGGCATAATTCAGAGTTGTAGCAGAAGTCAGAGGTGTACAGGGTGAAGAGAAGAGGGGACAGCACAGTTCCCTGTGGTGCTCCTGTGCTGCTGACCACTGTGTCAGACGTGATGTCCTTCAGCCTGATGTACTGTGGTCTGTCGGTGAGGTAGTCGGAGATCCAAGCCACCAGGCAGGGGTCCACCTCCATCCTGTTCAGTTTTTCTTGAAGCATACAGGGCCGGATGGTATTAAAGGCACTGGAAAAGTCAAGAAACAGGATCCTGACCGTGCCTTTTCCCCCATCCAGGTGTGAGTGGGCTCTGTGTAGGAGGTACAGGATGGCATCCTCCACTCCGACACCCGCCTTGTATGCAAACTGTAGTGGGTCCTGGGCATGTTGTACCTGTGGTCGGAGGAGGTTGAGGAAGAGCCGCTCTAGAGTCTTCATAAGATGTGACGTCAGTGCCACCGGTCGGAAGTCATTCAGCTCATTGGGCCGGTTCTTTTTGGGGACCGGGACGATGCAGGATGTCTTCCATAGGGCGGGCACTCTCCCCAGTCGCAGACTGAGGTTGAAGACTCGTTGTAGCGGCTCCCCAAGTTCAGCAGCACACGCCTTAAGCATCCTAGGACACACCTTGTCTGGGCCTGCTGCCTTTCTGGGGCGAAGCTTCTTCAGTTGTCTCCTGACCTGATCCACTGTGACACTGGGAGATGTTTGGGAGGAGGGGAGGGGGGGAGATGTCTTGCTGCTGAGAGAGGGATTGGAGGAGGGGGGTGTCATGGTGTCAGGAAGGGGGGGAAGCGAGGGAGGTAGGAGAGTGGGGAGAGGACTCTGTAGTGAAGGTGAGGGTGACGGTGGGGGGGTTGTGGGCTGGTCAAACCTGTTGAAGAAGTTGTTGAGTTCGTTTGCCTTCTCCACAGTCCCCCCCACTGTGCTTTTCTTGGTGTTGTGGCCTGTGATGGTTTTCACACCATTCCAGACCTCCCTCATATTGTTCCTCTCCAACTTCTGCTCCACCTTCCTCCTGTAGGTGTCCTTTGCTTCCCTCAGGCAGCGTTTCACCTCCCGCTGTGCTGCCTTCATCTCCTCCTTCACTTTGCTCCTGAAAGCCTTCTTCTTCATGTTGAGGACAGCTTTGACTTCCTGTGTTACCCACGGTTTGTTATTAGGATAACACCGTACCGTCTTAGCAGGGGTGACCGTGTCCACACAAAAGTTGAGGTAGTCTGTAAGACAGTGTGTCGCCCCCTCTATGTCCTCACCATGTGGGCTCAGGAGCACATCCCAGTCTGTGGTGTCATAGCAGTCTCTCAGAGCATCCTCCTTTTCTGGGGTCCATCTCCGGATGGAGCGCGTTGTGACAGGCTGCCTTTGGACGAGGGGTGTGTATTGTGGCTGTAGGTAAACCAGGTTGTGGTCTGACTTCCCTAGTGGGGGGAGGGGGGTGGCTCTGTATGCATCTCTCACATTAGCATACAGTAGGTCAATTGTCCTGTTGCTCCTTGTGGGACAATTCACAAACTGGTGAAAAGCAGCCAGAGTAGAGTCCAGTGTGGCATGGTTAAAGTCTCCAGATATAATAATGAAAGCCTCGGGGTTTTGTGTCTGAAGTCTTGCTGTGACTGTGTGTATTTTCTCACAGGCAGCTGTTGCGTCGGCCCTACATGCAACGTGGAAGGTTTTGGCAAGTTTTGTAGTACGACGGCTAAATCACGCTTTGCTCTCTGTTGAGAGCCTATAAGGTGGATTGTTGGTGTTGAACTCACCAGGTGATGACAAAAATATTTTAGCTTGCATCCACTGTTGGCAGAGACCATGACTCCTGAGAACATACATTTTCTTCTTGAGGCACCATGAAGAGGCTGCTAGGAAAGCTACAACTACCTGCAGAGGGTCAGGCAAGTCGTGTGGAGTCAGCTGAACGGTAAGAACAAGATCCTACGCCCTGCCCGTGATCAGGTAGTCTGCTGGGATAATAAGCTGGCCAGAGGCGGAGATAGAAGCCACTGACATCAAGACCAGGAAGCTCCTGCATAAAAAAAGGACATGACTTGCATCAGGTAAATGCAACGAGGGCACGACTGAAATGATTAGAGCAAAGGTTTACTTAATTCTTTTCAGTCTAAAATAATATTTACAACAATAATAACAAATAAACCGCAAAATGTGTCATAGTGCTGAGATTTTTAATAGGTATAAAAGTCAAATATAGCGTCTGAGCTGGTCTGATAGAAGAAATGCTACACAACAAAGTGGAAACTACTTTTTCCCTCATTCGCCCAAATCTGTTCACTCGATTCAGTTAATGCTGCTCTTTTTAACCTTCTTTGACCTTTTTGAAAAACATTTTCCTTAATTGTTTTTTGATTTTTATTATGAAAAGCATGCTGCTGTTGTTTCGATTCTGTATTATTATTATTATTATGCTCGTGGTTTTTGTCTTTTTTTTTAACTGTTTCTGCAGAGAGGATGATGACAGCACACAGACACTGTATTGTAAGTCTGGATCAGGTCATTTTTGGTCCAGGCGGGTTCCATGTTTGCTCAACACTAGGAAGGCCCAGAGCCCAGCCATTTGGCTTTTCTACCTTTAAAACCCGGAGAGCAGCCAAATGGCTGGTAGGCTTTTAGCTAAGCTTTAGCTTCAGGCAAGTGGAAGCTAAATTGGCTAGTCATTCATATGTAAATTGGGTTGTTACCTGGGAATTCTGGAGGGAGGGGAGTGGGGGTGTGTGGATGAGGGGGTGGGGGAGCTGCTAAAAGCGGTGAGCTTCCTTTTGTTTCATCTTGATGCATTCTCAATCATCCAGGGAAACAAATCTCCAAAAGTCACCAACTTGGAGTGTTTCAGTTTGCCATCTTAGGGAGAAATCAACACACATGGGTGTATGTCCTTTGTTGCTGAGATTTATTGATAAAAACAGTACAAAAAATCAACCATTTGTACACATTTTTACAAATAATTATAAAAAGTGAGTGAGTACATTTCAACATTTTCAGCAATCACTCACAATCCTGGCACTGCCATGGTATCTGTAGTCTGCATTTACCACATGTGTATCTGTTGCAGTGAACACATCGCACAGTGGCATGATTGTTCTTGCAATTGTGTTTGACCTGACACATGGCTCTTTTTCCAGGGCTCGGTGTGGAGGGTTGTGTCAAAGGCAACTGTTCTTTTCTTGCCTTCTTCGCAGCTACATGAGAGTGAGCTAACTCCCTTGCAAGCTCCACCAGGAAGTCCACCCGTCTTTCCTTCGTCCCGGAGCATGCTTGATACAGCACATGTGCATTCAGTGCTGCCATGTCAATCATGTTATAAAACACGGCAACTGGCCAGCGCCGTGTTCCTCTGCGGACAGTGTACTCCCGAACCATCTGGTCCATCACATCCACGCCACACTTTGTTTTGTTGTAAAGGGTGACAGTGTTTGGCTTCCTTTTGGTAGTGTTATCAGTCTGAACCACGCCGTGCATGCTGCTAAGAATATAGACTGTCTTCTTCCGTTTGGCCGCATACGCCGTCAGCGTGGCAGCAGAGGTTGAAGGAATGGAGAGTTTAAATGTTAGTTGTAAACAGCTATATCATATAATAACTGCAGCTGTAGCTGTGATCAGACATCCCCCTGCAGGCCCTGAAGCTGAGCTCTGAGGTCCTCACAAACCTGCTGGAGCCAGCTTCCATCCTGGGGAGCACGTTTTTGTGTTTCAGCGCGGGGCGAGGCACAAAACCCAGATGGTCCAGATGGACCAGATGGTTCGGGAGTACACTGTCCGCAGAGGAACACGGCGCTGGCCAGTTGCCGTGTTTTATAACATGATTGACATGGCAGCACTGAATGCACATGTGCTGTATCAAGCATGCTCCGGGACGAAGGAAAGACGGGTGGACTTCCTGGTGGAGCTTGCAAGGGAGTTAGCTCACTCTCATGTAGCTGCGAAGAAGGCAAGAAAAGAACAGTTGCCTTTGACACAACCCTCCACACCGAGCCCTGGAAAAAGAGCCATGTGTCAGGTCAAACACAATTGCAAGAACAATCATGCCACTGTGCGATGTGTTCACTGCAACAGATACACATGTGGTAAATGCAGACTACAGATACCATGGCAGTGCCAGGATTGTGAGTGATTGCTGAAAATGTTGAAATGTACTCACTCACTTTTTATAATTATTTGTAAAAATGTGTACAAATGGTTGATTTTTTGTACTGTTTTTATCAATAAATCTCAGCAACAAAGGACATACACCCATGTGTGTTGATTTCTCCCTAAGATGGCAAACTGAAACACTCCAAGTTGGTGACTTTTGGAGATTTGTTTCCCTGGATGATTAAGAATGCATCAAGATGAAACAAAAGGAAGCTCACCGCTTTTAGCAGCTCCCCCACCCCCTCATCCACACACCCCCACTCCCCTCCCTCCAGAATTCCCAGGTAACAACCCAATTTACATATGAATGACTAGCCAATTTAGCTTCCACTTGCCTGAAGCTAAAGCTTAGCTAAAAGCCTACCAGCCATTTGGCTGGTGGCGGGTTTTAAAGGTAGAAAGGTAGAAGCCTGGGACTGCCAGTGTCAAAACACCGGCCGCACTGCCGTCGTGTGCTGCTTAATAATGCTGGAGACTGCTGTAGCACAAATTCCACATTAAAATTCCCAGATTTTTGGTCATTATTCCCTGCAAATTGGTCATTTTCTCAGAAGTTTACACTGCCTGTTGTGTTGTTTACCATCTTCAGTGGCTCAAATATGCCGTGGTATTTTTCAGCTCCACCTTTTCACCACTTATTCCACAGCAGGTGTGTGAGCGCACAGCAAAGGTGGGGGAGGGCCCGATCACGTCGAGAGATTTGATTGGGTCATACAGTGTCAGTACTGAAAATGAACGAATGGGCTGCTGTCAGTGTCTGCACAGCCATCATGCAGCAGACCTTCAATCAGCCTAAAACTGCACCAGCCCATCGATTACCAGTCCAGCTCTGGTCTGGACTCGATGACTCATTACTCTCAATCAGCCAGGCGCGGCAGACTTCCTCATGTATCTTCATTCCACCACTGTGTCCATATAAATATGAAGAATAAAGAAGAGCACAACACTGCTTTATGTGCATATGTCATGGTTCTGCGCCATGTTGGCCCAGTATTCTTAGTTTTCGTGTGTTTTGTATTTTGTTCTTTATTTATGCCGTGGTTCCTAGGTTCTGTTAAGATGTTCCTTATTTGATTTCCCTCTGTGTATCTGTGAGCCCTCGTTTCCCCTCCTTGTGTTTTATTCCATGTTTTCCTGTTATGTCTGTGCTCTCCCCGTGCTCTCTCCTCCTATCTGTGTACTTCCTGTTTTACTTTGACAGTCTCCCGTCAGTGTTGCGTTACTCCTGCTGTGTCTTGTTATGATTATCAGTGTCACCTGCGTTCCCCGTGTGCTCCCATTTCCCTCGTTAACCCTCTGTGTATCTGAGTCTCCCTCAGTTCTGTGTCGCGTTCTCCCTCATCCATGCCCGTGTGTTTCTCCGTCTATTACGTTATAGTTTCCCAGTTTAGTTTGTATGGTTTTGCTCTCCAGCACTAAAGCTGTGAATTTTGAGTTAATTCCTGGCTCCGTGAGTTTGCGATTGGGTCCAGCCTGCACACAGCCATGACAGCATATGGAACAAAAAGCTTCAACCATGATTTAAGTCTGTGCCAGCTAACTGTAGCTTTTCACTGTGTTGTCCTATATTTTATACAGTCAAGTTCTGGCAACCAGTGTTTTACTGTAAAGTTTGATTTGACAATAAAATAACATATCTTACATTTGCACTGTTTTTCTCTGTAAACAGGAGTAATGAGGTTTAAAGTATATCTGTTAATTTTGCACGTATTGTAAATGCTGCTGAATATTTACAGGAAGTGACTGTAAACACATCAGCACTGCAGCTGTTTTCTATAGTAATTTGCTGTAAATGATACATAATTATCATAATGTCTCATACACAGCCACTGTGTTTTGCAGTGTGTTGTTCTGGGAACCACAGTCGCCAGTATTTGACCCTAAATTAACCTTTTTTTTAACCATGTGAGCAGCTGAAGAAACATTTTTGCTTCTTCTTCTGTCTGAACTTTTGTCTTGTCGACAGCTCGTGATGTTTCTTGCTGACTGCTGCGGACACAGCAACAGAAACATGCTATCATTCACAGCTGTGCTCTGATGATGGAAACAACAGAAATGGCTAAGAGGAAAAAAAAACTGAAGCAAATAAAACATTTGTGAAACAAAGTGAGGTCAATCCGTGCAGTTTATGGCGAGACAGTGCGTTACAGAGAAATACAGTATCTGTGGCATTCACACGGCAAGAGGATTTACATAATTTGACAGTGCATTAGCAAACATCAGGGACGCACATCGTACCTTTAATCCTGGCTGACACAAAACTTGAGCCCACCTGATCTGGTTGCCCGATCCATCTCGTAGCTCAATTCATCCCGCAGCTGTCAGGGGAAATTATTTGGGGCTGGCTTGCAGGGTGTGTCGCTCCCAACCAGGGTTTAAGTTGGATTTGCATAATACCTTATATCATATAATTTGCACAGTTTGCATTGTGCTCCTTCACTCTGCCATTATAGTAATTGAGGGCTGCCTCTTTTTGGCAGATCAGAGCCGGTATTTTGTAAAGGGCTACAGGAACACCAAGCAGTCTGCGAGAAGATAGACACAAGCAAAAGATGCAAGTTTAGAACCACCGCTATTAGATTAAGAAATCCAATTTTGGCACAAAGGCAAAGCTGTCAGAAGCAGATGGAGTGCCTGTGAAATCCTTGCCTATCACTCAAGTCAAAAACAAGATTATCTCCAGCAGAGGGGAGAGAAAGCAGTCCCTCGTTTGTTATTTTTCAGCCAGTCTCTTAAATTCCGATAAAACCAGACTCTCTGCTTCAAATAGCAGCCTGAGATGATGTCAGGCGAGAGCAATCATTCCTTGACTCCAGCAGACGTGCGTAAATGACTAATGATACTATCACACTGGCACTATAAAAGAAACGAAGAGGATATTGAAATAACAAAGTGAAGATAGTCTAGCTTTTTTGGTGGAGCATGTGTTTTATCTCCGTTCCATACATCAAGCAAATGTTGTGAGACGCTCTTCATGCTTTGAAAGAGTTAGCTGGGAGGTGCTGCCGCCACACTGACAAATGCGTCTGAGCTGTAAACGTCACAATTAAGCCGAGCTGTCGAAGCGTGCACGGCTGGTTATTTCATGTGTGACGAGTCCAGAACGAAAACCCAGAAATCAGTCACCAGCTCTGCCCAGGGCACTGCCCACGCCATAAATCCACACTGGGGACACTGACATGGAAAAACTGCAGCTAACTTTTACTTAGCAAAAGAAATCAGGTATGCTGACAAGTCCATATAAGGCAGAGACAACACACCCATCAGTGTAACTGCACACAATCAGCTGCTTTAACCTGGTGAACAGGGCACACATGATAACAACCAAATACTATAATATTACAAAATAATAACTACAAAATTATTCCAAAGCCAGAAGCACAAAAATTATCACGTCATCTGATTTATAAGAGTTATGATTTGGGGTTGATTTGTAGTTACTTTACTTTTAGTTACTTTTTTAACCTGCCTTGATTGTCAGTCATGATCTGAATACACATAAACTCTGTTGTCATCATGTTATTATTTTTATTTGATCTATTTATTCATTTCCATTAATATTCACAGTATATGAGCACATGTGTAATATAGAAATGCTGACAGGGAGGAAAAAAGGAGGAAATAGAAGAAAACATGAGATCAATAGGACAGAGCTCAAGAGGAAAACCATGATGGGTCACCAACTGGTGCAGCTCTGAGAAATAAAATACAAAAAACCAACAAAGAAAAACAAAGCAACTGGAAGAGAAAACAGCAAAAACACAGATACACAAATCAGCAATCTTGTGTTGAGTGTGTGTCATGAAATTTACTGGATAAGGACGGTGAAATAAATAACTGACTAAATAAAAAAAGCCCCCAGGAGCCAGAGGCAGATGGAGAGAGACTCAAGAGACCATTTGTAATCCACCCCGTGGCTCGGGGACTCCCGAACCCCCCGAGCCACGCATCTCCATCACAACCAAACACCACACAGAAGGAGCAAAGCCCCAGAGACATGGAGACCTCACTGTGGCAGAGAACGGAAGTCCAAAGCCAAACCAACCGGAGACAGGCTCTCCCAGCATGAACAAAACCGGGCTCAAGGTGCCAAAGAGCAGCCTGACAGCCAGCAGAGCAACCCCTCATTCCACAGAGTCCAAGGCTCGGTGCTGGGTGTGTGTGTTGGTGGATGTAAGTGTGTGAAGTGTAAAGGACGTGAGTCTGTAAACCAGAGTGCTACTAAAACTGTCCTTTAGTCCTCCACACATGAAGGATAGGCCATCAATATAAACTGTTACCATGTGAGGAAGTGCAGAATGGGAGCTTTTGCAGGATGAACTTTGGAATAGGATTCGATTCCTGTCTCTGGATTGGATCACTTAGCCACCAGCTAACAGCCCCTCACACCCCTCTTCCTCTCCCCCAACCCACCAACCTGCCCATGTTTTGCTGTAGCTCTGAGTGTTTTCTGTGTGATTGCAAGTCAAAAGCTGTGTTTTAGATATGGGTGATGAAGCCTCGATGAAGCCTTTGAGGCTTCTTTCTGATTGTAGTGAAATATGGATTTGAAGCTTCAAAGCCTCAAAGGCAGATCCTAGCAGTGCCATCCAGCTGTCAGCTGCAATTATAGCAGCCACAAATTTCAAAATGAATCATTATTAAGCATGAAAGTGTTTCAACATTTTCAACTGTTAATTTATTAATGCAATGTTTAACACTAGAACCACAAAGACTCCTTCTGACCCTGTAAACATTAATGCCAAACTACTATTGTGGCATGCTGGGTTGCCTAGCAGCATTTATTGTTTATGAACACTGCTGTAGCATAAGTGTGCTATGTGATAAACAAAATATACAAGGGACTGTAGCTTGATAAAAGACGAATAACTGGGCTCCTGCAGGCGTGAAGGGGTCATGTGAAAGTATTTACACTACTGTAACTGACTTGCTGTCCTATAATCTGCAAAACATGTCAGCTGTGAATGCTTCGGTGTTGGCAAAGTAGCTTTTATATATCCCCGATGTATCCAGGTGTAAACGCTTGCTGAGTATAGGACTGATTATAATGTAGAACACACCGTAGGTACAATAACAAGTGTTATAAAGATCCTTGAAGAGGTTATTTCTTTGTTTCACGTGTAGGCTAACCCCTTCATAACTTCTGATGACCACAAGCAAAGACATTGCACATAAAAATGTCAAAAAATAACAACACAAACACACATAAATACCAGAAATCACTTTCTGGCAGACGTTAACGTCCTGGCACAGTAGTCGATCAGAGCGGGCGAGTGCGTGACACAGCGCATACAGAACCAGGCTGGCTGTGCAGTGGGGGAACCACAGATCAGAGGTGGTTTCATATGCTGTCCTGGCTGATTTCCATCCTCTACACTGACCGTGCGCTGTGTATGCTGTCGCTATACTGAACAGTATGAAGTTGATATGAAGGTGGTATGAAACATCATCAGCTTAGCTTCAAATTAATCTCTGCTATACTGTAGCCCAACTAAAACCATGAACCCACAGCCACTGTGCAGCAGTCACACACTGTTCTTTATTCTAACCCATCACAGTGCAACAAACTAACCTGTTCATCTTAATCTGCAGAGGATTTTCATGTAGTCTTTAAATAACACAGTTAGATATTGGGTCTGTACAACGTTTCGTATAGTGAAACATGCTGCAAAACAAACTGAGGACTCACATGTAAGCTTCAAATTTCCAGGTTATCAATATTTTATCAACCTACTGAGCCGTCCTTCCCTTTAAGCCAATCTTCTTCCTCTCTTGTCCTCTTTCTTATCGTTCTCCATTTCTGAGTGCTAGCTCGCAGTTAGCTCTCTTTCTTTTCTCCCTCTTAAATCCTCAACTGGACTTTTAGCTGCAACACACTGTGCAACAAAATGATCACACAGTTTGTGTGTTTGCTGATGTTTGTTGAACTGATAGAAAAGAGCAGTGAGCATAAAGGCAGTAATGTTTTTAAGGCTAGCTAGATGCTGAACATCTGCAGTCGTTCTTTTTTGAGCCAAAGAAAAAAGGATTTCAAGTATTTCAAATGATTTCATGCCCACAGTGACGTGAAATACTAACTCCCTCAAATGTGTTGAACCAAAATTAACAAGCCTGTTTTGAAAATTAGGGAGTAACATTTACAGATATTTGTTTAACCCTTGCGTGCATAAGTGGGTCATTTTTGATTCCAATATCTGAAAAGGTTTTACCATTTCATGTTCCAGCTATTCCTTAAAAAACACATTTTTATTACCATGTCATGTAAAATTTTAAGTTAGCTATTACAAATTCTAAGATCGTTGTATTACTACCCCAAACGTCCACCTAAGTGGTGCATAAATGACTCACAGTCTTTTCCTCTGCAAGTTTATAGAAACAGACATTTAGCATTCGGTGATTGTGTCACTGACAAACAGCCCGTGCCATACAGGGGGAGGCTCCAGATTCGAAAGTGCCAAACTAGCATCAAGTATGGCCTAAACAAAAAATGCAATATCTGGAAGGGTCTCCACAGGGAGACAAACAGGGGAAGGAGTTCAGACGAATCTGTGGGAAACAGTCCAGCAGTTGTGCAGTAGATTCAGAAAGACACGAGACAACATCACCACAGATTACTTTTGTGTTTCTTCTACACTGACTCCTGGAGACGCCACTGTGGGCTCTCTACAACAGGACAAGGCAGACATCCCACCTGTGAAGAAGGCCTCTGGGAGGTTTACAGCACAGAGTTTGGATTCAATGGCAGCCTTGTCATGGTCAGCTATGTCTGAAAGAAAGGAGTGGCTGTTGTGTTCCTGAGCACGATGTATCACAACAAACGGTGGATGAAAATACCAGAAAGAAAAAAACCGAGGAGTAGGGATGGGTACCGGTATCCGGTGCCATTATGGGTGAGTAGCTTAATGTTGTTCGTGTGTAATTTAGGTTGAGTAGGCTAACCATGTTATTACATTAATGTATGTGAGGTGAACTAGCAAACACCGTTGTAGTTACATGCGGCTGTCTTCTTGTTTGATGGCAGATGCTCCCTTCACCCTGGCCAAAAAGGCTAAAATGACCAAAGAAAAAGAGGGAAACAGCTAAACATGAGAGGTTTTTGGACAAAGTTTGTTTTTTCCATTGTTTAAGCACTGCTTCCAGCCAAGAGTGATACCATATATGCCCCATAGCTGCAGAAAAGGCTAACATTGTTATCTTTTTACAAAAAAACAGCTGAACATGAGGTTTTTGGACAAAGTTTGTGTTCTCCATTCTTTAAGCACCGGCACCGTTTCAAAAGTACTGGTTTGGTACTGGTATCGGATAAAACCTAAACGATAACCATCCCTACCGAGGAGCATCACGGCCATGATAAGAACTATCATTGATCATTTTAATGTCAAAGTTTCAAGATTAAAGTCCAAATATGAAGATTACTGTTGATCCAAGACAAACTGCAACAGCTAACCCTCGACACAGGAGAGTTTTAGTTATTATTTCTCTTTTAGCACATGTTGTGCCATGGTGTTCTGTCATGTTTAGGGTGGCAGTCAATACTTTACACATACTCAAATGTTAAACTGTGGTTAGCCACAAACAAAGCACATATACACAGTAATTATTAAATACATGGTTTAAAACAAAGAGGGGAAACACTTTCCTCCTGAGCAGAAAGACATTTAAATCTCTTCATTATCTCACAGATAAATGAGGGGAAAAACTCATGTGGCTCCGTATCCACAAGATGAAATTAAAATGCTCAGCCTCAGAGATCATCCAGCTGAGATTATCCAGCCCATAATTAAGTCAGATGAAGACGTCAATCTAGCAACCGGCTGATCACTAAAGGTCCTCGCCCTCTTTTATCAAAATATTCTTGCATGAACAGGTTGCTTGAGCTCAGAAACGTGAGGACTTTGACCAGCCAATCACATTAGGTCTAGTCACTGTGAAATATCTACAGAAACGAGGCCTGTGTGATTGACTGTGGGTCTGCAAAAGCAGGACGCAAAAACGCTAACATGACAGAACACGGAATATGGCTGGAAATGTTAATATAACTCTCACGGATTGGAAAGCTGGATGGATGATTGGACGGAGCGTATAAAAGATGGATGGCCTGGCCTGAAGGCAGTAAGTTCTCAAGGAAGATGACAGAAGCTCTAGAGTTTGCAGTGAAAGGACTCACATATTATGTTTACCTCATTAAAAATAATGCACGCCACTTCATCAAATTAGCACTGTATGATTATTACTATACACTGTGTAGCAAAGCCATTTGGGCATGTTGGAAATGTTTGCTCAGTGGAAAGTTATTCTGTATGTCAGGCTTTACATCCTGAATCAAACCCTGCAGCAACAGTAGACACACACACACACACACACACACACACACACACACACACACACACACACACACATATGCAAGCACAGTGAAGTTTGTCTTAATTTAATAACCTAGAACTCTCACTGAGGCTCAGAAAATTGCATCTTTCAAACACACCAGCAGATGATCCTCACAGTGGTGAATGTTTAATGGGTGCTGCTTGTTATAGCCATGATTGTGGAGTAATGGAGATTGATTGATTGATTGATTGATTGAATCTTTATTTTGAACATGTTGAAAAAGTATAAAAAAAATAGAATTAAAAGAGACAAATGAACAAAGCAAACAAAAGGAAAACGAGCAACCACAACTCCAAATAACGTCCAAGTTCAAAAAGGAGCAGGAAGAAGCATAAGCTTATTTAATCCCACCCCTTTTCCACTATCTAGTATCAATTGACTACAGAAATACCTCCTTGCAATTACATTATATGTTATGTGTAATTTTTTTTTAATATATACACATATATGTTTCTATCTATCCATACATACGTATATACACACATACGCACATATACACATTTTCAATAACCCCATTAACACCTGAAGGATACACAACCTACAATTTTATATATATATATATATATATATATATATATTGAAGTTAACTCAGAAAGATCAATTGGAGAAAAAGAGTCTAACTTAATATCAATGGTACTAAGAGTAGCTGTAGATAATATTACATCTGTGGGATGATTATTGGTAATTTTTTCTCTAATGATAAAAATTTTATTTGTGAAGAAGTTCATGAAGTCATTACTAGTTAACGTTAAAGGGATGGTTGGCTCAAAAGAGCTCTGACTTTTTGTCAGCCTGGCTACAGTGCTGAAGAGAAACCTAGGGTTGTTCTTATTTTCTTCAATCAGTGATGAATAGTAAGATGTTCTGGCTTTGCGGAGGGCTTTCTTATAAAGCAGCAAACTATTTCTCCAGGCTAAATGATGATCCTCTAGATTTGTGACACGCCATTTCCTCTCCAGATTACGAGTCATCTGCTTTAGGGTACGTGTTTGAGAATTATACCACGGAATACCTATCATACCACGGAGTCAGGTACTTCTGATTTGAGGCCTTAGTTTTCACAGGAGCTACAGTATCCAGAGTCGTACGTAGTGAGGAGGTGAAATTATTAACAAGATAATCGACCTCTGTTGGGGTAGCGTTCAGATAGCTGCTTTGCTCTGTGTTGGTACAGGGCATTGGAGATGATAACAGTGGGTGGATTACATTCTTAAACTTAGTTACAGTGCTTTCAGAAAGACATCTACTTTGATAAAGTCTACTCTTCACCGCTGTGTAATCAATTATTGTAAAAGTAAATGTTATCAGGAAATGATCAGACAGGAGAGGGTTTTCAGGAAACACTGTTAAATGTTCAGGTTCGATGCCATATGTTAAAACAAGAATACCATCTTCCCAATGTATTCTTGGATGTTCGTTGTGTCATCCTGGACTGTGGTGCTGACACTCACCAGTCCCCGGCCCCCTTCCTTCCGCTTAGCGTACAGCCTCAGGGTGCTGGACTTGGGGTGAAACCCTCCATGCATGGTAAGGAGCTTTCTTGTCTTTATGTCAGTGGCTTCTATCTCCTCCTTTGGCCAGCCTATTACCCCAGCAGGGTACCTGATCACGGGCAGGGCGTACGTGTTGATGGCCCAGATCTTGTTCTTACCATTCAGCTGACTCCTCAGGACTTGCCTGACCCTCTGCAGGTACTTGGTGGTTGCAGCTTTTCTAGTGGCCTCTTCATGGTTCCCATTCGCCTGCGGGATCCCCAAGTACTTGTAACTGTCCTCTATGTCTGCAATGTTGCCTTCTGGTAGTTCAATCCCCTCAGTTCTGACTACCTTCCCTCTCTTTGTTACCATCCGACTACACTTCTCCAGTCCGAACGACATTCCAATGTCATTGCTGTATATCCTGGTGGTGTGGATCAGTGAATCGATGTCTCGTTCACTCTTGGCATACAGCTTGATGTCATCCATGTACAGGAGGTGGCTGACAACTGCTCCGTTCCGTAGTCGGTATCCGTAGCCAGTCTTGTTAATGATTTCACTGAGGGGGTTCAGGCCTATGCAGAACAGCAGTGGGGACAGAGCATCTCCTTGGTAGATCCCGCACTTGATGGTGACTTGTGCTATGGGCTTGGAGTTGGCCTCTAGTGTTGTACGCCACATCCCCATTGAGTTCCTGATGAAGGCTCTTAGGGTCCCATTGATCTTGTACAATTCTAGGCATTCCAGTATCCAGCTGTGGGGCATTGAGTCATAGGCCTTCTTGTAATCAATCCAGGCAGTGCACAGGTTGGTCAGTCTGGTCTTGCAGTCTTGGCTGACTGTTCTGTCTACCAGTAGCTGGTGTTTTGCGCCTCTGGTATTCTTGCCAATTCCTTTCTGTGTCCCGCTCATGTATTGACCCATGTGCCTGTTCATCTTAGCCGATATGATGCCTGACAGGAGCTTCCATGTAGTACTGAGGCAGGTTATTGGTCGGTAGTTGGAGGGGACCGGTCCCTTCTTGGGGTCCTTGGGGATCAGGACCGTCCGGCCTTCAGTTAGCCATTCCGGGTGTCTCTCGTTAACTAGCAGCTGGTTCATTTGTGCTGCCAGACGCTCGTGGAGTGCAGTCAGCTTCTTCAGCCAGTAGGCGTGAACCATGTCGGGCCCTGGTGCTGTCCAACTCTTCATACTGGAGACCCTTTCTTGGATATCTGCCACTGTGATGGTTACTGGACCCTGTTCAGGGAGGTCGCTGTGGTCTGCCCTCAGATCCTCTAGCCACTGAGCATTGCCGTTATGGGTTGCATCCTTCTCCCATATGCTCTTCCAGTATTGCTCCGTCTCCAGCCTTGGTGGTGCTGTTCTCTTATTGTTCCCTTGCCACTGAGAGTATATATATATATATATATATATATATATATATATATACATACACATATATATATATATATATATATATATATATATACATACACATATATATACCCATACCAACAAACCCGTGCATGCGCACACACATGAAAATATTAGACAAGAACACCCTATCAAATCTCTACCTTTTCCCTGTACCCTGTAAAAACCATATCCTTAAACCGCTTTTTAAACTGCGCCATGCTTGGACATTGCTTCATATCTTTACTTAGTCTGTTCCACAGCTTCACTCCACACACAGAGATGCAAAAACTTTTTAATGTTGTACGGATACAAGGATGTTTTAAATTTAATTCCCCCCTCAAATTGTATCCCCGTTCCCTTTTAGAAAACATTTTTAGAATATTGTCAGGAAGCAGGTTATTTATTGCTTTATATATAATTTGTGCTGTGAGAAAATGAACCAGATCTGTGAATTTTAGAATTTTTGATTTTAAGAATAGTGGATTTGTATGATTTCTGTAACCAGTTTTATGGATTATCCTTATGGCCCTTTTTTGTAATATAAAGATTGATGATAGCGAACATTTGTAAGTATTGCCCCACACCTCTGCACAGTAATTCAAATACGGTGCAATCAGGGAACAATAGACAATGTGGAGTGATTTGTGGTCCAGAATGTGTTTTACTTTACTCAAGATTGAGACACTTCTTGAAATTTTGTTATGTATATGATTTATATGAGACTTCCAGTTTAATTTATCATCTATAATCACACCAAGAAACTTATGTTCAAGTACTCTTTCAATTTCCACACCATCTACATGAATCTGCACGTGTGCATTTCTAAGGGAATTCCCAAATAAGATAATTTTAGTTTTACTTAGATTTAGCGATAGTTTGTTCCTGTTAAACCATTTTTTAATTTTGCACATTTCTGAAGTAATTGTATCCAGCAGCTCCTTTAGATTCCCCCCAGAACAAAAAATATTTGTGTCATCTGCAAATAATACTAATTTTAATATATCAGATGCCTTACAAATATCATTTATATAAATAATAAATAATTTTGGACCCAGTACAGAGCCTTGTGGAACACCACAAGCAATGTCCAAGCATGATTAGGAATGGACACCCAGCTTCACAAATTGTTTCCGGTCGCTTAAATAATTTTTCAATAATTTTTAACCCCCCTAATCCCATACCGTTCCAGTTTATTAATTAATATGTCATGATTGATTGTGTCGAATGCTTTCTTGAGATCCAGAAATACTCCAGCTGCATACTGTTTCTGATCTATAGCATTCGTAATCTCCTCAATTGATTCGATTAATGCCAGAGATGTTGATCTTTTTGATCTGAATCCATATTGACTGTCAGAGAGTAATTTATATTTATCTAAGAATTTGTCTAATCGTTTATTAAACAGGTTTTCTAGGATTTTGGAGAATTGTGGTAGTAAAGAAACAGGCCTGTAATTTGTGAAGTGGCGTCTATCCCCGGTTTTATACAGCGGCACAACTTTAGCTATTTTCATTTTGTTTGGCACTTTTCCCGTCTGAAATGATAAGTTGCAAATATATGTTAGAGGTCCTACAATTCCTTCAATGACCTTCTTGACGATTTTCATGTCAATATCATTACAATCAGTAGATGTTTTATATTTACACATGTGTACAATGGCAATTGACGAGTAGATGTACAAATGTCTTAGCTATCCATGCAGTGAGTGTCGGGACATTGACTGAGGTCTTATTATGGTGCTGGAGAAGTAAGTACATCACCTAGTAACCACTAATTTCGTTAATTCAAACAGAGAATAAATGAAAATATCAGTTTCTTTGATTTCACTGGCATTCATGAAATGAAGACTGCAGCCAGCTTTCTAAAGCTCTTCAAAGGGACCTGGTTTACTCTTTTAAAATCTCTTCATTATATACAGGGCTTTAGTTCATCCGGTCTCTCCTCTCCTTCACCTAACATCGGCTTTCTTCTGATGTTATATGTTTGCTCATTTACAAAGAAGTAAAATGCATTTTAATGAGAAAGAGTCTCACAAATCATTTGCACATTATTGAGTAAAATAAGTATTTGATTCCCAAGTAAAACACGACTTAGTTTGATGAGAATCTCTTGTTGGTGTGCCAACAACTTACTTTTGGTGCTAATAAACTATCTTTTTTGCACTTCTGCATTCTTTTTCTTTTACACGAAGACATTTCAGATAAAAACCATAATTATCTCAGTGGCACAAGACAACTAAGAGGATGAGCAGAGGGGAGTTCCTCTTCTGTTGGCCACAGATGTCTCCATGAAATGCCAACGCCTCCTATTTTTCTTACCCTAGTAGTGAGAAGGTTGTTTGGTTATTTTGCTGTGACTGCTGCTGGCATATTTCAGAAAAGGGAACCTACTACCTCCCTAGATGGCTGAAAGTTTGAACAAAGACACATCAAAACTGGTTTAGGATAAATTAGGCTAACATTAGCATTCTTGACAGTAAGATATCCAATCAGATCATGCCAGGAGCTTCTTGTTGGGTACCAAAGTGTCGAGGTGCAAATATTACTGGGGTGTTTACACGTATTTGTTTGTATGTATACTTTTTAAAATGTGTTGATTGAAGAAAATCCTACTGTAAATAAATTCCAAATTGTGTTCCAGATATTGTTTTTTAAATTCATTGAAGACGTATGCTGTACAAATATTCCACTGGGAAAAAACAGAAAGAAAAACATTCATGACATCCACACCAATCATTAGTGTATGTGAACTTCTGCCTACAACTTTAAATCGCGTTTAAAAACCCACCTGTTTAAGCCTTCCAAACAACTTAGTTTTTAACTTTTCCCCGGTTCGTGCTTGTTGCCACGTCACCATCTGATAACTGTATTTTCCTGCTCCTTTACTGCTGTAACCCCGCAAATGCGGCTCGTCTGTGAAGCACTTTGATTACCTGGGACTTTTAAATGTGCTATAGAAATAAAATTCAAACTGAAACTGAACTGAAACTAAAACTGCGTTCAATGTGTCATCATCTTATCCCTTACACAGCAATATTTATGAGAATAACAACTGGAAATGTAAACATTTAATGGACTGATTGGAACATTTAAAGTAGCTGCTTTGAACTCAGAAAGTCTCAGGTTTCCAAACGCAGTGCAGGATCTGAGCACAGACCGGGCTGCTGCTGAGCCCACTGGGCAGAACGGCGGGTCGAGAAAGGGAAGCTATTTAATAAAAACATCATCACTGTGCCATCATACATGCCTCTGAATGTGACATGTATAAGCACACTGGCCTAACAGTCTTCTGTCAGCAGAGAAGCTTCTCACAGTTTGAATATAAATGTGCTTGTTTCAGCTACAGATTTTTCCCATCATGTGATCACAGAGAACGATGGTTATCGAATCAAATTCAGTAAATAGAAAAATGTAATATCAGCTTTTCTCAGAAGTCATGGTGTAACTTTTAGAATGAAGCACAAGAAGAAAGCTTGTATACACCACAGTCCCACGTCCACATATCTCATTTATTGTTATTGCTAATATGGCAACAGAAGAGCAATAAAAAAGTTGAAGTAAACACATGATGAACTTTAAGATTAAAAAGACCAAATAAAGCCGCACACGTGTAACTGTGAGCTGTAATGAAACGCTGCTGTCACACACGTAATGGCATCGCCTTCGAGCAGCTCTCCAAGCGCTGCCCTTGTTTGCCTGAGTATTTTGTCACGGCACACGTACGTGAGCTTTTCTCTGAAGAGGAGGAACGTGGACCTGAGTCTAATTGAACGTGATTAACACTAACTGGAAACAAAACAGCATGTAATAAACGTCCACTCTAAAGAAGCACGTTTACATGACAGAATGGGGTCAATGAATTAGAGATATAGTAGCGAGAAGCTGTCTGCTGAGTGCAGAGATTCAGCTGTGCACACCAGTGCTGCTTTCCAAATGCATTCATATATTCATTAAATGCTGCACTTTAGAGGACGTTTATTAAAGAAAAATGAATTTCATACAGCGTCCACACTAATTTACTCTGCTTACAGCTGTGGTTATGATCAATGTGCAGACAGTGGAAAAACAAAACTTTTTATTTTACTACACAAATGTCATCTGAAATGTCACACACAAACAACGTTGGATATTAATATATATATATATATATATATATATACTCACATATCTATATTATTGCTAATATATATTGCAATATATCTATATCACTAAAGCACTTCTGGATGGATGCAGACTGCATTTCGTTGCCCTGTACCTGTGCATGTGCAATGACAATAAAGTTGAATTCTATTCTATTCTATATATATATATATATATATATATATATATATATATATATATATATATATATATATATATGTATATGAGTACTAATAACTTACTGTGACCAAAGGATTTAAACCTTTTCAAAGGATGTTTTCAGTGAACTGTAGCTTTGGTCATTAATATTGTCCCTGAAAACCTCAGAAACACTTGCACGTCCTGCTTTAATAAAACGTGTAACTGAGCATAACTGTTTATATATAACTGTGGATGCTCGAGGTCTTAAAAATCAGGTGAATGTTTAAAGTTTAGTTTTTGAATCCTGAATATATCCATCTGTAAAAGCCTTTTGTAAGATTAGTGGGTCTCTTAACTTTCACTACTCATTAAAATACTGTGAAACAATACTGTGAGTGATGCAGGGCTGACACAGGGACACAGACAACCCCACTGTGTGTCCTCCCACAGTCCAAACTCCACACATTGTGGACCTGCTTGCTACGAGGCAACAGTGCTAACCACTGCACCTCCATGCAGTTATTACTTATTATTATATCACAAGAGATGATCAGAAGCCCAAACACTGAGGAAAGTTACCTCACAGAGATTTTTCAAACTGTGCCAGGTTGTCTTTTAATAACAGAGAACAACATAAATAACATTGTTCTATGACCACGTCACTGAATATGTAAATGCAAAGGGTTGTTTTCCTTCTAACAGCTGTATGAGGATTGAATATTACACTGAATTATTAAGAAGACAAGTTGTTGCTTGTTGTCTTTGAGTTCGTTATTGCTGTTATGTTACATACAGCATGTCAGCTTTACTGTGAACTGTTGTTGCTGCGATCTCAATGTTTTGAATCACAATAAAGAAATGTCTCTACTCTAATCAACATCTAGTAGATACACCTCTCATTTATGAGGAAGCCTCGGTAAAATTTACAAACGATTGTTGTTCAGAGCAGCAGAGTATAGAGTAAAGATTTTGTGTAAGTGCTCCCAATAAATGGAGACAGTGTTGAAAACTCAGTCAAGAGCAAGTGAAGACATAGCACTAAAGATGCAGAACAAGCGATGGCAGACGATGTGACGGAGCAGCTGCCGTGAGAGGAGAACAGACTGAGAGAACGGAGCAGAAGCTGGGGACCTGACACATCTGGTTAAGGTAGAAGAAAAAACAGGAAGCAAAGGAAGAGAGATCCAAAGTAAAACCTCACTTTTTCTTAAATAGAGCATGAAGACCACGGGACCTGGCTTTTGCTCGCAAACTGGGCCATGATCACATAGTTTATGGCTGAGGCATGATGGGTAAGGATTAAAGATGGCTGCCCTCGGGGCATACAGCAATACCATTACTCTTGATGGATTCCTTTTTTGCTCACATATTCTCTGCAGACATCAGAAGGGCCACAAGGCTTGACTAATGCATGGCATGATGATGGGATCAGAAGAGGCAGGGGAGGGGTTCTCAGCAGCTTCACCAATCCTCCAGCTCCCATCTCTATTTTCTTCTCTCATCCCTGTCTACGCTGCACAGTGCTCCCCTCTGCACTCAGCCTGTCAGGTTAGCTTTGTCTCCAGGATTTAAAGGACTGGAGTTTGTTGGTATAGATGCTTTAAATAAAAAAGGTTTAAGATAAGAAGCTCTTAACGAACTTTCAGATTATCTTTATTAAGACCAGCTATTGGTGAAGTGCAGGAACAAATAAGAATAAACTTCACTGAGAAATGTTTGATGTTTTTTTTATTTTGCTTGTTTACCATATTTACCATATTCTTGTAATCAAGCTGCCTCTAAAATGACTATTTAATTAACAAAAAACAATTTCAAGAAGTAAGCAATATATTTGCACAACACGGCCTTGTGTTCATGTGAAACCACACAACTATAATATAATTGTGTTCTTTTGCTATGTGATAGCTTGTAGGCTAATGTAGAGAGAGAGAGAGAGAGAGAGAGAGAGAGCTGGAGCAAAATCAAAACAAAAATCCATGTAGCCGCACTGAGCCAGCCGGGTAGACACAGGGACCCTGACACCATTGCTATGCTCTGTTTCGTGTTCGGCTCCATTACTTCCACTTCTGGTGTGAACATCCACTCCCACTGCTACTGCCTCTGCTGCAAAACCTGATCCTGAACCCATGCAGATCGGTTCCTCTTGGCCTAGGAACGGGGCAACATTTCCGTGCCTGTGAACATTTCTATTGTAGATCTCCCAATCCCTTTTTATCCCTCCGGTTGTGTTCACCCCTACCCTGTTACTTTAATGTACCCGGTCAAAATTGACCAGTCAGTTTTAACAGCTCTTAAATTAACATAAGAAACAGTTTTCACATTCATTTACCTATCCTGGTCACTTTTGACTGGGAACACCACAGATGTTCAAAATTCAACAAAAGAGGTGCTCATGACTTTTACATGTTCAAGTACATAGTGTGGAGGATGTCATAAGTAGGGATGGGTATCGTTTAGGTTTTATCCGATACCGGTGCCAAATCGGTACTTTTGAAACGGTGCCGGTGCTCAAACGGTGCTCAAACCGGTGCTTAAAGAATAGAGAACACAAAATTGGTCCAAAAACCTCTCATGCTCAGCTGTTTTTTGTAAAAAGATAACAATGTTAGCCTTTTCTGCAGCTATGGGGCATATATGGTATCACTCTTGGCTGGAAGCAGTGCTTAAACAATGGAAAAAACACGAACTTTGTCCAAAAACCTCTCATGTTTAACTGTTTTCCACTTTTTCTTTGGTCATTTTAGCCTTTTTGGCCAGGGTGAAGGGAGTATCTGCCATCAAACAAGAAGACAGCCGCATGTAGCTATGATGATGTTTGCTAGTTCACCTTACATGCATTAATGTAATAACGTGGTTAGCCTACTAAACGTAAATTACACGCGAACAACATTAAGCTACTCACGCAGAGAAGAACGGCTGCTGCTGCCATCATCATCCTCATCATTTCTGCTACACTGACAGGGCTAGGGGCCAGGACTCTCCTCTTCGGGTTTTTGGGGGATGTTGCTAACTCCGGGTCCGATAACAGGCACCACACCCGCAGTAGATGTGCTCGGTGTGAGGTCTCGCAGCAAGCTATCATACGGCGCATTTCTGGGCTTTAAAAAAAAAACGCTATGCGTCGCCAGGTGTTTCATCGGATTTGAGGTGTTACCTCCTTTGACAGTATCACAGCTTAAAGCACTTGTTGCAGGCTGCTGAGTTTGCATATTTTGCTGTGAAGTACAGCCAGACTTTTGACCGCTTCGCCTTGGGCATTTTTAATCTGTAGCTCTGCTCTAAAAGAACGCACGTACCTGGACCCGCCTACTATCCTCAGAAACATAAAATTATTGGCTAGAAGTGTATCACAGCTCAGGAAACAAAAAGCACCGAAATAAAGCACCGAAATGTGCACTGCTTTTCGGTCTGGTTACTACCGTTTATGTCAGAACCGGTGCCATCATGGCACCGGACACCGGTACACATCCCTAGTCATAAGGCCTCGAAGCAATCGGATGTAAAACACAATATTTATGAGTTTTTAAATTTGTAAATCCCGTATTCCTGCTACAGCTTTCAACAACCAGGTATTTGCACATATCACCCATCAGTCTGAGCCCATAATCAGGCAATCACCAGGAGATTCTCTCATTTTTCACTTTTAAGTCTCCGGACACCCCAATAATTCTCGACTACTCTCAGTAAATGAAGCATAATCCCCATATTGACTGGTCAAGCTGCAGGATTGCTAGCTGGAGTCTGTTTTCCTTACCTCTTACCTCAGCCCTTCCCTCAGCATCCACTGAGTCAGCCCCCGTTGAAAACACTACACCGGACCTTTCCTCAGTTTCCCAGGAGTACTATGATCTGCAGGAGTTTTTTAGCAAGCAGAAGGCACTATCTCTGCCACCCAACTGGCCCTACGAGTTCGCTATTGACCTCCTCTCGGAAGCACCTTTACCTACCAGCCAGTTGTATAACTTATCGAAACACGATTGAGAAGCCATGGGGAAATACATCAAGGAGTCCTTTGCAGTTGGTTTCATCCATCCGTCTTCCTCTCTGTTAGGTGAGGGTTGTTTTTTTTTCTTTTGGAAAGAAGGACAGGAACCTTCCTCCATGTATTGATTACCTGGGCCTAACGAAATCAGGATCAAGAACAAATGTTCCTTGCCTTTGATAAACTGCTTTTGAGCCACTGCACGGCGCTACAATATTCACCAAACTAGACCTTTGCAACGCTTATGCTTCTGGTCGGCATCAGAAAAGGTGATGAATGGAGGACACTTTGAATACCTTCTGATGCCATTTGGTCTAATCACTGCTCCCGCTGTTTTTCAGACGCTAGTCAATTATTTTTCAAACATATTTGTTTTTGTGAACTTAGATGATGCACTCATCTTCTCCAAGTTACTGGCAGAGCATCAGGTCCATGTCCATTCCGTCCTCCAGTACCTCCTGGAGAATGGGTTATATGTCAAAGCAGAGAAATGTGAGTTTCACTCTTCCATCTGTCTCTTTCCTAGGATTTATTTTGACAGGAGGGCAGGTGAAGACGGACCCAGCTAAGGTTCGAACTGTCAAGGAGTGACCACCACCCATCTCTCAAAAACATCTCCAGCGGTTTCTTTTTAGTATGTCGATAGAAAAAAACAATTTGCACCTTGACCAAATGCTTTTAGCCTTCAGCTTTTAGCCATTCACAAGCATCTGACATAATTCTAGCTGTGAATTGGTAGAGTTCATTTAAATTGGCTGGGTTATGGCACAGACCTGACTTTTAACCATAGTGCAAAATTATTTTGGTATAGACTTTGGGAAGGCCCTTCCATTAGTTAAATGTTGGTCTGTTTTATCCATTTCAAAAGCCAGTTTTGATGTTTGTTTGGGATCATTGTCCTGTTGGAGCATCGCGTCCACACTTTTCATTAGTCAAGTCACATTCCTCTCATTTGGCTCAGCTGTAAAATTTCAGTAAAGCTTGAAGGCAGGGATTTCTTTGTTGGTCACCACCCTCTCAGTTCATGGCGATGCAACACTTGCTTCAGTGTGGACACTGACGATGGTGTTCTAGCAGTTTTCATATTTCCATTGTTCTTACCATTGGTCAATCCAACAAGTGCAGTCAAACAAATGATCATTAATGATAAATTAACCTGCCTTGGCCTTGTCAAGTTAAGATTTTGTAGATTAAGGTTTTCCCACATAGCAAGCAGGTCTGACCCGGATCCGGTATCAAGCCGGCACTGCTGGCTGACTTCTGGCATGATAAGACGTATGTCATCCAGATATGGGCCAGGCCTGGCATAGATGCCACTGTTTATGTGATGGCATGCCATATCTGGCTCGATTGTATTTTGGTTTATGTGGCCCAGGCTTATAGAAAACAGCTCTGACCCGGATCTGGCATCAAGCTGGCACTTCTGACTGACCGGTGTCATGGCAGGGTGTATGTCAAGCAGATGTGGGTCAGGTCTGGCAATGATGGCACTATTTATGTTCCTATTTTCCTATTTTAGTTAGAAGACCCAAATACCATGTTGCAATACTATACTGCTATGGCAGCCAATGTTTCAAATGCAGGTTTGACAGGTTTGTGAGTGTACACTGTCTGAACAGAGTTTTGTCATGTTACTTTTGCACTATTATGTTCTAGCACATGTTATTACATGGCTTGATTAAGATACACATTAGGCTGAACATCTGGGGCCAGAGCTCAACCTGTTCTGGGCCAGCAGTGTGTCAGCAACTGGCCCGTGGCTGCACACAACTTACACATGGCCCACATACCGCAAAGAGTGACGGCCCTTTGGTGGCCCAGATCAGGTTTGTCAGAGGTCATCCACACATGGGCCAGCACAGGACCACCAGTGTGTCTGAAACTGGCATTGTGCTGACTCATGTGTGGACCACCTCTGGTATCACATCATTCTTTGCGGTATGTGAGCCATGTGTAAGTACATTATGTGGGCCAGATCCAGGCCATACCAATTTTGCTATGTTGGTCGTTGCCTTCATTGCAACTTATTAAAAGATTTGATTGTGTGTATTAAAGAGGCAAACCCACACTTATCCCAAGTAGGCCCCAAATCTCTTCTTCCCACACAGAGCTCACAGCAGTTCTGCCCTTTTGAGCATCCAAAGAATGAATTTCATAGACAGCCCACAGTTGGCTTGCACACAGAGAGCCCACGTAGACTAGACCATGTTAGGAGCCATGGCAATCTTACCATTTTGATTCCCCAGGAGGGAATTTCATGGGTAGCCTACAGTGGGAATACTCACAGAAAAACCTATGTATGGGCCTTAGTGGGTTGCAACATGCAATTGCACATTTTCATTTTATCCCTGAAGGGTGTTATGATCCAATGTTGTCAGTGTTTTGTTTTATGCGTGACTCCTCCCACCAGAGGATGGCTGTGGGTTTTTTCCCCTTTCTCTTTTAGGAGTTGGACACCTGGGCGTGTCTGCCGAGTAGTTGGGTGGAGTCTCTTCCTGTCCTTGGATTGGATAGTTGGCTAATCACCTCCAGTATTTAGCTACCAGATGACAGCAACCTGGCCCCTCTCTCCTAACCTCCATTATCCAACAAAGAACCTGTGTTTTGATTCGTTGCTGTGTAGAGTTTCTTTGACAAAGTGATTTGCAAGTAGTGATGGGCAGATGAAGCCTCATGAAGCACTGAAGCTTTTCATCCAATTGGTTCACCCCAACGCGAAGCTTCTTGAAGCTTCATTTGCTCTAGCAGGACACCTACTGGACGTAAAAATATTAGTTGGCATGAATTTGAAGAGTGTGGCATTTTGCACACAGCCTGTAAATGTCAACAACAAAAGGAGTGTGTAAAACATCTATATTGTAGTGATGGCAGTATACTGTGTATATTTATGCTGGCAGTATGGAAAATGATTATTTGGAAATGCCTAAAATGGAAATGATCATATACTGTGAGGTGAGGTGTGGACAGTGGTTGTGCTTTTGTAACATTGAGGCAAGGACAGTGATTAGTGTTTAGGGGACACATCATTGGTTTTTATTTAAAAACAACAGTTTCTCCACTGTGGCAGGTCGTAGGCGATTTCTTTTTTTTCCAAACTGTCTCTAACTCTCACTAACCGCAACTCTCCATCAAACGCCCACATTTTGAATGGGGTCTGAGGGGTTTATATCGCTGTCATAGCTCGCGGCAAAGTTCGAACCGCTTCCTGAACCAGTCACGTGGTACAGCCGGGCAGCGAGGCTTCGGACGTCATCATTTTCAGCTCCTCCCATAAATGAAGCAAGCCTCGATACGCGCTTCGCGGAAACGCCCCCTCCATTACTCGATACACGCTTCGAAGCCTTGATACAGAACGTCACATCACTATTTGCAAGTTTAACCTCGTGTGTGTGTGTCTGGCGTTAGTACTTCAATTTTGTAAATAGCTGTAAATAGATTTGTAAAGTAGCAATTGTGTATTTTGTTCACCTAGTATATATTTTTCACTGCAGCAGCCTAGTAGGCGTGAGAAGCCCTTTTTGTTGATTAAGTTTTCTCCAGTTTTTCATGTAGAAAGTTAGGTAAGTGAATTGTCTTTTTTTTGTTTTCATTTTGTGTAGGAAAGCGTAGGGACCATTAGGGAGTTTTGTTTGTTATTTTTGGCACTGCTCACTGCTGAAGAAAATAAATGGCTGCTTAGCATTTTAGAAGATACTATTGGTATAGATACTACTTTACCCTTTTTAATTTTTCATATTTATTTCCTTTCTTATTCATAGCCTTTTCCTTTTTTGTTTTCTTTAGGTCACGAGCAGTTGTCCAAGCATTTCACTACATATCGTACTGTGTATGACTGTGTACGTGACAAATAAAATTTGAATTTGAATTTGAATTTATTGTTTGGGTTTTTGTTTTGGTGGAGCGGGAGTGGGCCAATTTTTTGTTGCATTCAAGACACGCCTAGCCTAAGAACGTAACAAGGGCTACAAGTTCTGTGTGGGTTTGTCCTGACCATAAAGCCCCACAATTTACCCACACAGCCCTCTGGGGGCCCGCACTGTCTTATTTACTGGCATAATACTGGTGATAAGGAAAGGCTATACAAGGAAATGTGATGGTTGTGGAGAAATAGAAATCGAACTGGATCTTACTGACAAAAGAACCAATGTTATCAAGTCCTATTCAGTTTTATAAGAAAGATTCACTTTCTTTGAATCACATTCTGGTCTATACCATACATACAGTTTGTGATGGTAATGCACCATTTTCCTATTTGCCGAACACCAATTGACTCTTGTTAATAAACACTAAGAAGAAATAGAGGACATTCTGAGCACGAATACTAAGAAAAAAGATAGGTTTCTTAAAACCTAACAAAATACTGTCTAATCATCATCTTTATATTGCACAGCAGATTGTACAATAATAATATAACACTGTTCCTAGAGTATTTAAAAGTAGAATGGGAGGCAGAGCCTTCAGTTTTCAGGCCCCTCTTCTATGCTATGGAACCAGCTCCCCATTTGCTTTCAAGATTAGACTTCATACTTAACAGAAATATGCTCTCTCTTTCTAGTCCCTGTCAGGACTCTTGCTGCAGCATTTTGGATTAACTGAAGGCTTTTAGGGAGTTTTTAGGACTTCCTGATAATAATGAATTACAGTCGTCCAGCCTGGAAGTAATAAATACATGAACTAGTTTTTCAGCGTCACTCTGAGACAGGATATTTCTAACTTTAGAGATGTTGCACAAATGGAAGAAAGCAGTCTTACATATTTGTTTAATATGTGCATTGAAGGACATGTCCTGGTCAAAAATGACTCCAAGGTTCCTCACAGTGTTACTGGAGGCCAAGGTAATGCCATCCAGAGTAAGAATCTGCTTAGATACCATATTTCTAAGCTTTTCAGGGCCGAGTACAATAACCTCAGTTTGATCTGAATTAAGAAGCAGAAAGTTAGCGGCCATCCAGGTCTTTATGTCTTTAAGACATTCCTGCAGTTTAACTCATTGGTGTGTGTTATCTGGCTTCATGGACAGATAGAGCTGTATGCTATGTCTTCTGATGATGCTGCCTAAGGGAGTATCATCCATCTATTAGGATTGCAGTATAAGAACATCCACACAATCAGTGTTAACCATATTTCAGCCATGGTCTCAGGCCACCCGCTTCACATGTTATCCATCCATTAGCAATTATTAGCAGTTATCACAATTATGCACCATCCTGTTCCTGCTGGTAGGCTGTTCTCATCTCATGTAAGGGTGCTAGAGCTCCATTGCTCATACGACTCAAAGCAGGTAATGAAACAACTTGCTCAGACTTAGGGCAACAGTGAAATTTACTTCATTTTTAATAGCTAATGAAGACAAAAACAACACAGAAACGGTATCCTGTTTTCTCTGTATTATTGTAGGGTATTTACCTTACAATGTAAAGTATCCTAAGGCAAATGTTGTTCTGATTTGGAAAGATATAAATGAAACTGAACTGAATTAAACAGACTGGAGACAACAGCAGAGATTAAACATTCCCACAGCATTGTTTGTAATACGGTTTCTTTTCTGTTTCACTGATTCAAATGTATGTTTAGTCTTTCTGCTAGTCTTTGCAGGAGTGAGACTATGCTCCATTATCTCTGTAGGTGTTGATTACAAATGATAATAGTGACTTAATGAGCCGATAAGATTCAAACTCGGTGGAAAGACGCTCTAACTTTGACCAACACAGTGAAGCGTTCAAGCTCCCTTACATGTTATAATTTTAAATGAATGTTTCTCCTTTCCACGCTCCTAATGACACCTCGAGGACAGTGTCTGTGTCGGCACAGCTGTCAGTCTTAACAGCAAGCTCCTAACTTTAAGCCTTAAAATGGTGCTTTTTGTGTTTTTTAAACCACCATGTACAATTCTCAGGAACAGGAAACATGTTGTAAAAATGCTTTTTATTAAATGTGTTAAATACAATAAGACTGACTCCCATTTGGAGGCAACCTTGAATGGCCACTGGAGGAACTGCCGTTCTTGATGCATCCACACTGGGTTAGTTTTTCAGCACCAGGCTCCGCCCCCTCTGTGATCCAGTAATGCATCCATATATTTTGCTCCTTGTTCTGAGACCCACACTGAGCCACATGTAATGTTCTCAACCTGTGATTTGTTAGTTATGGCTCTACTAATTTAATAATTCATTTGCTCCTATTTGTTTCTATTGCTGCACAGAGCGGCAGTAGTGTAATAGAGCATTGTGCCGATGAAGCATAATCATCAGAAACAGGTGTTGTAAGGTGTAGGGAGGAAAGTTGCATCATTGTGCATAACACTGTGACCTTCATTTTACCCCCACAGTAGCTCTCACACCTCTAAATGAACTAGCTGAATCACTGTGCCTTTTTCTGTTTTTTTATATGCAGGTGCTACTGCTGAAGGAGCGCTGTAAGGTCTTAGGCCTGTGAGAGCATGCTTGATAGAAAGGGCTTGCATCTTAAAAAGCAGAGGACTCAGCGGAGCACTGCTGAGTGCCTCGGCATGAAAAGCAAGCTGCAGTTAATTGATACTGCTGAGCTGGAGCCTCGTCTCTCTCTGCCATCCCTTCCAGTGGCTGCCATGATGAATGACTCTTCTCTGAGACAGGCTTTGGACTGTTTGTCTGTCTGTCTGAGCTACAAATGTTTTGGCTAAATTGCTGTCACAATCATTTAATCTGGTCACCCCAGAGAAAAGAGATAGCCGCCTGAACATCTTTAACTGTTCTCTTGGCCTGCCTCCCCATCCTCCCTCCCTCTCTTTGTCCTTGCAGTGTGCTCCTCAGCAAAGCAGTCACCTCCTCTCTTCTTCTTGTTTTCATTCTCTCTTCTCTAAGCGTGCTGCATAGAATTCTTATTTGTCTCTCTGTTGACACTAATTGGAAAATAGCTGGAGGCTCCCCCTGGGCTCCAACCCCAACAGTCTTTTTGCTGATTAGTGGCAGCTTAAGAAAGTTGGTCAAAAGAATGGTGACAGACACAATTTTGCTCTGTCCATCTGAGCCATATTTTGTCCTGGTGCCCATTGGTTGGACATACACGGATGGAAGGAGATGCCGCATTTTGTCTTACACGTGTTCCTGTTATTGCCATGAAGCGTGCACCACATAGACATGAGCACATAAGTTCATCCAGCAAATGAACTTGTGTCAGACTATTTTGAGTATATTATGTAAATGTTTATAAGTGACCATGCTTAATTTATGAAAAGGTGGAGAGTGTGTGAGTGTGTCTAGCACTGTATGAATCTGTGATGGTGTTTTGCACCGTATCATCTCCTCATACTCTGCATGAATTACTAATGGAGGCATACTTTGAGAGTGGATATTGCGATCTTTACAGGAGATGTTTTCCGACGTATTTGCTTAAACCAGTTCAGCTAAACAAGAATAAGAAATGTACCCGCACGTCTAAATCAGACAAGGGTATTTTAATAAGGAGGGAACTGAACATGATTTATTGATATACAGAATTCAATTGAGCTATTTGGTGATTATCCCTTATGGCCCATCACATCAGAATTGAATCCCAGAAGTGACAGGAATTAGCGCAGGACCCATCAGAGTCTAAATGCTGGAGGTGGATATGAAGATGGAGGCTTGAGCAAAATGGTCTGCAAGGGAGAATGACAGCTAATACTAAGACAGATAAATATGGGGGGATGTGCCAGGAAGAGTGTCTGGCCAAAATGAAACATGCAGATCATCAAGAATGATGTTTCCACACCACATCAGGTGAGCCCCAGGTCAGCAACAACTGCCTCCATTGTAACTGGCCAGCAGGATGACAGTAGAAACAAAGAGAAACAGGAAAGGTTCATTTAATTATATTTTATTTATATAATTAAAATCACCTCAAGGTGCTTTGTATTGTAAGGTAAAGACCCTACAATAATACAGAGAAAACCCAACAATCATGTGACCCCCTATGAGAAAGCACTTTGCCAACAGTGTGGAGGAAAAACTCCCCTTTAACAGGAAGAAACCTCAAGCAGAACCAGGCTCAGGGAGGGGCGGGGCCATCTGCCACGACTGTTAAGGGTGCAGGGAGGGACAAAAGACATGCTGTGACAGAGAGCCAGAGATGAATAATAACTCATAATTAAATGCAGAGTGGTGTATAAACAGAAGAGAAATAAGCTAGGGATAATGTTAAAGAAAGAGTCTGTGAAGTGTTGTGGCAGTGAAGACAGTGTGAGACAGGATCATGAGTTACAAACTGGAAATCAGAGGGCTGATGTTGAATGTTGTGCATACGCTGCACAGACTGGTTGTCAGTGACAGGAGCGAGATGAACTCTAGAGTAACCCAGATGAAGTAATAGAGAGCGTGTCCAGAGGTTTTGGTGATTGAAGTAGACTTCATTGGACATGCAGGTGAAGTGAACAGAGGTGATGAGGAGGTGTTGGTTAGCTATGATATTAACAGAGAAATACAGAAGTGTTGTAAATCCATTAATATAGAGAGGTTAGTAGACCCAGTCAGGCATGGAAATTCCCATTGCTACATCCCTTTTCTTTTGCAAAGACAATGGGTTCTTCCATTTGAACTATTCATAGACTGAGAACTCAGTTTGCAACTGGAACAAAACTTAGACATGACATTTCTTTGTTGGTCACCATTTTCTTCAAAAATTAAAATTTCTTCCTTCCACTTAACTTTCTAGCTTTCTTTCCATTGTCTTTCATTATTATTATTTGTTTTATATATTTTTCTTTTGTTTCTTCTTTTCTTTTTTTTCAACAAGTCAACACATCACAAAACTATGACTCAAAACATCATCACACGTTTTTTTTTTTTTTTTTTTTGAGACTTATCAACCCCTTCACTCACAGATTACCCCTTATTTGCATACATAGTCCTTCAGATCTCCAAAAGTTGATTTGTTCATCTGGACGTAAGTGTAACACTTTTGGAGTTGTTACAGTACACTAGGACCAGTTAGGTTCGACTACTAGAGCAGTAATGAGCGTAGCATGTAATAAAGACCACAGACCAGTAAATACGTTTAAATTGCCGGCGTGTTATTTTGTGAAGACAGAGAATAGACAGTTATAGACACATTACATAAAACATTCAACATCACACATTTAAGAAAACAAGATATTTTCTTTCCCCTTTTTAGTTCAGTATGTTCTGTTAGTTCATCCTATTTATCTCAAAACCTTTTATTTGGCTTTAGAAGGATGTTATTCTCAACCTAGGTTATTGTTTTATTTATTTCAAGTTCTAAGTTCAAGTTTATCCTTTGATCTATTTGCATTAACACTGTGTTATTTTAGATCAAGTTCAGTTCTTTAGGCCCAAGATTTAATTTAATCTTGGTCTAGGTTCACCTTTAAATTTCAACCAGTTTTTATTTTGTTTTAACCCAACAAAATTATTTACATTTCCATTAACACCATTACAGCATTAAAATGTAAGGTTGACCAAAATTAATTACAAAAATAAATAAATAAATGTAAAACTAAAAAAAATTCAGCAAAAGGCTGAATAAATCCCTTAAACGAACTAATAAACAAAAGAAAGTTTTCTTTGTGTCCTTTAACTATTAATCCTGGAATTGCTCTGAATGATTATTCAGTGCTTTGAAAGTCCGCTGTTCTTTTGCAGAGGTGTATGGATTAATCCTACCAGTTTTATCAGCGAAAGAGCTCAACGTCCAGCAGGGGGCGTTTTCCTTTTTCCTGCTCGGTACAGTTCAGTGGGTCCTTGGGTGGCTCGCCATCTTGTTTCTCGCTCAACGGATCAAACTCCGATTCTAGCTCAGCATTTCCCGATCCAAACCTTAATGGCCTACCATAACAACAAAATAAAGTGCATAAACATTGGAAAATAACACACGGGTAGCCCTTAAATAACAGTAAAAGTCCATTTTTCCAGCTTATTTAGCCGTAAATGAGGTGACTCCAATATGGCGCGCTGAAACACCGTCAAAGGCCTTTGAAGTACAGCCTGTGTGTCAGTTAAGCATGAATCCACCGTTTTTAACATAAAACAACATAAATCTGCTACCTTGGCTCTCCATTTGCATGAAATGAGCAATATAATACAACAAAACATTTCTTGCATGAAATAAAATACAATTTCTGAACTCACCAAGTCCCGTTTGGTTATGTTCACAACGTCACCAAGGCAAGGACAGGTCAGAAAAACAAAAATACATTCTCCAGAGTACAAAAATGGCTTTAAGTAGATTTTTGGCTTATTTTTACTATTTTTTCACTCATTTAAGCAGCAGCTCTGCAAGGACTGTCTGCATTTCTCCCTGTCCAGCATCAAAAAGAAGGAACAACCCGACTGGGTGTGGCTATCACAGGAGTCACGCTGCAGCGTGCCCTTTCACAATAAGAGTCTCAACACATATTTTAGCCATTTTACCTGAATGAACATAAAACACCATGAATCAGCAAGTTCTGTCCCCTTTTAACATGCTTTTAAACACAAATGAAATCCTATAACATGAATTATATCATTGCTGATGTTTTTAATGAATTTTCTAACCATTATGATCTATTTATTGACTATTTATCACCTGTAATATATTTCTTATGACTGATTTTACTAACAGGCTTTTATTTGTTGACAGCTATGTTAACCAGGGTTACATAAGGTACATCTGTCACCATCTTACAATGCTGTGATTGCAGCCATTCCTCAACTCTCTGTGAGTGGTACCCATGGCCATTGATCAGTGGGTTTTGATCAATGGTTGTTGATCAATGGTCATGAGAATTTGCATAATTAGGATTAAGGAACTGACCTCCCAGCCCATTGTTCCTTCAGTGGACTGGTTTCAGTCATTATGCAAATGTGCTGTTTATAAGATTGGATACCTGCAGTCAGCTGAGACTGAAGAAGTTACTTGGATGATGAAGCTATGAAAATCTTCGTCTTACTGTGCAGGTGGGAGATGGAAGCGTTGAGGGAGAGGTGGTGCGGTCCAGGTGAGTTTGGTGGTGTGTGGCAGCTGTCCTGAGCGGTGAAGGTCCCGAGGTGGTGTAAGGGCAGGAGGGCAAGGAGATGATTCTGAAAGCAGGCGGGTTAACCAGATTTCCAAGACGAGTGGTTTAGTGTGATGGAATTTCCAGGAGTAACTAGAATACAGGATTGCAAGGTTAGTAGAGCACTTGAGATTCATAGACATGAAGCATGAGGCCTGGTTACCAACCAACCCGTTCTCACTCCCAAAGCGTAACATTTTACGCTAGGTGACAAATCGTCACCATATTACGTTTTCGGCTACCCACCACGTTCCTAAATGACGACCTCGGAAAAAGAGGAAATATGAGAACCGTCTGGACTGAACCTACACATGTTCGCTCTTTTTCTTCAAATCGCTTAGAAACACGCTATTTAACATCATTAAAGTCCTGGTTAAGGTCAGGAATAAGGTTATGGTCAGGGCTAGGGATAAGGTTAGGTTTAGGGCTGAAATACAGGGCTGGAACGTCTACTACCGCGGGAGCGTCATTGCACTGGATTCCAGCAATAACCTGCCGCGTACCATAAGAACGCCGAAGGTCTCCTTTCGCGTTCCTCAGGAACGCCGCGGGACGTGACAAAACGTCGACATGTTACGCCTCGGGAGTGAGAACGCTCTGTACCAACATAGGGTAGTTGACGAACTGGCGAAGAAGCAGTGTCAGCAAGCAGCTTAAATCTCCAACCTGATTGCCTCAATCAGCTTCAGGTGAAGGAGGCTGTAGGCCCTGCCCATGGGTGGATACCAAAGAGCTCCAGACCTTCAGTGGAATTTTACAGCCACACATCCAGACCAAGACAGTCCTTCAGATATCCAGGTCGTTGTACTACCCGTCCTGACCTGGTAGTGCTTTTTTTGTGTGTTCTCTTTGATCTGTGTCTACACAGTAATGTTCTGTCCCTCAGGCTGGGGATGTGCTGACATGTCTTTTTTGACCTCCACAGCTTGCCTCAGATGGCGCCGATTCCTTCTGAGGACTCTGCCGTTGTCTAACTCCACATCATAGGATCTGTTTCCCAAATAGTTACAATCTCTAGCCTTGGTCCATAAGGTGTGTGGTTCAAAAGGTTGGACTCACACCAAGTCCCCTGGGTTTAATGTGTCTATGTCACCATCCTGTTGTAATACTTTGTTTGTCTCTCTCTGTTTTTCATCAATGCTAATTTGTTATCAGTCACTTTGGGTTGCAACAATCTGTCTACTATTGGAAGGAGTGTCCTCGTCCTCCTGCTCAAGAGGCTCTGTGCAGGGCTGGTAGTCAAACCTTGTGTTGGGGTGTTTCTGTGGTCCAATAAAGCCAGATATGGATCTTGTCCACCCAAATTTGCCTTTGGCTTTAACAGCAGACTCTGCTTTGCCGTTGCTCTGCGGATAGCTAGGCGATGAGGTATGGTGTTGAAATTCCCATTTCCGGCTGAAGTTGGCAAACTCTGTCGAGCTGTACTGGGGCCCGTTGTCAAAAAAACAATATTTGGGATTCCCTGACGTACAAAATGAGTCTTTAGTTTTCTAATCACAGTACTCGACTGTGTATCAGGTAGATAATCTATCTCCCAAAAGTTGGAGTGATAATCAACAGTTATTAGGTAGTCCCTACCCTCAAAGTTGAATAACTCTGTCCCATCTTTGGTCCATGGTCTGGTGGTCAGCTCGTGTGGTTTTAGTGTCTCTGTCTGTTGTTTCGCATCTACAGACCGACATATGTCACATGTAGCGATGTACTTTTTGATGTGGTCGTTCATACCGTGCCAGTAGACGCAGTCTCTAGCTGTCCTGAGGCACCCTTCTATGCCGATGTGTGTTGAGTGAATTCGCTGGGTTATATCTGCCTGGAGTGCTTCTGGAATCACCACTCTCTCCCTTGAAGACCAATCCATCCTGTGTGCTCAGTTCATCCTGCAAAGATTGGAACTGGGTTATTTCAACAGGTACATCTTTCTTACAGGCTGGTCACCTGTTTTGCATTGTTTTTATCAGCGTTTGTAGTGTGTGGTCGGTTCTTGTCCCTGCTCGTATTCTGTGCATGCTTTCTGTTGAAACAGGTACATAATCTACCATGTTGACACATTCTGTCTCCAACTCTGTCTGGCTTTTGATGCTCTCTTGCAGGTAGGCCCTACTCAGTGTATCAGCGAGTAGCGTATCATGGCCTTGAACATATGTTATGCTTATGTCATATTTTTGCAGCCTTAATAACATCCTTTGAAGTCTCTTAGGTGCATGTAAATGCGGCTTTTTAATAATGTTCTCGAGTGGCCTCTTGTGGTCTGATTGCACTCTCACAAGACCACCATAGGTATATTGGTGGAATTTCCCCATCCCAAACACAATAGCTAAACATTCCTTTTCAATTTGTGCATAACCTCTTTCAGTGAGCGTCAGTGCACGACTTGCAAATGCCAATGGTTTTCCATGTTGAGTCAGAGCTGCTCCCAGTCCCTTCTTGCTGGCATCACACTGCAGTGTCAGCTCTTCTTCAGGGCTGTAATATTTCAAAACTGGGATTTGTGTTAGTTTTTCTTTCAGTCTTTTAAATGCATCTTCCTGCACGTCTGTCCACTCCCATAGGCTGTCTCTGTGTGTTAGTTGTCTGAGAGGCTCACAGTCACCTGACAGATGCTTGTAGAACTTTGATAAAGGGAAAAGTCTCAGGTTTCTGTCATGATCCATTTCTGCTAACTCAGTTGTCTCTCCTTTCCCAGTGATCAGGATGTCATCAGCAATGATGTATGTGCCTGGCAGGTTCTTTAACGCTTGCATCAGTTTGCGCTGAAAGACCTCTGGCGCTGGGTTAATCCCCATTCGCATTCTCAGCCAACGAAAGCGACCAAATGGTGAATGTCGTGAGATGGCTTGACGCCTCTGTAAGCTTCACATGCCAAAAGCCATGTTTCAGATCACAGAATGTGAAAACTTTAGCTTTTGACACATCCGGCAAGATGTCATCTATTGTTGGTAATGGGAAATAACTACGCTTCAAAGCTTTGTTGAGCGGTCTCGGGTCAATACATATCCTGGGTTTGCCATTTGGCTTCTGCACTGTCACCATCCCACTGATCCAATCAGTACAAAATTCCACTGGTGCTATTATTTGTCTGTCTGCAAGACTCATCAGTTCCTCTTTCAGTGGTTTCATCATCGACACTGGGACTCTGCAGTGGAAAGGTGAGCAAAAATTGGAGCTCATGAAGGTGGATATACCGGGGGTATACCAGCACAGTCAGATGTCCAGAGCACTCTGAAACAGGTTATCATCAAGGAGGTCTCTGCCCGTTGCTGCATTCATCTTTCCCTCAACCCTTACTGGTCTCCCAGGTCTAGCTGTCACCACCTGTTGGAATGGTATTGGTCATGACTGATACAAGTTCAATCTTTGCTTCATCAAACCACAGAAATTTGTTTCTGAAGAGTTGCTCTTCTGTTCTTTCTTATCACACTGATGCATACGCATTATGGTCAGAGGTTTTTTCTGCCATAGATTAAAATGTAGAAATCACTCTAGTACCAAAGGACCATGCACTGTTTTGCACTGCACCTGCAATGCATTTATTTTTTCTTTTAATATGTCAGCAGGCTGTACTGTGAGATTATTGGGGTAGTGTGCAGAACTTTATTCTTCAGAAATATTTGAGATTTAAATACAAATTGTGCAAATGTAGCCCAGTGAAATCCATTGATCATTTCAGTTTTCCTCTATCAGTCATGTGTTTATGTGCAGGACAAGTTTTTTTTCAGCCCTGCTCTGAATAGTGTACAGGCCAGTATATTACACAGCACTGTATACATAGTAAATGTGCATGTACATATACTAATGGATTTGCTGTTGTGTCATCAGATGGTCAGTCATCAGTCTCTGGACGACATATTGTATATGTATGTGAATAAGTGTGTGTGTGTGTGTGTGTGTGTGTGTGTGTGTGTGTGTGTGTGTGTGTGTGTGTGTGTGTGTGTGTGTGTGTGTGTGTGGCTTGGATGCAGCCAAAGGCTCAGTTGACCTTGAGGAGCGCTATTCATCACAGTGGGAAAAGGGAACCAAGCAGAGACAAAGCCTTATTGGATGAAAATACCCTTACAGTCGGAAATAGCTGAAAGTGCTGATGCCAGAACTCCACTGTAGTTTTTCACAGCATCTGCAGTTTGGGCTACTCATTGGCTCAAGCCTCAGACTCCTCTGTCCTCATTCAGTATGAACTTTGTTGGGTTCATGCTGGGTAATGTTACTACAGTGAGAAATGTAATCACAACTGCTTAAAGCAGCATTACTGTAGTTAGCGTTTATAAATGTCCCCACAAGCAGTGCTGGGCTAAAGGCAAGCCTCAATGATAAATGATTCAGCCTCAAGTGGAAGGACTAATGTTGCTGTCTCAGTTAAGAGTTCTTGTCAGGAAGAAGTAATAAGTGAATGTTACTATTCTTCCACTCAAGGAGCAAATCTAGTCCTGCTATACACAGATGTCTTCAATTTCATTTTTACAATAAAACCAAAAATAATAAGGGACACGTTCTTTTGAACAAGATGCCAAAATGCAGTTATTTACTTTGAATCCAGTTTACCGGCTCAATGTGTTTTTATGACACAGATCCATTCTTGGTCATTTCAGGTTGTTTCAGCATTTTCAAAATGAAAAAAATGGAAATTTCCTTTAACATATTTGTACTAAATTGCACTTTTGCTTCAAGGAAATCTTCCCAGCAAAGTATGAGGAAATTAAGCACAAAAAAAAGCTAAATGACCTCCACACTCCACACGATTGTGTATTTGGACATTTGCACTCAGGCATGAATTGGAGCTTTTTATGAGTTCACTGTGCATTGTCTGATGATGTCTAAACGATTCTGTGGAACAAGTTGAACAGTACTCTTTTTGTTTATAAGTCTGGTTATCCACTTTTTAATAAGAAAAAGGCAGAAATCCAGGTATTGGTCAAATTCTCATTTATTTTGCTTATGCAGAAGATTATATTGAATATCTCTTTGACTCTTCCTCCTCCAAAATGATTTTTCTGTTGTTTTGGCCAATTCCACAGAACCTGGAAACAGAGCCAAGCTCCAAGCCAAAAGAGCCAACTATTAGTCCGTGCAAAACTGCACATGTTCTGTAGAGTATAAACCAGCTGTATGTACCATCATGCTATTATCACAGTACAAATGTAGCACATGATCATCACACAGAAAAACTGCTACCAATTTTCTTGTCATGAGGTGGCTGCATGATGAGGACTATTCCTGATATGAAGAAATGTGTAAAGGAAAGTGGAGAAGTCAAAACACTCTTTATGCTGAGAATGATAGTCCATAGTATGACTATCATTCTCAGACCCAGAGTTGCATTGTAGTTTCCACAAGAGCTTTATGTGAGAATGGTTTCCGCATATCTACCACATAGCATCCTAACTAACTTCTTCTGCTGCTGCCGCAGAACTAAAATTCTCTGATGCTGTCAGTTTACTTTGAGCTCTGGTGAATCATTTCTACATTTGAGGTTAGGTCAAAAACTTTTTATGACAGATGGTCTAATAAAGGTATTTAACAGTGTACTGTGTACATTAGGGGTGCAACGATACACAAAATTCACGGTTCGGTTCGATACTTTGCTGTCACGGTTCGATATTTTTTCTATACAAAAAAATGTTCATGCCTTTTTAATTTGTCATTTATTAAAATTATAAATATATATTTTAACTCAAAAGTACAGTTTTTAAATGTAATGTTGCTGAAACAACAAAATAATAAAAAATAAATAAATCTATCTGATCGAGAAATCACTCATCTTTGGAAAAGAGAGTTTATTACAGAGAAATGGCTCTTTCAAAACAAAAGCTATACTATGCGCTTCTTCTGGGCTATATTCTCAGCAGCATATTAAACATATCAGGTCGCCATAAGGAGAATCATGTGCTAACGGCTGTAAATGACTCGGGTAAAGTTTGTAGCATGCATGCTTGTTGTTTTTGTCTGCTTCCACTTGTCTTTGCACTAGGATGATGTCGGCGTAAACGTGCAGTCATATTTGTGTCACGGTTCTGGGTTCGTTGGACCCAGTATTTTGAGTTTATTATGTTTTGGTTTAATTTTGCATCATGGATTGTTTTCTTGTTCTCTTGTTGTGGTTGTGATGATTATTATTAGAGTTTCATGTTTCTGTTGTCCATGTTTTAGGAATTGTGGTTTCAGGTATAGTTCAGTTCCATGTGTCGCATCTCTGAGTTGTGATTCATGTGTCCTGTTTTATTGTGAAAGTCTTTGTCTTATGTTAGTGTGTGCAGCTTTGTTCCCCCTGTCTCGTTAGCCCTGATCTCTCCCATCTGTTTCTCCCTCCTGTTGCCGATTCCCTCGTTACTACCCTGTGTATATAAGCCCTGTGTTTTCCCATGCTCGGTGTCGTGTCGTACCCTCAGATTATGCCTGTGTGTTTTTGGTTTCTGCGTTCACGGCATGTTTAGTTTTCATGTCAGCAATAAAGCCGAGGTTTTGAATTACAATTCTGTGTTCGAGTCCTGCGCTTGGATCCTCCTCTCCACCTGCCCGCACACAGAGCCCTGACAATTTGTTGTTGTTAAAGTTCGTTCGATTTGGGTAAGAGAAGAAAGCAGGCTGAGTCCGGGGTAGGTGTCAAAAATAGTGATCTTTATTTTACACACTTTGCGCAGTTAGTGTGGGAAGACAATTTGCAATACAATCCTTCCGTGAATGGACCGTCCCGTATCCTTATATTGCCATGATGACATCACAGTTAGATCTTTACTGGAAATGATAACAATTGCCCACCTCTCAAAAAGTTCTCCTTATATGGACATCAACTGCTACTTTTAGAGAAAAACAAGTGTGTATTATATTGTGCATTTTGTGAAAGTATATCTATCAGAAAAACTGTCCTCAGACAACCTTCCTATTCTTACTAAGTGTGTGTGTGAACGTGCGTGTCTTACATAAGTGTGTGCACGTTGTTACAGGCCTGAGTACGTGCAGAACTGCCTGTACACAGGGCTTGGTCCAAAAGGACCCACCAGTCCGAGCGGTTAACTGCTTAAGCAAATAGAAAGAATCATACAGAACAACAATAGACTGACTAGAGTACTGATAATCTGTGTGCATTAATATTTGCTCAAATATCTCCTGGGCACATTGTGTTCCCACTAGTGCTGTCAGCGTTAATCTCTTTAAAATGACATTAACGCCGCAAATCTCCGTTAACGAGTTACCGTGGTCACCCCGTGCGTGGGGCTGGACGGCGTCAACACGTTAGTGAGCTAACTGCGCTAACACACTAGTTCCCACCAATGTAACTGAGCATTGCGTGGCACATCCAACATACTGTTTTACTTTTGTCCATGACGTGCTTACCTTCAGGGTCACACTTCACATGAAGACCAAAATAGTTCCAAACGCCAAAACTGAATGAGGGTGGGGGAGGTTCAATTTCGGCTAGCGTTGAGGCAGTTGTCATGTTGCAAGGGGCTTAACTTCTGTCTTGCTAGCTTGCGCTGCACTCAGTGGATCTGCGCTCGACAGTGCAGCCTAGGCAGAGTAGTCGAACGCAGATCCACTGAGCTCTTAACACAGACAGCATCATCAGAAGGAAAGTTGATAAAATAAATAAAAATTTTTGTATTGTTTGATACATATGCGTACCGAACCGAAAGCACTGTATCGAACGGTTCAATATCGATACGAGTATCGTTGCATCCATAGTATAGATGTAACATATTTGTGTTCAGTGAAGTGCTCAGAGACTACGTCCCAAATATTTGCAAAATTATTTTCTGCACATTATTCCAGTTAGATCGAATGTGTATGTGTCTTGCCCAGTAGGTGTACAGAGGTCAGCCAACGTGGGTGAGGGAACTCACCCAGTATTAACTCCCTCGAAATCGTCCAGGTGTCTCCCCTACTTCTTAATGGTATCTTCCCTACTGATCATGGAACTTGTAATTTTTGGGCTTAACTTTAGAGGCCTGGACCGCCCCAAGGGAAGGTCGTTTTAATAGTCTAGGAAACCTGTAAGAGCTATTTGCACTAATCAAGACTCAGACTTTTACCTCTACTGAGCTAAAAAGTCAATGTCCACCATTTAGACTTTAATTGCAGGAAAGCAGCTGGGCATTCAGTGGAAGTATGCTGTTAATGAAAACCTCTGAATTAACCATGTAACAAGGCACAAATGAGCAGATGAAAAGCCAAAAATACAAAAACCAATTTGCAGGTTCAACGGTCGGGCTGTAGTTTTCCCTCCAGAGTCTCTGCTGGAATTTCCAACTGCGAACCTCTTAGTTTAATCTCCTGGACTCCTCATCTGGCAGGAGACAAGAGGGAAGAACCATTTCTCCCTGCTCTCCCATTGGACATGATATCCTCGATATCTAACCTCACCCATGGGGACATCCAATCACATTCTTAACATCTAGCTTTCCTCCAGACACACACAACACTGCCACGGTGTGCCCTCAAAGCTCAAACATTAGGACAGTCATTTTTACCACTCATTACTACTACGACTCTACTACTGCATTTTTACTACTATTACATTTCTCATTTTTTTATATTGATGCCCTCAGGAGTCTCAACACAGTCCTGTGCAGTGCAATGCTGAGTGTGCAGGCAAAGCTCAAACTAAAATATTTTTGTCCTGGTGGGTTACTGGTAGTTGGTTCACTACCCGTACTCTTTGAACACAGAGCAAACCTTGATTTAGCCTTCTGTGGGAAATCATCGTAACTTAAACTCCTTTTAACCCTGTACGGTAACCTGATGTACACATCCTCTAACTACACGTCGGGTCGATGCAGCCTGTAAAGATTTAATTGGTGTCACTTTGGATGTAGATTTCCCACAGAAGTCTAAATCAAGTTTAACCTGACATGCACCTCCAAGAAATGTAACCACACGTCAGGGCGATGCAGCTAGCAAAGACTTGAATGACATGGAAGGTTCATTCATTTGGACTGGACCAGAGCTTCATAGCTTCGTATCTCTCAGTTGCTCTCAGTGAGTGCTGGTAGCAAACCCACCAGGTGTGACTAACAATCTCAAAGTAAAGATTTTCCATTCCCCATACAGTTTAGAGAAAAGAAAGAAAAACATATTTGAACTGTTTCTTTTTCTTCTGTGAAAAGAAACTGAAAGCTTTAATCTTTAATGTTTGATATTGTTCTTGTTTCTATAGAAATTGAGAGCTGATAATTGTTCAGACTCATGGTTTTATATTTGAAAGAAAATGTAGAGCAATATTTCAGATGAATTGTTATTAATTGTCCAATTTTCATGCCCACTTGAAAGTGTGTCTGGCCTGCCTCGATACTGAAGCAACGGTTAGAGCACTTAAAGAGAGCTTGAGTTTAATTGGCGTAAGATTGAAGTGGAGACTGCTATTAGAATTCATCAGCTCGAGTTGGTCTCCTCTGACAGAACAGGTGTAAGCAGAAAAACAGGCGCAGCAGCAACCCTTTGGGACTCTAACAACAACAAACATGCACTGTGCTGGTGTTAAAGGTGTTTGTGTTGCAACTTCTCAGTTGTAGTAGCTCCACCCACCTGTTTGTGTGGACTAGTGAATATCAACATGGCTTGGACAGTGTGGGAGCACTGTGATGAAGATGGGAGCAGTACTGCTACTAAAAGGAGCAGATGGGTCTCCTTTCTGTCTTTCTGTCTCTGCCAAGTGTAAATGCCATCAGAGTTATAGTGTATACTGACCATAAGCCCTTGGTGTTCACGAATCACATGTACAATCACATCCAGAGGTTGATGCGCTGGGCCTTGTTAGCTCAAGACTACAATCCTGACATCAGACACAGGAAGGATATCGATAACATAACGGCTCATTGTCCTGAGTGACGCTGTTCAGGTGGACTGAATGTATCTGTAATTTTTTGTGCTGGGTTTACCTTCATGGGGGAGGGGGTTATGTTCACTGACCTTTTTCCCTCTTCCTGGAAGAGAGCTGGTCTCCTTCCCTCCCTCTCTGTTCCTGATGACCACACCAGTTAGTCACAGTTTAACAGCATCAAGATCGCTTGTGGAAAGTGGAGCAGGAGCACTTGCTCCCCTTTAGGCTACTGAGTGCTGGGAGGTGTGTGTCTGCTGTGTTAGTGCTGTTTTGCTTTGATTATTATTGGAAGATACAGGTGGCACCTTTGTGGGTCCTAGTTGGTTTTGCTGTTTGGTTAAATTACTTAGTGAGCAGCCCCAAAAAGTTGATTCTGTTCTCGATGTAGCGTTTTCAGTGGGAGAAACGTTTCGTCACTAACCGTAACCCTAACCCTATCTGGGTAATTGAGCATGCATTAAGACCTACTTAGTGAGAAACTTGGGGTTAGCTGTCATTTTTATTTAGGAAAATAAACTCTTCTCCTGCTTTGTGGAAGGGCCAGGGAGAAATGGCAAATCACGACAACACCACCTGAAGGTACTGTAGGTTAAAGACCCTATAATATTAGAGTGCTTGTTCATAGGATTCATCGAATGTGATTACTGGGGTTTCTTTCTGACCACAGGAGGATGAAAAACACCTGGCAGAACCAGGTTCAGGGAGGGACAGCCATCTGCTATGACCGGTGAGAGAGAGGAGAGGACAAAAGGCAACCTATGAGAGAAAGTTCCAGAGTTTATTAATTGTTTATACTTGGATTGGTGACAGAGATATGGGGTGAAAAGATATGAGTCAAGACAAAACACTCATGGGAATCCCCAAGCAGCCTAGGTCTACTGCAATGTAACTATGGGAGGATTCAGGGTCACCTGATCCAGCCCTAATTAAATGCTTTATCAGAAAGGACAATTTTAAGCCTAATCTTAAAAGTAGAGAGGGTGCCTGTCTCCAAACTAGGAGCTGGTTTCACAGAAAAGCTGTCTGAAGCTGAAGGTTGCAGGCTCTGCCACCCGTTTTACTTTTGAATGTCTTAGAAGCCAGAAGTCTGACAGGGAAGTGCTCTATTGGGGTGATATGGTACTATGAGGTCTTTAAGGTAAGCTATGGCCTGATTATTCAAATTATATGTGAGAAGAAGGATTTTAAATTCAATTCTGAATTTAACAGAGAGCTAGTGAAGAGAAGCCAATACTGTTTCTTGTCCCTGTCAGTACTCTGGCTGCAGTGTTCTAATTCAACTGAATGAAATGGTACTGGAGGGAATGGTAAAGGCAGCGAGAGTAAATAATAGGATACACAGATATAGGGCCAAAGACCCCTTCTTGACGCTATCACAAACAAGAAACAAGAAAGGGCTTAAAGCAGATCCCTGATGTGGTCCCACCCCCACCTTGTCACTGTCACTTCTACCACACACCTCGCCACTGTCTTACTGTCTCCGTACATGTCCAGCACCACTGGCACATATTAATCTGTCACCCCTGACTACATCATGTAGTTCCATAGTTCATCATGATATGCCTGTTTCACAAGGTAATGCTCTAGGTCATAGGTGTCGAACTCCAGGCCTCGAGGGCCGGAGTCCTGCAGGTGTGCTTGATCCAACACAGCTAATTTAAATGGCTAAATGACTTCCTCAACATGTCTTGAAGTTCTCCAGAGTTCTGGAGAACTTTATTACCAGTTCTCCTGGTAATGAACTAATCATCTGATTCAGTTGTGTTGACCCAGGGTGAGATCTGAAACATGCAGGACACCAGCCCTCGAGGCCTGGAGTTCGACACCCCTGCTCTAGCTAATGACATGTTTTCTTGGCCCAAAAGGCATCGGCTCACCACTTCTTTGCTTTGTGGCAGTGTCTGGACCCTGTTGACTCCTGGCTTTTACCCATTGGTGGCTCGGGTCAAGTGGTTCCACTTCCTCACCGCTACCCTCTCCACCTACACCGGCAAGGAACAAATCTCCAGAACTCGTGGACTCTGGTGCATGCTCCCATGCTGTTAAACTACTGTTTCTAGTTAACAGCAGAGCAGGACCAAAGTGACCTCACAGCTCTCCATGCCATATGAAAGAGCTACCTTCAATTTAATTCTACTTGCCAAACTGTTCTGGACTCTATCAGGCAACCAAACCTAGATCAGAGCCTTGGTTAAATGACAACACCTGGGCTATTTGACAGGAGTGCAGGAGGGCTGACCTGTGGTAGAAAAATGACAGGTTGCATTTTTTTTGAAATGTTGAGAAAAAGTCAGTTCTTATGTCTTTGTTTTTGAATGAAGTATTTTTAAATGCAAGTATTGACTTTTGGAGGGGGGTTGTCTCCTCTTCATCTCACCTGAAAAGTGATGTTTAGCATAATATACAGTGCTATATATTACTAGTAAACAAAGAAAGCTTTCAGAAATATAAATGATTGTTTACTGGCTCCAAATGTATTCTGCAGCAGGACAACGACCCCAAACACAGCCAAAGTCATGAAGAACTGTCACGGTGTACAAGGTGGACTCACGCGCTGGACTCCGGGGATTGATGCACACAAGAGAATTTATTAATGTACAGGGTGGGCCATTTTTATGGATACAGCGTAATAACATGGGAATGGTTGGTGATATTAAAGTCCTGTTTGTGGCACATTAGTATATGTGAGGGGCAAACTAGTCAAGATGGGTGGTGACCATGGTGGCCATTTAGAAGTCGGCCATCTTGGATACAACTTTTGTTTTTTCAATAGGAAGAGGACCATGTGACACATCAAACTTATTGGTAATGTCACAAGAAAAACAATGGTGTGCTTGGTTTCAACGTAACTTTATTCATTCATGAGTTATTTACAAGTTTCTGACCACTTATAAAATGTGTTCAATATGCTGCCCATTGTGTTGGATTGTCAATGCAACCCTCTTCTCCCACTCTTCACACACTGATAGCAACACCGCAGGAGAAATGCCAGCACAGGCATCCGGTATCCGTAGTTTCAGGTGCTGCACATCTCGTATCTTCACACCATAGACAATTGCCTTCAGATGACCCCAAAGATAAAAGTCTAAGGGGGTCAGATCGGGAGACCTTGGGGGCCATTCAACTGGCCCACGACGACCAATCCACTTTCAAATTTCAAATATCCAGTGGCCTTGAGGTTTCCAGTGATGAAGAATGGACCCACTATCGTTGTTCCCCATATACCACACCAAACCATCACTTTTGTTGGTCCAACAGTCTTGGAGGGATCCATCCAATGTGGGTTAGTGTCAGACCAATAGCGGTGGTTTTGTTTGTTAACTTCACCATTCACATAAAAGTTTGCCTCATCACTGAACAAAATCTTCTGCGTGAACTGAGGGTCCTGTTCCAAGTTTTGTTTTGCTCATTCTGCAGATTCTGTGCGCCGATCTGGGTCATCCTCGTTACGATGCTGCAGCAGCTGGAGTTTGTAAGGGTGCCATTTGTGAGTAGCTAAAATACAACAGGGGACCTTGACACTCATGGTTTATTTATAGTTTAACAGCTACATTATCCTTTGATTTTAAGGACAGAAACACTGTGACGTTACCTGTCAGGAGTATATACAGTTCAGTCATTTAAATCCTATAAAATAAAAGTAAAGATCCAAGAGAAAAACTCTTCATAGACGTATCATGGTATGAGACATTCTTTATAAACAGTCACTACTACAAGCATTGGGATAATATTCATGTTGCAAACCTCTTTTGTCACTTGCTTGCTGTAAGAATGTAAAAAATAGTTGATCAGACATAATATTTATCTTTATTTGGAAAAGTGTAGACATTTCAGTTGTAAGACTGACACAAACGGTCTTTGACTTAACCCTTGAAAGTGTCAGGACGAACTGTGCCATTGGCCACCTTGTGAGGTCACATGTGTCCTAATCAAGGAGGTCTAATGAGCAGCCTTCTCTTACATGAAGCTGCTGGAAGACTTTTTAGAGCGGAATGTTAACTAGTGTCAGGATGACCTCATTAGATCTGAGTGACCTTTAAAATCAGTTCATATGTGAGCACTGTGGGCAGAAAGTACTGGTTAGGGGGGTTGGTAAGTTTTCTCCACTTTGGCATGAAGAGGCTACGTGAGGATCACATTTTTCCTTCTTGCTTTCATAATCCTGCTGGTTTATCCAGTTTTTCATCACTTTTGTTTGACTGTTTTCTCCAAAATTTATTGCTGAGTTGATCCTGTGAGCTGCTGAAAGAGCTCAGGGACAAAAAATGGGGGGATGAAAATCCTAGATGATCTCACCTGGTAACTGATCCTTATTGTTACTGAAGATGCCTACACACATATTTGACTTATTAAAGTAGCATCCAGTAAAAGTTGATAGGACCTTAAGACTTAAAAATAAGAGAACTGGGGTCACGTATCGAATGAGGCCATTAAATGTTTTGTTTTATAGACGGGCAATTAGAGGCAATCTATCTGCTAATAGGAATAAAAACTAAAGAGCAGTGATCATTTTGTAACACTCCTCTATCGGTTTTTAAGGTGTTTCATGGTCACAGTGTTCAAATATATTTCCCTGACAAGCGTGGGAACATTCAAAGGGAAGTGAACAGGCTTTCCAGGGAAGAAGCATTGTTATAGAAAAGACTAAAAAGCGAACATTTCAGAAGAAATTTTAAGTGTGCCTATGCCGCTGCCAATGAGTGTAGTTTGCCATTCATACGGCTAGAAAAAAAAAATCCAAATAAGGGTAGACAGGCCGTACTACTGCTGGCATACCACTAGAGTGAGCCAACACACCACAAATTAAGTTTCACTTTCGTTTCAAGTTAAGTTTCACTTTCCTTCCCATTCATTTCAATGGGCAAAAACTAGCATTAAAATATTCATATTTAAAAAACTATAGAAGTAATAAACACCAAAAGTCATAGCACACCATTCCAGCTCCAGCCGCACAAAATGATATAACATATGTGAACCTTGTCTCAAAACTGTGGGGCGAGTTACGCGGCGAAATTTCAGGCAAATTTGCACTAAAATCTAAATATTTAAAAAACTATAAAAGTTATAAACACCAAAAGTCATAGCATACTAGTCCAGACCCAGCCGCACAAAATGATATAACATATGTAACCCTTGTGTCAAAACTCTGCGGCATATAAGCGCGGGAAAATTTTCACTAAAATATTAATATTGTAAAAACTATAAAACTCATGAACACCAAAAGTCATACCACACCATTCCAGATCCAGCCGCACAAAATGATATAACATATATGAACCTTGTCTCAAAACTGTGGGGCGAGTTACGCTGCAAATTTTCAGGCGGAAACTGAAGAATAATAATAATATGAAGAATAATAAATCCGAGAAATAGTAATAAGTGTGCCTCTTGGCATAGGCACACTTAATAATCAAACACAAATGGCCTTATTTCTGTAAGTTTAGAAGGTGAGATGGATGATGCATTCCTTTACTTTTAATACAGCCAAAGCCATGCTGTATGTTCCTCTTAAACTCTGCTAGCGCATTAAAATTGATAATAGCACATGCATACTGTCTTAACAGCAGGTGGTCACTTATTTAATCAAAACATAATGTTGACTTTTTCTTTTCACATTTTTAGTGATTTATTGGTTTTCAGACACTGTTTGGTTAGTTTCATGTAACAGTTTGGGTAAAAGACAATTATTCACAGGCAAAGCATGTGTTGGAAATCTGTGGAGGCAAACTACTCCCGCTACCATATTCACCAGTCTTTTATGGGATTAGAACGATGCCACCTTAAAACAAAACTGAAAAAAATATTGAAAGTGAAACAAATGCACTGAAAAATCTTGTATTGAAAGTGAAAAAAATATTGATAGTGAAAAACGATTAATTGAAACTGTACATTTTTTGTTTTCGCTTACAATTTTTTTTTTCCAGTTTCATCCATTTTTCAGTTTCAATCCACTTTTTTCAGTTTCAATCTGCTGGCACTGTTTTGGCCTCCGGGGTTGAGCTGGAGGGGCGGGGATTCCGACCCGCACGTATTTGCATAGATTATAGTGCTGACCAATGACTGTAGAAAACATGGATGACGCGGCTGCGGTCACGGACAAACTTGCATGTGTCTGCTCAGGAATGGCAGATGCTGAGAGGTCCAGCGTTTACATTACCAATTAGTGATGGTAAATTTGATTCTTTTTACTGAATCGAGTTTAATGAGTCACTCACCAAAGTGAATCGGATTTTTTAAGTCATTTGATTCACTGAGTCAGTCGACCAGAGAGTGCAAAAAATGTACATTTTCACTCAAACTTAATTTGTTTCTCTTTTCATGTAAATCCCACTGCTAAGATGAATGATTCTAAAAATAAAAAAAACTATTTTATAGTGCAAAAAACAGCAAAAACATTTCTAAAATTAACCAATTTCCTGTCAGAATTGCTTAATAAACATTCATTTTGTTTATTTTTATTTTATTGGTATTTTCCTTAAATGTTGTAAATATATATTTTCTCATCTAAATGTCCACTGAAATGTGAGCCAGGGGGCGGTAGTGCGCCTTAACATTGGTTGCCAACCAAATGGTAAATGGCCTGCATTTGTATAGCGCTTTTCTAGTCCATAGGACCCCAAAGCGCTTTTCAGTCATTCACCCATTCACACACACATTCACACACTGGCGATGGCAAGCTACATTGTAGCCACAGCTGCCCTGGGGCGCACTGACAGAGGCGAGGCTGCCGGACACAGGCGCCACCGGGCCCTCTGACCACCACCAGTAGGCAAACATGGGGTTAGTATCTTGCCCAAGGATATTTGGCACGCAGCCAGGATGCAGCCTGGGATCGAACCACCAACCTTCTGATTAGTGGCTGACCTGCTCTGCCACCTGAGCTACAGCCACCCAAGAAGAAGAAGAAGCTGTGAGCCAGGAGGGAGGTGGTGAGTGAGGCTGTGTCCCAATTCAGGGTCTGCACGCTTGAAGTACGCGCACTATGCGTACTATGTATGGTGCGTACTATAAGTACGAGAAGTGCTGAAGTGAGAGGCTTGTGAAATGGGACGGTATACGCTTCGTCGCGCTGTTCAGGTTGCCTAGCAACCATGATATTAACCGCGAGACACGTTACATACAGCTTTGTTTGACAGAAATGAAGGAGGAAAATGTTTTGTTGGTCATTCATTTTTGTCATGACATCACTTTGATTAGTTGAGTATCTGAGGCTGAGACCACGGGACTGTAAAACATGATAGTTGGGCTTCATTTCTGTGCTGAACAGTCATTCAAGGTTAGTTAGTAAATAACAATTAGCTCATGTTGTTCATGAGACTAAAGTCATGTCACTGTGGCAATGTAAATATAATATGGCCAATATTATAGTATTGTCAAATCAAATCAAATCAAATCACTTTTATTGTCACATCACATGTGCAGGTACATTGGTACAGCACATGCGAGTGAAATTCTTGTGTGCGAGCTTCACAAGCAACAGAGTTGTGCAAAATACAATAACATAAATAGGCAAAATATACGAATGGCTAAATCTGAAACTAATAAAAATATGTACAATATATAATAGTATATGCAAAAAAAAAAATTTTCTGGATGTGTATACTAAATGTTTTTCTACGTGTGTGTGTGTGTGTGTGTGTGTGTGTGTGTGTGTGTGTGTGTGTACACATATTTTACAAATTAAATAGAGTCAATAAATAAAATATATAAAAATATACAGAGTTGAGACATGTGCAAAACAGTGGCATTACTGTACAGTATGGAGTGCATAATGTTGCAGTTCCAGTAGTGAAGGTGAGGTGTCTATGACGTGTTCAGCAGTCTGATGGCCTGATGGAAGAAGCTGTCTCTCAGTCTGCTGGTACGGGACCGGATGCTGCAGAACCTCCTTCCTGAGGGAAGTAGTCTGAACAGTTTATGGCTGGGGTGACTGGAGTCCTTGATGATCCTCCCCGCTTTCCTCAGGCACCGCTTCCTGTAGATGTCTTGGAGGGAGGGAAGCTCACCTCCAATTATCCGTTCAGAGCACCGCACTACTCGCTGGAGAGCTTTGCAGTTGTAGGCGGTGCTGTTGCCATACCAGGTGGTGATGCATCCAGTGAGGATGCTCTCAATGGCACAGTGATAGAAGGTCCTGAGGATGCGAGGGCTCATGCCGAATCTTTTCAGTCTCCTGAGAAAGAAGAGGCGCTGCTGCGCCTTCTTCACTGTTTTGTTTATGTGTACTGACCACGTAAGATCCTCAGTCAGATGTACACCAAGGAACCGGAAGCTGCTCACTCTCTCCACAGCAGCGCCGTTGATGGTGATGGGGGTGTGTACTTCTCTGCACCTCCGGAAGTCCACTATCAACTCCTTTGTCTTTGCGACATTGAGGGTGAGATGGTTGTCTTGACACCAGTGGGTCAGGGCGCTGACCTCCTCCCTGTAAGCCGTCTCATCACCGTTGGTGATAAGACCCACCACTATATTGTCAGATTATTATGATATATATAAAAACACCCAGCACGCCCCTGCGGGCGGTTTATCCTTCAAGCTCGGGTCCTCTACCAGAGGCCTGGGAGCTTGAGGGTCCTGCGCAGTATCTTAGCTGTTCCCAGGACTGCGCTCTTCTGGACAGAGATTTCCGATGTTGTTCACGGGATCTGCTGGAGCCACTCGCCTAGCTTGGGAGTCACCGCACCTAGTGCTCTGATTACCACGGGGACCACCGTTACCTTCACCCTCCACATCCTCTCGAGCTCTTCTCTGAGCCCTTGGTATTTCTCCAGCTTCTCGTGTTCCTTCTTCCTGATGTTGCTGTCATTCGGAACCACTACATCGATCACTACGGCCGTCTTCTTCTGTTTGTCTACCACCACTATGTCCGGTTGGTTAGCCACCACCATTTTGTCCGTCTGTATCTGGAAGTCCCACAGGATCTTAGCTCGGTCATTCTCCACCACCCTTGGGGGCATCTCCCATTTTGACCTCGGGACTTCCAAATTATACTCGGCACAGATGTTCCTGTACACTATGCCGGCCACTTGGTTATGGCGTTCCATGTATGCCTTGCCTGCTAGCATCTTGCACCCTGCTGTTATGTGCTGGATTGTCTCTGGGGCATCTTTACACAGCCTGCACCTGGGGTCTTGTCTGGTGTGATAGACCCCAGCCTCTATGGATCTTGTGCTCAGAGCTTGTTCTTGTGCTGCCATGATTAGTGCCTCTGTGCTGTCTTTCAGTCCAGCTTTGTCCAGCCACTGGTAGGATTTCTGGATATCAGCCACCTCCTCTATCTGCCGGTGGTACATACCGTGCAGGGGCCTGTCCTTCCATGATGGTTCCTCGTCTCCCTCCTCTTTCTTGGGTTTCTGCTGCCTGAGGTATTCACTGAGCACTCGGTCAGTTGGGGCCATCTTCCCAATGTATTCTTGGATGTTCGTTGTGTCATCCTGGACTGTGGTGCTGACACTCACCAGTCCCCGGCCCCCTTCCTTCTGCTTAGCGTACAGCCTCAGGGTGCTGGACTTGGGGTGAAACCCTCCATGCATGGTAATATATATATATATATATATATATATATATATATATATATATATATATATATATATATATATATATATATATATATATATATATTAGGGCTGGGCGATATGGCCTAAAATCAATATCACAATAAATTGAGCAGTTAACCTCGATAACGATAAATGGATGATAACCACCCCAAGTGCCAAAAAAACAAATGTTTTTTTTTTTCATTTGATGGGGCTGTGGCAGGCAGCATAGTTCCTCCAGTTATTTTGATAATATTATTCCCCCTAGACCTATTCATTGCAATTATATTATTACCACTTTAAAGGACTGTAAAATGTCACTGAAAATAAATGAAGACAATAGCAGTAAGTACTTTTAGTGGTTAAGATTTATTAACTGAACAAAATAAAAAGTGTAGGATACAATATGTAACCATGCTCTCTAAAAAATGTGTATCCCTTGTAAACAAAATAGTTTAATAATAAATATGTTTCACATTGGCTATTCACAAAGTAAACAATGATTGTGCAAATGTAATGCCATCATGGACAAAGGCCTATCTCTGCTAAGGCCTTGAGGTACTATAACTTGTAAACAAATAATGTCACAAACACAAATGTCAATTGAACACAGAAAAAACTATAATAAATACTAAGCACTGCCATGTGACTAATGAAAACTATAAACTCTTAAACAAAAACGTGTGCTGCAGGTGGTGGAAGAGGTTGGTTGTGTTACCTTGACTTGACGCAACAGTCTTTTTGCAGAGTTTACATTTAACAATTTTTTGATCAATATCATCCTTGTTGAATCCAAAATGTTGCCAAACGATTGATGATGCATTTTTTTTGTTAACAAGCGTCTCCTCTTCCTCCTCCACCAGCTCTACCTCCGTCGCTGCTGCTTCAACATTTAAATCGTCCTCCATTTGTTCACCCGTGTCTCGTCTTGTTATGCTGGGCTTACACTGTGCGATTTTTGGCCCATTTTGAGCCGATTTTTGAGTCGTGCGACCGTTTTGGAAATCGGCCCGATTTTGGCCTTCATCATGCGTCATGCATCGTGTAGTATACGTGGGGTAACGAGAAGCGATTGACACCTCACGACGAGCTCCCGATCATCAATCGCTTGGTCGTGAGGATTTCAAACACTCGCGACCGTCGTGAGGGTGTCACCGCAGTTTGTCACACTGCGCACGCGCAAACACAAATGTCAGCGAAAAAGACGGCGCAGCACGGCAGTGCAGCGTGTGATCTGGACACAAGCGATGGAGGCACAACTTGTAGAACTATTCCAGGCTTATCCGAGCCTTTTCGATGTGGCCTCACAAAATTATCACAACCACAACAACCGTGAAAATAGTTGGATCTACACTGCTGCTCAATCACAGCTGCCTGATCAATGTTTTTCATTAGCAATTTAGCAAAGTTGATGGTGGTGGTGTGTGTGTCTGTGTGAGTGAAAGACAGAGAGGGAGAGCGAGCGACAGAATTTCTGTTATAACCTTCGTTTTATGTACGCACAGTGTGAGCACTCAGGTCGCATCAGAGCATCGGGCCGTATAGTGTGAGACCCTGCATCGTGACCTATGAACTTCTAACCCCTGCGAGTCAATCGTACAGTTTGAGCAGGAGCTAATGTAACAGTGTTTATATGGTATTATTCCACTTGCCACAAATATCAGTGCAATGGGGAAACAGCGCCCCCCCTCTTGGTGTGGCTGGTTAGGTGAGGCTGGCTGCAGTAATCGCTGCCAGTCTGCCGTAGCCATATGAGAGGTGAGTTGTATTGTTCCGCACACGATATAGCCAAGTAGTACAGACACATAAAACATGTTTGATTAGCTGATGAGCACCGAGTGTAATAAGTGCTTAGTGGACACATGTCCAACACCAGTTTTATGTACTTTTCATTTGTTTATTAATGTGTGAAACTGTATGCTAAAGCGGAATGCTAATGGATGCTCTGCCATAGTGTGCTGTGCGGAGTGGTGTGTGGCGAGCCATTTGCACTGATACAACACCGTTGTTTCCATTCAGGGTAATAAAGTGGCAACGATCGATCAGAGACTCCTTGTCTTCTTAAACACTACACAACGCAGAGTCGAGGAGTCTGTTTGGGCCGAACTGTTGCAGCGGGATGAAGCAGAAACCGGTTACACTGGTGCCGTGACCCCAGCTCCTGCAATCCTGCGACCGCAACGGGGCCCGTCTACTTCCTGGAAGGTGGAAAAGTCGCGGGAGACTGGCTTTTCTTAGTCCCGCCATTTTCTGCGTTCTTTAGAGACATCGGGGCGGGGCTCTCTGTGTTTCTTTTTTTGGAGAGTTAAATAGAAAAAAAAGGGAGGGACACATTGAGCCATGGCAGATTTTCCCAGTTTTGGCAGGGGAAGGGGGGCAGTTGGTTTTACCCCTCTGCATTCATTTGGCAGAGGCAGATCAAGGTTGCTGACAGCCCCAGTTTCCTCCACACCTAAGCCTGTCCTTGCTGAGTTAAATGAAAACCCTATTGATGGGAACTGTGATAATCTACAAAATGCTGGATCAGAAACCAGTCCCACAAAAGAGGACCTTTATGCAGAGATTGCAACGCAAATTGGGTTTTCTATTGGGGAAAGCATTGCCTCTTGTCTTGAATCGCGGTTGGGCTCTGGAGTGGGAAACAGTGTTGTTGGGTCTGCCAATAATGTGTTATCTGAACCCTCACTATTGAATGTGATTGTAAAGTCTGATGTTAAAGAACCTGTGTGTTTTAGAGGGGATGGCTGTGATTCATGCAGTGTTCAGGAATGGGAGGAAATGATGATGACTTTTTTTAAGAGAAGAGGGGTACCAGTTGCTGAACAAGCTGATGATGTGCTGAGTAAACTGCTGGGGAGGGCACGAGAAATAGTCAAGGTGGGCATACGTAGTAAGCCATCTGTGTGTCTTGAGAGGGGCCCAGAGCCCATTTTTGAGATCTTAAAGCAGCACTTCAGTGACACTGCCTGTTCAAGCATGCCTTTAGCTGATTTTTATGCAACACTACCCAACTCAGGTGAAACACCGTTTGATTACTGGCTCAGGTTGAACAGAGCCATGGAGGTGACTGAAGACTGTCTGAAGAGACAAAATAAGTCCTTTGCATATCTGACAAAAGAGCTGACTGCTATGTTTATCCGCTACTGTCCAGACTCAGAACTGTCTCTTATTTTCAAGTGCAAGCCCCTGCAGCAGTGGACGGTTGCTGATGTGCACGAGAAATTGCTGGAGCATGGCAAGGACCGGAAGTGCACCCCTCAGTTTAGTGCAGTCAGTGCCTTGAGTTTTCAGCAACAGGAGGTGAGTCCTAATGTGCAGCAGGCGACAGGCAACAGTAAGTGTATTACACCATCACCAACCTCTCCCTCAGCATCACTTCCTGGCCTTCATGCAAAACCACCTACTGATCGTCTTGATCATGTGATAGCCCTGTTGGAGAAAGTCCTGGAGGGACAGCCTCGACAAGCAAAGCTGCCTGCTAAGGATGATGTAAGGGTCCCCCGTAATCAAACACACAAAATTGTGCTTTGCGTGATTTGTGGTGACACTGAACACTCTACGTATCACCACTGTAGAGCCCATTAGCTATGTTTCATCTGCCATGCTGGCGACCACACACGGGCTCAATGCCCCAGGGCCGTGTCTGTCAGAGTGAGGGGGCCTGACTCAGCCACCCAGCAGCTGGGAAACTAGATGGCCTACATGTGGAGGGGGCAAGTGTTAGGCCTGAAATCGCCCCCAAAAAGGATGATTTTGATGATTTAGAATCTGTATTACACACTGTTTGTGAGGAGCGCCAGCTTGGCCGGAGACCCGTTCTTCAGAACACACACAGACTAAAACAGCATGATGAGCTGTTCTATGAAAATGTGACCCTGGGTGGCAAAGTGTCTGTTAAAGCCATGCTTGACAGTGGCTCTATGGCCTGCACCCTCAGCACCAATATGATGCCCCAACTATTACATCATGCAGTGCTGCAGACCCCCACCTTGCAACCCACGGATGTCGTCCTGATTGGCTGTGGTGGTTCGAGGACTGTTCCATCAGGTGTGTGTGACATTACGGTGGAGATATATGGCTGTAAAGTTGTTGTGCCAATGTTGGTGATTGCAGGGCAGAGTGAGGACCTCATTTTGGGCAGCAACCTAATGAGGTATCTGAGTAATCGCCTGAGGGAAGAGGGACATTTAGGAGAGGAATGCAGCAAGACCCTGAGTGTGGGGGAACAGATTAATAAAAATCTGCTGAGTTCAATGTCAGGAGTGGTGGCCCCAGGGCATGTTGGTGATAAGATCGGAACTGTCAAGCTAAAGAGAGCTGTAACATTAGAGCCCTTGACAGAACACCTTGTTTGGGGCAGGCTGGAGCTAATGGATAACGGGGCAGTGGGCAGTGCTGTCGTTGTAGAGCCCACCGGGTCAAGGTCTGGACCGAGGTCAGTTATGGTTGGGAGAACTGTAGCGCATCTAAACAGTGATGGGTGGCTCCCTGTGAAAGTGCTGAACCCCTTTGACAAGCCGATAACACTGAAACGGAACATGAAGTTGGCTGACGTGTCCCCCTGTGCAGCAGTGGAGAACTTCAGCCCCACTGGCTCCTACTTGCAACAGAACATGCAACAGTCTACTGGCTCAGCTTGGTGCCATGATGAGCAGAGTCTAGTCACTGATGTTTCCACTCTGCCAGATGATTCACCCTCACAGGAGGTGACAAGTGGTTGTAGCCCCTTACATGCAGTGCTGCAAAATCTGGGGCTGTCTGATATCGACATTGATTCATGTGCAGTTTCGCCGGCTGGCAAAGAAAAACTGGTTGGCCTTATAGCCCAGTTTGAGTCTATCTTCTCGAGAGACAAGCTGGATTGTGGCAAGGCTAACGGCTGCCTACATCGAATTCGAGTTGTGGACGACAAGCCATTCCGGTTGCCATGCCGACGTGTGCCACCGACTCATTATGAAAAACTAAGACAGGCTCTGAATGACATGGAGGAACGGGAAATAATTCGGAAGTCTTGCAGTGAGTTTGCATCACCCCTGGTGTTAGTTTGGAAGAAGTCCGGTGAGTTGAGAATCTGTAACGACTTTCGCTGGCTTAATGCTAGAACTGTCAAAGATGCTCACCCACTCCCACATCCGGCTGACGCACTGGCTGCTTTGGGAGGGAACGGATTGTTCTCCACAATGGACTTGACTTCGGGTTATTATAATGTGGAGGTGCATGAAGAGGGCCGTAAGTACACGGCATTTACGTCTCCATTTGGGTTGTACGAATATAATCGTATGCCACAAGGACTGTGCAATAGTCCGGCCACCTTCATGAGGATGATGCTAGGCATTTTTGGGGATCAGAACTTCCTCAGTGTGCTGTGTTATCTTGACGATGTTCTGGTTTTTGCCCCGACAGAAGAATTGGCACTGGAGCGTTTGCATATGGTGTTCCAGAGACTCCAGGTTCACAACCTTAAGTTGGCTCCAAAGAAGTGCCATTTTCTGAGACAGTCTGTGAAATTCCTGGGGCACATTGTAAATGCTGATGGGATACAGTCAGACCCTGACAAAATAGCATCCATTACATCCCTTGCAGAGGCAGACCTTATGGAAGCGGGTTCGAGTGTCCCATCCCAACAGAAGGTCCGCTCATTTTTGGGGATGGTAATGTTCTACCAACAATTTATTGAGAACTGCTCATCCATCGCAAAACCTCTGTTTCGGCTGACATCTGGGGATAAAGGCCCTCGTGGTTCACGGCGAAAGCACCGGCTGGTGCGTAAAAAGCTGTGTGAGGAGGACTGGACGGATGAATGCAGGGCAGCTTTCAATGAGCTGAAGCAGGCCTTGTTGGATCGAGTGCTCCTGGCCCATCCTAATTTTGAGGAGCCCTTTTTGCTCTCTGTTGATGCCTCCAGCAGTGGCCTTGGTGCCGTGTTGTCGCAAGTTCCTTCTGGAGCTTCTACATCAAGACCGATCGCCTTTGCCAGTAAGACACTCAATCATGCACAGTCCAAGTACCCAGCGCATAGGCTGGAGTTCTTTGCATTGAAGTGGGCGGTGTGCGACAAGTTCCATCACTGTTTGAGGGGTCATCAGTTTACCGTATGGACGGATAATAATCCTCTCACCTACATACTTTCTAAGCCAAGACTGGATGCCTGTGAGCAGAGGTGGATCGCAAAGCTAGCGCCTTTTCAGTTTGACATAAAGTACATTCCTGGTCCTAAAAATGTGGTGGCTGACGCGCTGAGCAGGGAGCCCTTCGTGCACCCCAGGGCCTCCCACCGGTTGATAAGGGTTCCATATAATGAACTTCTGGCAGAGGCAGAGGCAGTTGCCACTGGTGGGGTTCAGGAGGCCTTCAGATGGACTGTTCACTCAGCTGATAAGGCCTCAAGCAATGACCAGCATGTTGTTTCGCAGTGCACGGCTGTTGCACAGACAGGAATGCTGACATCTTCTGAGGTGGGAGCTGTCTTCCAGGCCCATAGTGAACATGAGTCCAGGGTGTGGCCACATGCTCTCCTTCTGCCCCAATGCTCTCAGACTGTACTTACGCCAAACCAGTCTGACTCTGAACCCTTCTCGCATGATGACCTAGTGGGACACCAGCGGCGTGATGATGTGCTGTGCAGAGTGATCTCCTATGTGGAAAGGGGACGGAGACCCTCGAGGAGGGAGCGGGCAAGTGAACCGGTTGATACGAAGAGATTTCTAAGGGCTTGGGACAAGTTAACTGTGAGGGATGGTGTGCTGTATCGAGTCTCCAAGAATCCCGTCTCAAAGACAAAGACTCATCTGTATGTTGTTCCGCCAACCTTGCGGCTCGCTGTACTGAAAGGCGTCCATGATGAAGCCGGTCACCAGGGACAACAAAGAACACTTTATCTGGCCAGGCATAGATTCTACTGGCCTGGTATGGCCAAGCATGTGTCAGAGTATGTACGGTGCTGCAGAAGGTGTGTTGTTAGCAAGTCGCCTGAGCCAGAGGCGAGAGCACCTTTGGAGAATATCAGAACATCAGAGCCCCTTGAACTGGTCTGCATAGATTTTTGGTCTGCGGAGGATTCAGCGAACAAATCCGTGGATGTGCTTGTGGTCACAGACCACTTTACTAAGATGGCTCAGGCCTTCCTATGCCCCAATCAGTCTGCCAAGGCGGTGGCACATCAACTCTGGCATAACTACTTCTGCATCTACGGCTTTCCGAAACGCCTTCACTCGGATCAAGGAGCTAATTTTGAGAGTGTGCTCATTGCCGAGCTATTGAATGTGGCAGGTGTCCAGAAGTCTCACACGACCCCATACCATCCGATGGGAAACGGCTCCTGCGAGAGGATGAACCGTACCTTGGGCAACATGATTCGTGCATTACCCCCAAGAGCCAAGCAAAGGTGTCCTGAGGCACTGAAAGCTCTCACATTCGCCTATAACTGCACAGTCCATGAGACAACTGGCTATGCGCCATTTCTGCTGATGTTTGGCAGAGTGCCAAGACTGCCGATCGATGTGATCTTTGGCTCTGTTATTGAGCACCAAGACATCATGAACTATGATCGATATGTCCAGACAATGAGGAGGGACCTCAAAGAAGCCATGGATTTGGCGCAGGAGGTGGCACGCAAAAATTTGAAGCGTCACACGGACCTCTACAACCGGAAAGTGCGGGGAGCCCCAGTAGAGATTGGTGATCGCGTCCTTTTGGCCAACAAAAAGGGACGTGGCAAAAGAAAACTTGCTGATCGCTGGGAGAGTGTTGTCTATACAGTTTTTGACAAAAATGAAGAGAGTCACACCTTTAAGCTGATGGATGATTCCACAGGGCAAGTGAAAGTTGTGCATCGCAACCTGATAATGCCAGTGAACTTCCTCCCTCTCAGTGGTGCTTCAGTTCAGGATGATGGAGATGAGCTTTCTGAGTCTGGCTCGCTGATGGTTGGATGCGACGGAGAAGCTGTCTGCAACTCATCAGTGGGCACGGCTGAATACAGGACGAGAGCTTGGGTGTCTGACTTACCGTCTGCAGTGTCCAGCGGCTCGCTGATGACAGGGGTTACTCAACCAGAAGGCAGCATGGTGGATCAAGAGCTTGCCTGTACCAGTGTTCCCCCTGTTGACACTGAGGAGCAGGTGGATGCCACCTCTGGTGGTCAACATTCTGACCTGCTTATGTCTGTGGCCCCAGTTGCAGCCTCCTCTGTTTTGGAGTTGGCAGCCATTACTGACGGTGACCAGGACAATGAAGCTGCTACTGAGGGTCATGTCTTAACCACAGTTGTTCTGCCCAACGCAGACCCGATTGATGTTAGCAGGGTGGTGGGGACCCGTGCTAGATCGAGAGTGGGACAGTTACTTAAGCCTGTTTCCAGGTTGATTGAAATGATGCATCAGAGACCTGTTAAAGTGTAAATATTGTTGATAACTGTGAGTTGATTCTATTGTTGTGGAAGTGGGACTTTGATTTTTAGAATTGAAACTGATTATTTGTCGTTGATTTTTCTGTGTCAGAGTGGCGTACAGTTGTGATGTGATGAAATATGTAACTGGCATATTTTGTTCTTTTTTTGGAAGGGGTCTGGCCAACTTCCTCTTCTACTTCCTTTGGGGATAGTCCTCTGACTGAATTTTCTTTGTGACTGTACGACCTGGTATTACTGAACAGATTTATCACATGTTGATAGCTATGGATTAGCTATTGGATTTTTTTTTATCTTGTTCTTTTTTTTTGAGGATTATTGGGTTGTTGTCCTCTGTTTGTGTTATGGTGACTGTGGTGTACCTGATTTTTTTTTTTTTTTTTTTTTTTTTTTTTTTTTTGTGGTGTTTGTTTATTTGAGTGTGCAAGTGGAATTCAGCAGGGAGGAATGTAACAGTGTTTATGTGGTATTATTCCACTTGCCACAAATATCAGTGCAATGGGGAAACAGCGCCCCCCCTCTCGGTGTGGCTGGTTAGGTGAGGCTGGCTGCAGTAATCGCTGCCAGTCTGCCGTAGCCATACGAGAGGTGAGTTGTATTGTTCCGCACACGATATAGCCAAGTAGTACAGAAACATAAAACATGTTTGATTAGCTGATGAGCACCGAGTGTAATAAGTGCTTAGTGGACACATGTCCAACACCAGTTTTATGTACTTTTCATTTGTTTATTAATGTGTGAAACTGTATGCTAAAGCGGAATGCTAATGGATGCTCTGCCGTAGTGTGCTGTGCGGAGTGGTGTGTGGCGAGCCTGTGCACTGATACAACACCGTTGTTTCCATTCAGGTACATCACTTGTTGTTGCTGTTATTTTATTGTATACTAAAAATTGTAATATGGCTGCAGTAATCGCTGCCAGTCTGCCGTAGCCATACGAGAGTGTGCTGTGCGGAGTGGTGTGTGGCGAGCCATTTGCACTGATACAACACCGTTGTTTCCATTCAGGGTAATAAAGTGGCAACGATCGATCAGAGACTCCTTGTCTTCTTAAACACTACACAACGCAGAGTCGAGGAGTCTGTTTGGGCCGAACTGTTGCAGCGGGATGAAGCAGAAACCGGTTACACTAACCCTAACCCTAATAACTCAAAATGTTAGAAATATTCCAGTGTTAGAAAATCAGCACTGCTCAGTGTTAGCCATTGTTGATCTTCAAAACTGACTAGGTTACTTTTAAACATATAACACTGTCAAAAGTGTTAATTTAACACTCAACAGTGTTGTATTTAACACTCAGATGAGTGGACCCATATAGACACTCTCCAGTGTTAATTTAACACTGGAGATTTTGCTGTGTATCTCTTGTACTTTAGCAACGCAGTATCTAAAAACTTTGCACCGTAGTGGTTAAAATCTCATTCTAATAAGAGTTAAAAGCGCATTCGGTTATTAGGTTTATAGGGTTATTGAATTATGGTGAACGGTTGGTAGAATTTTTTTTAACGTTATCTGCCAGTTACATCTGCCACCCTTCTCCAAATCTGTGCCCCTACCTGCCCCCCCCAACAAAAAGTTTCTAGACACGCCACTGAGAGAGAGGGGGCAGCGACAGTCACTGTTCTTTCCAGTGAACGGGATTTCTTGTACCACCGTGTGTTTGGGGACTTACCCCGCAATCCCTCCGTCACCTCTTCGTGACTTCGGAAACATGACTTGAACAGTTTTTCTTCCACGAAGGAATCAGAAAAAGAAACTCTTTACCCGTCTGCTTCCAGTGGCTGTCATGCGACCGGCTATAGCAGTTAATACACAGCTTCTTGCCACTCTTTGTGTCTCTGTTTATCTCTGCGTGACTGTTGTCTTGTAATAGCCCGTGCGCACTAGCCACTTGTACATACAATCCTTTGCGGTTTTACCCTGGAAATGACATCACAATTTCGATCTCTATTGCCTTCATTTTAAATCATTTTTAGTAAAATAATTTTAAAAAATATTTCTTCACTCACGGGCTGTAAGTAGGGGTGACTGAGACACAGGCATTAGATTCTCTTAATGCGTGTTGTCTTTGGGTTTCCACCGGCGTGGAATTACCAATAATAGGGAGGGACAGTATGAAACAGGAAAAGACCGCTGTGTAATCCATTTATTTCAACAAAGTAACTGTATTCTGAATACCACCTTTTTAAACAGTAACTGTAACGGATACATTTACTCATATTTTGTATTTTAGATACCTAACGCATCTAGTGCATGTATTACGTTACTCCCCAACACTGCCTGTTGATAAGATCCTGTGCCGCTCCTAAAACCCCGGCCTCCAACTCCTTAAGAGACACGGGTGTCCCTAAATTTAGCAAATATTAGCTTCAGGCTAGCTTGCTACGACGAATAGGCTAATACCAGCATTTTACCACAACTTCACCAGATGTAGCTAAAAAAGCTAATGTCCAGTCCAAGGAAAGATGACAAAAAATGGTTACCTACCTGCGGTTTAGAGGGTCAAGCTGAAAGTGAAGCAGCCATTGAAAGAGGGGAAGAGAGAAAGATGGCAGCTTGGCCTCTATAATGTATGCAAATACGCGTGGGTCGGAATCCCCGCCCCTCAATCACGCCCCCGGATGAAAACAAAAAATTTACAGTTTCAATTAATCGTTTTTCACTTTCAATACAAGATTTTTCAGTACATTTATTTCAGTTGCAATATTTTTTTCAGTTTCATTTTCAGATGGCATCGTTCTGATCCCATACACATAGACTTTGTACTTATTCATGTATGTATTTGACACCTGCCTGTCAGCGAGCATGTTCTTCCAGCCTGTGCATGCCCTCAATCCCATGTGCAGGCCCAAGTCTTCAAAGAGCGACAACCTTGTTAAAACACTCCACAGGGGCTCGGAGGGAATAAATAAAGCTTGCAGAAAAAGGGAGAGGAGTGTGGAGAGAAAAATCAACACACTGACACGCGGTTTGTCTAACAATGTACCGCCTGCCAGGGTTTTAAAAGATTAAAATGTCTGAGGTTCCTTGTTTTTGTTCCTCCTCATTAGGACATGTCTTGTGTGAGTTCTCATTGTCAAGAGCGTTTGATACTGTTACATTTTGTTCCCGTTGATAGTAATTTGCATTTTTCTTTAGTGAAACATCTTGTTCCATGTGTCACTACAAAGGATTGGTTGCTTTTTTTCCAACATCCTTTAGCTGTTACATCCTTCCCCCTTATACCGCAAGCCTGATCTCCTTCCTGTTGGATTCCAGGCTAATATATTTGTAACACTCTTTGTCCTCGCTGCTAAGCAAAGGGAGCTGAAAGGAGAAATGTAGCGTATGCCTGCACTTACATCTCTCAGTAAAGATCATATGAGGTGGATCCATCACCTTAGACCAAAAATATCGTACCTGATGTAATGATATAGGGAGATGGGGGAATAATGCAAGTCTTTGTGGAGACGAGCTCTCGTCTTTCTAGATGGGATTGACTACATTGGAACCTCATTAGAAGGGCGTGACACTCGACAGTTTACAGGCAGCATGCCTCGTACTGTCTCTTCTTCTGTTTCTAATCAAAATGGAAAATACAAGTACTCTCAATAACTCCGAGACAAAGTGCTCCAGTGCTAGCAGGATATTTGTCTGCTCCGACTGCATTAGCCCTGTTTGTGGAACAACTCTAAACTTGTAGAGTTTTGACATGTTAGGGGCAACATGTTGTCAAAGAGCTGTGCCTGTGAACATTCACAACAACCACGGGAAAACGAAATCAGCCTATAAGCAGCTTATTGACACACTTTGTACTTTTTTAACGTTCTCTAAGTGTATTTATCTGCTGAGAGAAAGATCTAGATCAAGAGAAGGCTTAATGTCCTGGGTGGAAACTAGGGCCACTTTCATCATAATATCACCTTTGATTAAAAAGTTATTAGGCAGCAAAGCAACCCTGTCACACTGTGACAATTTGCACCAACTACAGGCTTTTGCTCTCACCATGAATATTCTATATGATGTAGCTGGATGGGGGGGGGTTGCAGTTTTTCCTTATTCCTAAATAGACATTGCTTTATTACATTGCTGAAATGTTGAGATGTTTTTGCATATTTACTCTTAGAGCAAAAATGCACAGATGTCATACTTGAATAAATCTTCTTATTCCTTAATAGTTATTTTATACATGTATATACAGTAACCCGGTGTGATGAAGCACACACACAGGGAAAAACACATAAAAACAGAAACAGAAGGCGGGTCGATGCAGGACACTCGGGGACCATAATGGTGGATCTTTCAGGGTTCATTCACATGTTTCGATTATGCTTCTTCCGAGTGCAGAGGTCAAGTGCTTAATTAAAGAAGTACACTAAGGTGTTAATTTTGTGAACAGTAAGAAGTCACGCTGCGGCATTGTGAACATTTGGCAGCGCTTTCTAAAGCACACTGAGGTGAAACTGCCATTAATCTCAATGTGCAGATCAAAGGGCTCCTTTGTGAGAGGACTAAGGGGGCATATTTGGTTTATCCAGCCCAGTAACGCATTGAGCTAATTAGGATGAGCATTTTAGAAGAAAGCCATTGCTGGGGAATTCTCCTCATCACTCGCGTCTCCGACTCTGCAGTTAAATGAAGTGTTATCTTTCATGTGGGCAAAGGGAAGAAAAGAGCAGGTCGGGGGTGGGTTTGTCATCCAGTGTTGAGGACACTCATTATCTCTCCAAAGTGATGGCCACGTTTGAAAATGATTGAATTTTTAATGCCTCCCTCCCACACTTGGGTTGGCAATAGATCTCGCTCCAATTTACTGCCACTGTGGATGTCTCGTCCTCAGACAGCCTCTTACTCCCCTTTATCTTCCCTTCCTTTCCCTTTTTCTTCTTAAAGAAACCATATTCATCCTGGCCATAGTAATTTATGCATGGGTGGTGGGGTGCCCATTCCAGTGCCAAGGCAATTACCCGGATGGTTCCAGTAGCCATGTTTAAAAGTGTTTTCAGCATTCCAGATCTGATAGCGCCTGGCAGGAGGGAGCTAGAGACGGGCCAGCATCGGATGAAGGAGACACAGTTTGAGTTTGCGCAAACATTTCTGATGATCCGTGCACAAACAGGACAGCGAATGGACGGAGCTGGCTCTAATCACATGAAGCAGTGCAGAGTGCCTCACTCCAGGGAGAGGAGCCACTGAGGTGAAGACGAGATCACAACATGCAAACATGGCACACAAAAGATCTCATGAATGTGTTCACATGTGATTCTTTTAAGTTTGAAATATGATCAGCTGGAGCCCTGTTCATAAAGTAACGTGTACCTTTGTCAATATGGAAAATCCAACTGGTAGTAATAATAATAATTAACATTTTATTTTTAGGTGCCTTTCAAGACACTCGAGGACACCTTACAAGCAAAGATAAAATAAAAGTAGGGCAACACCATCGAATTAAAGGTCAACATGTCATAAAACTAAACTGAATAAGCGTGTTTTCAGACTGGTTTTATTATGCAGCTGGACATATGCAGTGATATTATTCATAGATACATTTCAGATCATCAGTAATTATTATTTATTGATTGATATGTTGCAAAATATAAGGATATGAATTAGTGCTGTCAAATTTAACGCATTAACACAAATTATGCCATCACGGTCATCGCGATTAAAATTTTTACCGCATTTAAGGTGTAACCCTGGTTAACATAGCTATCAATAAATAAAAGCCTGTTAGTAAAAACAGTCATAAGAAATATATTTCAGGTGATAAATAGTCAATAAATAGATCATAATGGTTAGAAAATTCATTAAAAACATCAGCAATGATATAATTCATGTTATAGGATTTCATTTGTGTTTAAAAACATGTTAAAAGGGTACAGAACTTGCTGATTCATGGTGTTTTATGTTAATTCAGGTAAAATGGCTAAAATATGTGTTGAGACTCTTATTGTGAAAGGGCACGCTGCAGCGTGACTCCTGTGATAGCCACACCCAGTCGGGTTGTTCCTTCTTTTTGATGCTGGAGAGGGAGAAATGCAGACAGTCCTTGCAGAGCTGCTGCTTAAATGAGTGAAAAAATAGTAAAAATAAGCCAAAAATCTACTTAAAGCCATTTTTGTACTCTGGAGAATGTATTTTTGTTTTTCCGACCTGTCCTTGCCTTGGTGACGTTGTGAACATAACCAAACGGGACTTGGTGAGTTCAGAAATTGTATTTTATTTCATGCAAGAAATGTTTTGTTGTATTATATTGCTCATTTCATGCAAATGGAGAGCCAAGGTAGCAGATTTATGTTGTTTTATGTTAAAAACGGTGGATTCGTGCTTAACTGACACACAGGCTGTACTTCAAAGGCCTTTGACGGTGTTTCAGCGCGCCATATTGGCGTCACCTTATTTACGGCTAAATAAGCTGGAAAAATGGACTTTTACTGTTATTTAAGGGCTACCCGTGTGTTATTTTCCAATGTTTATGCACTTTATTTTGTTGTTATGGTAGGCCATTAAGGTTTGGATCGGGAAATGCCGAGCTAGAATCGGAGATTGATCCGCTGAGCGAGAAACAAGATGGCGAGCCACCCACGGACACATTGAACTGTACCGAGCAGGAAAAGGAAAACACCCCCTGCTGGACGTTGAGCTCTTTCGCTAAAAAAACTGGTAGGATTAATCCATACACCTCTGCAAAAGAACAGCGGACTTTCAAAGCACTGGATAATCATTCAGAGCAATTCCAGGATTAATAGTTAAAGGACACAAAGAAAACTTTCTTTTGTTTGTTCATTTGTTGAAGGGGTCATTCAGCCTTTTGCTGAATTGTTTTCAGTTTTTACATGTTTTTGTAATTTATTTTGGTCAACCTTACATTTTAATGCTGTAATGGTGTTAATGGAAATGTAAA